>NC_136298.1:944719-1274188 GCF_964198595.1 Lampetra fluviatilis
TAAAGTCCTGGTCACAAAAGCAAAATTTGTGGGGAATAATAGGCATTTTATATACTTTTGAGGCACAAGCCATTCGAAAATAACACTACCCAGGAACAAAAATAGTGTTACATATTGTGATGTACAGAGGCTCAGGGACCCCGAGAGCATGACAAATAACCCAGAGCCCTGGCCTATTGATGGTATCACGAGCCTTGACGAAGGTCAATAAAGCAGTGATGTAGGTCCTGTTGAAATTCTCTACACCTCTGCTGTAGCAGATGGACAGAGAATATGGCGCCCGTGCAGAAACGCCCCAGCTTGAAACCACATTGGGGCTCCGCAAGTCTGTTCTCAGCATGCTGGCAAGGCAACGGTAAATAACCCTTGCCAGGACTCTTCACGGCAAACTGAGGAGGGAGATGCCCCGGTAGTTGTTACAATCAAGTACGGTCCCATTTCTTGATGAGGGGGACCACTCGGGCATCCTTCCAATCCTGTCTGTAGTCCAGACAGTTGTGATTATGTCACATTTGGCAGTCTATACACAAACGCCACCTTCCCTCAGCAGTTCGCTTGGGAGACAATCTCTGCCTGGCACTTTTCCTGATGTGCCATCTGTTGAGGAATTACGAGGAGCGCAGACAAACACAAAGGTCCCCCGTATAGCCTTAAACAACTGGGGAAAGTGCTCTCCGCGAGCACCGATTAAGACCGGCACGGCACACGAGGGGGTGGGTGGCCAACACCACACCCGGCCGCCTTTGTCTCCCTAGTGGCGATGTTTACACACTACACCAGGTACTCATTTGATGCTGAGTCGACCAAGGGTAGGCCCAGGACCGATTCAGACAATCGTCACTGGTGTTGGCCATGAGGGAGAATCGAACTCGGTTCGCCGGGTTTGTACTTTGTAGCACCGCGCGCTAACCACTACCAAAACTATTTTTATTTTATTTAATCAGGTAAGGCCCACTGAGCTATGTAGCACTTTTTAAGAAGTGACCTTGTCACAAATCATATAGCTCAACGTGCGGAAATGTAAAACAGCCAAATAGTCTAAACACGTGATGTTGTTTCTAAATATGGAGGAAAAAACCAGAGGACCCTGAGAAAAATCCACGCGACCACGGGGAGAGAGACACGCAAACTCCAAATATACAGCTCGCTTTTTTTACGATCAGAGGAAACAAGAAGATGTTCGGTTTAGTCGACACTTTGCTTCATTCATCATGTCGGGTTTTTTTTCTTCCATAGCTTTGCAACCCACAACCACCTGCATACCAGGCGAGGGAGATAACATTTCAACACCGTGGCACCCACCTACTACCGCTCCCCACGCACACGCACACACGCGCTGGCTCTGGGTGACACGAGCGACCGCGCGACGTGACCGGGCGTCCCTCTCTCTCTTCCTCTCTCTCTCTTCCAGTCTCTCTTCCTCTCCCTCTCTCCCTCTCTCTCTCTCTTCCTCTCTTTTTTTTACGATCTCTCGCTCTCGTTCTCATCACGTGGCTCGGAGCGGAGTTCGCCGGACTCACGGCGCACGATGAGGCGAGTGCAGGCGCCCAAGAGCCAGCTGTTGCTGACGTAGCGCGCGCAGTAGACGCCGGCGTGTGCCGGGGTGGCGTTCGCGATATGCAGCGTCACCTTGCCCTGCACCACCTCGCTCACGGGGGTCGTGGTGTCAAACGAGCCTGCGACGGGAGGGGGCAGAGGGGCACAGCCACTAAGACAATGGACAAGGCGAAGAAAAAATGAGAATAAATTGATATCATATTAATAATATGAGTTACTTGCATGGCCAGTCGTTACGCTCACAACAAGGAGGGCCTGGGTTTGATTCCTGACTCGGGCGGCCTTCCTGTTTGGAGTTTATAAGCCACGCAACGCAGTTACTTGTACACTGAAATGTTTGGTCCAAGATTATTACCTTTGTGTGTGTTATTAACAAAGGAAGGATTCTAACGGGAGGACCAGGAGAAAGTCCGTGCACAACAGGGAGAGAACTTAGCAACTCCACACAGAAGTGTGCCACAGCCTGGAATCAAAGCCAGATAATTCACGCTGTGAGGCACGAATGTTACCGCTGCGAAGGCAAAAAACACCCGTATAGCGTTAACAGACTGTTGGGGCAAGTGCTGTTAGCGAGCACCTATGAAGGTCGGCACGGCACACGAGGAGGTCGGTGACCAACACCACGCCCGGACACTTTTGTCTCCCCAGTGCTGTTTGCACATTTCACCAGGTACTCATTTGAGGCTGAGTTAACCTAGGGGAATCCCAGGGCCAGTTTAAATATTCGCTTTCACTCTTATTGGTCACGAGCGGGAATTGAAATTGCCGTGTTGATTGCGCAGCGCGCTAACCACTGCGCCACCGCTCCCCCCACACACGCACACACTGAAAACAGGCCAAGTGGTGGGATTCACGCGGCTTGTGAAGACGATTAAAAACATCTCTGGGCCAAAGATGACGCGCGGCTGCCATAGCAGACAGGGACCGTGCCGGGGTTTGGAGGGTAAGGAGGGAGGGGTGGAGGAGGAGGAGGAGGCGGGAGACACAGCGACTCCGAGGGTCCTGGTGCCAGGCCCAACTGGCTCCTCTCCCGGCCTCATCCCTGGCTGGGTCGGGCTGCGGTTGGGCGTAGCCTTTCCTGATTCCCACATTTAAATCAACGTCGCATTGTGGACAATTTACTTCCTAGTTTTTTCTTCAGCAACAACAACAATGTGCCTAAAACTGATGCTAGATCCCTCCTCATTGCGCGGAACGGATCGACAGACAAGCCACTTTTCCCGTGAATGTCTTATCCCCTACGGACGAAGCAGACTCAAAAGATGTTCCTCCTGCCTGGTTAATAATCGCAAACGCTGCCAGTTCCTCCACCGCGCTTCCCTCTCGTCTTGGTCGAGAACGCGGCACTGTTGGCGAGGGATGGCCCTCACGTTCTGTGGTTACATTTCGAACGGCGGTCGCATTGCGATGGGGGGGAACAAAAGGAGAGATCCCGACTCTCACACAAGCCGCACACTCCGTTCATTTCCAAGCCGTGCAGTCCAGGACTGGAGGCAGTGAGGGTTGGTGGAGCACAAAAAAGTTGCTAAACTTCCTTCCCGTGCACATCGAGGAGATGCCATACCCTCACTTTAGAGGAGAAGGCAGTAAAGTACGTGTGGACTCCATATGTTCCATTTCATTTGGATAGAGTCTTCCCCCCTCGCACACGTGGGTTTTCTGTGATCTCTATGCGAATATACAGGTGACTGTGAGTCCATGGACCTCTATGTCAGTCTATGGGTCTCTATGTAAGTCAATGGGTCTGTCTCTATGTGAGTCTGTGGGTCTCTATACGAGTCTGTAGATATCGGTGTGAGGTCTTTGTGTCTCTACCAGAGGCTCACTCTCAGCCCACTTTTTTAGGAGCGACAAATGGGATCCAGGGTGCCAAACTCAACAAGCCCGAGGAGACGGAATTGTCTGCTTGTTTATTTTATTTAGATTCTACGCAACGATGTGAATGATTGTTTTGTGAATTACGATTGAATTTTGACTCCAACTAGGACACGTATCGAACAGAAGGGTCCTTGCCGATAAACAAGTGGCAGTTCACCACCATTGGTCCAAGCAAGTTTGACTGCTGCTGATGAGACGCTGAATGTCAAGACATGACCAGACTTTTGCTTGTATCGAACCACAGTGCTGCTGAAATTATGGCACAGTAAGAAGGGCTATGTGGCTGATGGGATGTGTATTTTTTTAAATATTTTATGTGGAGGGAAATATACGGGAAGGAGGAGGGGTATCGTCTGCTTATCGATTTCATTCGAGTTACCAAACTCAGTCCTTTGCTTTTCAATTGCTACAGGAACATCGTCATCATCATCATCATCATCGTTATCACGGTCATCATCGTCCTCATGACGATCTACATCGTCATCATGGCCATCTACACCGTCATCATGGCCATCTACATCGTCATCATGGTCATCTACACCGTCATCATGGCCATCTACACCGTCATCATGGTCATCTACATCGTCATCATCATCATCATCATCGTTATCACGGTCATCATCGTCCTCATGACGATCTACATCGTCACCATGGCCATCTACACCGTCATCATGGCCATCTACATCGTCATCATGGTCATCTACACCGTCATCATGGCCATCTACACCGTCATCATGGTCATCTACATCGTCATCATGGTCATCTACACCGTCATCATGGTCATCTACACCGTCATCATGGCCATCTACATCGTCATCATGGTCATCTACACCGTCATCATGGCCATCTACATCGTCATCATGGCCATCTACACCGTCATTATGTCCATCTACACCGTCATCATGGTCATCTACATCGTCATCATGGCCATCTACATCGTCATCATGGCCATCTACACCGTCATCATGGTCATCTACATCGTCATCATGGTCATCTACATCGTCATCATGGTCATCTACACCGTCATCATGGTCATCTACACCGTCATCATGGCCATCTACACCTTTATCATGGTCATCTACACCGTCATCATGGTCATCTACATCGTCATTATGGCCATCTACACCGTCATCTTGGTCATCTACATCGTCATCATGGCCATCTACATCGTCATCATGGTCATCTACATCGTCATCATGGTCATCTACATCGTCATCGTGGCCATCTACACCGTCATCGTGGCCATCTACATCGTCATCATGGCCATCTACACCGTCATCATGGCCATCTACAT
This sequence comes from Lampetra fluviatilis, assembly GCF_964198595.1. Lineage (NCBI taxonomy): Eukaryota > Metazoa > Chordata > Hyperoartia > Petromyzontiformes > Petromyzontidae > Lampetra > Lampetra fluviatilis. Next base: position 949,449 of record NC_136298.1, read on the forward strand.
CGTCATCATGGCCATCTACACCGTCATCATGGTCATCTACACCGTCATCATGGTCATCCACATCGTCATCATGGTCATCTACACTGTCATCATGGTCATCTACATCGTCATCATGGCCATCTACACCGTCATCATGGCCATCTACACCGTCATCATGGTCATCTACATCGTCATCATGGTCATCTACACCGTCATCATGGCCATCTACACCGTCATCATGGTCATCTACATCGTCATCACGGCCATCTACATCGTCATCATGGCCATCTACACCGTCATCATGGCCATCTACATCGTCATCATGGTCATCTACATCGTCATCATGGTCATCTACACCGTCATCATGGTCATCTACATCGTCATCATGGCCATCTACACCGGCATCATGGCCATCTACATCGTCATCATGGCCATCTACACCGTCATCATGGTCATCTACACCGTCATCATGGCCATCTACACCGTCATCATGGTCATCTACATCGTCATCATGGTCATCTACACCGTCATCATGGCCATCTACACCGTCATCATGGTCATCTATATCGTCATCATGGTCATCTACATCGTCATCGTGGCCATCTACACCGTCATCATGGCCATCTACATCGTCATTATGGTCATCTACATCTTCATCATGGCCATCTACATCGTCATCATGGCCATCTACATCGTCATCATGGCCATATACATCGTCATCATGGTCATCTACATCGTCATCATGGTCATCTAGATCGTCATCATGGCCATCTAGATCGTCATCATGGTCATCTAGATCGTCATCATGGCCATATACATCGTCATCATGGCCATCTACATCGTCATTATGGCCATCTACACCGTCATCATGGCCATCTACATCGTCACCATGGCCATCTACATCGTCATCATGGCCATCTACATCGTCATCATGGCCATCTACATCGTCATCATGGCCATCTACATCGTCATCATGGCCATCTACATCATCATCATGGCCATCTACATCGTCATCATGGCCATCGACATCGTCATCATCGCCATCTACACCGTCATCATGGCCATCTACATCGTCATCATGGCCATCTACACCGTCATCATGGTCATCTACATCGTCATCGTGGCCATCTACACCGTCATCATGGCCATCTACATCGTCATTATGGTCATCTACATCTTCATCATGGCCATCTACATCGTCATCATGGCCATCTACATCGTCATCATGGCCATATACATCGTCATCATGGTCATCTACATCGTCATCATGGTCATCTAGATCGTCATCATGGCCATCTAGATCGTCATCATGGTCATCTAGATCGTCATCATGGCCATATACATCGTCATCATGGCCATCTACATCGTCATTATGGCCATCTACACCGTCATCATGGCCATCTACATCGTCACCATGGCCATCTACATCGTCATCATGGCCATCTACATCGTCATCATGGCCATCTACATCGTCATCATGGCCATCTACATCGTCATCATGGCCATCTACATCATCATCATGGCCATCTACATCGTCATCATGGCCATCGACATCGTCATCATCGCCATCTACACCGTCATCATGGCCATCTACATCGTCATCATGGCCATCTACACCGTCATCATGGCCATCTACATCGTCATCATGGCCATCTACACCGTAATCATGGTCATCTACACTGGCATCATGGCCATCTACATCATCATCGTCACCATGCTTCACATAAGGAGGAGTGCCAGCACGCCGGGCTCACCGTTTTTCAGCCACATGATGTCCTCGTTGAGTTTGGTGACGGCCATCATCTCGATGGAGGCCGTCTCCCCGCGGCTCACCGTCACCGTGGGGCGGCTCGGCAGGAAGAAGGCTGCGGTGACACAGTCGGTGGCACGTGGTCAGTGACACATGGTGACGTACGGCGACACAACGCTCTGAAACACCGTGACTCATGGCGACAAATGGCCGTGACACATGGCGACGCGCGATGACGCACAATGACGGTGACACTCGGTGAAACGGGCATGCCATAAGACGCCATCATTGCACTTATTTTCCCAGGAAATCCTCGCTGAGTCTCCTCTTTTGCAGGAGGGTCCTGCCAAATTTTTGCAATCGGGGGGAGGGGGGGGGGCGACGGGTTGCTCTGCGTTCCCCAATCGAGTCATTCGTGCGGTATTATTCTAATCTGGGAAATGCGGACTGTGACGCTGTCGCACGATGCCCTTCTCCTCTTCTTTGATGACTTCACGGGGTCTTTAATGGACGCTGTGAGCTAATACCACACCACCACAGTATTTACCGGGGCCGCCTACCAGATTCCCACCGCGAACTTCAAATGCCACATCACCGCCCATTGCACTGACACACACACCGCACTCCCCGCCACCTCCAGGCTGACTCACGTCCACCCTCGCTACCCCCAAAAGCAGCTCTCATCGGTCACTCAGTGGCGGTGACGTCACGATGGTGCTGGTGCCATGCTAGGTGCAGGTTGTGGCGTGTGAAAGACATCGCCGCTGGCAGGTCACGGGACAGACGCTGCGGGTGTCGCGGCTTGGCCGAGTGACGGGTGGCACCAGCTGAGCTGGCCACTGTGTCCCCGACTCAAAGGCAAAGATCCCCCGTATAGTCTTAAAAAGACTGTCGGGGCAAGTGCTGTTAGCGAGACGGGGGGCCAACGCCACGCCCCAGCCACATTCGTCTCCCCAGTGCTCAGTTCACACACCGCACCACATACTCGTGTAAGGCTGAGTCGACCTAGGTGAGGCCCAGGGACCAGTTCAAATATTCGGCCGCTATGTGTTTTGGGCCCTGGGCGAGATTCGAACTCGGTAGCCGAGGTTCGTAAGAGGAGGGATCAGGAGTGGGCGATGAGGAGGGAGGGGTGAGGGGGGGATGAGGAGGGGGAGGGATCAGGAAGGGGGGGATAATGAGGGGGGGGATGAGGAGGGAGGGGTGAGGGGGAGGGATGAAAAGGGGGGGGGATGAGGAGGGGGGGATGAGGGGGGGGGGATGAGGAGGGAGGGGTGAGGGGGAGGGATGAGGAGGGGGGGGGATGAGGAGGGGGGGGGGGTGAGGAGGGGGGGGATGAGGAGGGGGGGGGGGTAGGCCCGCACCGCGCTCGCTGATCTTGGTGGTCGTCAGCACGGCCATGTCGGCGCCCCGCCGGCTGCTGGCGAGGCAGCTGAAGACGCCGAGTCGCGCCCAGCTGAGCCTGGCGGAGAGCGTGAGTCGCACGGTGTTGACGCGGCGGGAGTCGCGCTGGCTCTCGAGTCGCGGGGCCTGGCGCGCCGACATCACGGGCTCCAGCTCGCGCGTGAGGCGCAGGTCTACGTCGCGCTCACCCGCCACGCACAGCAGCGCGGTCTCCTTGTGGTCGCCCACCGTGGGACCGAAGTTGATGAGGGTCACGTCCATGACGCCGCCTGGTGCCGGGCGTCGTCGTCATCATCATCATCACCGCCACCATCATCATCACCACCACCATCAGCACCACCATCAGCAGGAGTATCACGCGCGCATGGCAGGCTCTGCGAGAAGCTTCGCCCACACTCAGTGATGTTTTGTACTTCACCAGGTGAGGCTCACTGAGCCATATCGCTCTGCCTCAGAAGCGACCTGGCCACAAATGACGGCCCATCAAAGTGGCCCATCATCGTGTGGAAATGTAAGGCAGCCAAGTAAAACCATCGCTAGAATCATCATCACGACCACCTTCGCCACCGTTATCATCACCATCCCCACCACCACGGGGGTTGCCGCCGTTTACAAAAAACAAACCCAGGCACATGTATCAGTCGTCGCGAGTCGATTATGAAAACCGCGCAGTTTGCTTGGGATAACGCGCAGTGCTAAACTGGTACCAGATCTGTGGACAAATCCATTCCTGCCACTCGAACATACGTGCCCTTGTCCAGGTCCAACTCAAACAGTTGGGCAAGCCATCACTCTCATCATCACGAGCAGCAAGAGGCACACACAGAGACCCGTGGACTCGCGTGGAGACCACCCGTCTGAGAAGGGCTCTGGAGATGCCACCGGTGTAGAACAGGAGGAGAGGGAGTGTGGAGATGGGAGAAGGTCGTGGGGCCAGATGAGGACCCCTGGAGGTGACTCGAGCAAGAGGCGTCCAACAACACGAGCCCATGGGGAGAGATAACCCGTGCGGTCATGGGACTTTTGGCTTGGAAGAAGATGTAAATGCTATGGGTCTCTATGCAGGTCTATGGATAATATGAATATATATGGGGCTCTGTGTTACGTGTCTCTGAGTCGGAGTTTTTGGTTACGTATTTGTGTCTGCGTGTCTCGTACGATCACGCGAGTCTGTAGGTCTGTACGTGCATCTCTACGCATATCTACGGGATGTCCCTACGTAACCCTATGAGTGCCTCTAAGGGCGGTGGACGTGACTGTAGCGGAGAGACAGAAATAGCAGCACGACGGAGACAATCCGAGCAGCAGCAGCAGCTGACCCCACACAAGAAGAAGAAGACGGAGTCCATGGATCACCTCGCTGCCCGAACTCTCACCTGGCCCCCCCGTGCTGAGCGGCAGCCACGGCAGGCAGCAGCAGGCGAGGCGCAGAGGCCACATCACCAACGCTGCCATCATCACCATCCTCCTCCACCTCCTTGTTGTCACTCCTCCCCGGGCGCGGATTCTCGTCTCCGAGCGGTGTGGAGCGGCGGCGTCGGTCAAAATCCTCTCGCGAACACAAGCCGCAGCCTCCTCCTCCCCTGCCCCAGCGCCGTCGCGAGGTGAAATCGAGCGAGGCGCCGTCCCCGAGACCTTCCCGGGCGCTGCAGTGACGACCACTGTCGGTGACTGCGTCGCGAGTGAATGGTCAGGGGGTGGCTCTGCGCCTCCAGCCCGCATGACATCAGCCAGCCCGGCCGGGGCCAGGGCGGAGTGGGGGCCACGGTGCAGGATGTGGGGTTGGTGGGGGGTGGGTATCGGTCCACGACTTGTTTGATCAAAACATCTCTCTCTTCCTCGGCACTGCTCCCCCCACTTCATCAACGCCCCCTCCCCCGCCCCTGCAGGGAGCTGCTGCTGCCCAGACTGCGTGCCTCTGTCGGGAATGTCGGGGCAGCTCCGTCAAACGGCGCATCAACAATAACAGCGTGAACGAGCGCAACATATAATATGTCCGTCCACGTAGATAACGATGTTATTTATTAGTCTTTGTTTACGCACGCCCCATCGGCCCACACGTGCACAATATTCAGCAACTTTTTGTTCAACACAAGAGAAACTTGTGCTTGAACAATGAACGTCGTGGAGACTGTAACAGCACGAGTAAGCAGAGTAAGTGTGGGGGTCGCTAGCCCCCGAGATCCCTCCCTCGATAATGCTAACGGCCGGGCTAACATCATCAATCGCCCCCCCGCTGCTAAGCGAACCGCTGCTAGGTTCCTCACCCATGGTGTGGGAGCCGTCGCCCGAGGATTCCCCTCCACCGCGGGTCCGCGTAGCATGCATGGTTAATTACGTGCGCGCACACCCACACACAGCTCCACACGCGATACCCACTCTTGCGCCGCTCTGCGCCGCGCTGGCCGCTCACGTTACGATCGCGCACCTGGGGTACGCCGATTACGCACGCCGAGAGCTTACGCAAGTAACGAGCACACGTAAGCGGGGCACACGCCGACACAACGACTCAAGTTGCCGCCGCCGTGCGCGCGAGACAAACCGTACAACAATGCGCAGCCGATTACGCGCTCGAGCCGCGGGGTTGGGGGTCAGGGGCCCACCACTGCGCCGCACTTTACGCAAGTAACGAGCACACGCAAGCTCGCACAAAGCTAACAGCTTCACTGCGCACCGCGGTTTCGCACACGCGAGCGGGGCGCACGCCGACACGACGACTCGTCCCCTCCCGCACTCACGCGTGCACGTCAACACAAGTATCGTACAAGGACGATTCTCCTCTCACGCGGCTGCGTAGGCACGCCAACACACAAAAGTGCTCTCCCCGGGCGTTAACACACACCTCCGTACCCGCACAATCGTACAGAGACCACGGCCTTTACGCATACAACGACCACACACCCGCGAATGCAGTGCACGCTAATACCACGTTCAAAAACACCCAACAACACGGTTTTGTTACTACGCTCGAGATTTTATTAGCCCTTGTTAACCCACCGAGCCACCCGTGTGTGTGTGCGGGCCAGCAAGGCGCTTCTAACCCACTCTCCGGTGGCGTGCAGCCCTATTCTATGCTGCGCTCTCTGTTAAACCGCTTTCCTACTCGTCCTTACCCCGAACTAACCCTCTCCTATGGATCCTACTCTCCGCTCTGAGGTGTTGTAAGGCGCGTAATACGATACCGTCTGTAGTTCTTGGTGACCTTGCGGCGCTCAGATCGTCCTGCAGACAATCTAGCGGCTCGCCCGATGACTCCCTCGTCGCTGACTCCGTGTCAAAACTCCAGAAAAAGAGACCTCCCTACTGCCCCTGCGTTTTCTTTTAAACTATTCACATCAAAGGCTAGGCGCCCCCGTCCCGACCGCCTTGGTCTCTCGACCAATCCTGAGCCTAGGATTTCCCGCTCTTTTGCGATCCCGCCGGCCTTTGACCTTTCGACCAATCAGTCGCTCCGGGTCCTGATCCCAGCTATCTGCCCTGCTGACCCGTGTTTGTGTTTGTATGCGTTTCTAACTGCGGGGCTCTCTGAGCTCGCCGTGGTCGTGCGATCTCAAATCCGCCCACGGCGCCGCAGTGTTACTTGGCCTGGGAAGGGTCCTGTCCAATTCCCTGGCCCTGAGAAACCGTGGGGTAACCCCCCGAGGGGGCCCTCGGGTGAAAACTCAGGGTAGGTGACCCGACCACGAGGCCCTACGTGGGTGCGGGTGCGTGCTTATGTGGGGGGGGGTGATGGGGGGCAGTGCGGTGGTGGAAGCCGGGCGGCTCCCTGGCTCGGCAGAGCGGCCCCGTCGCTGTGGCACCACATAGCCCCCCGGGGTGCCAGTCCCCGTCCTGGGTTGACTGGAGCACCTCGCCTGGGTTGCCCCCACGAGGTATCGCCGCGGGGTCCGCGGGATTCGCCCGGCCCTTGTGGCTGGCCTCGGGGGTGGCGGCTCCGTCTCCTGGGGCTCTGGCGGTGGTCTCCTCCTCCATTCCAACGGCTCCCCTCGGCCTCTGGCACCTGCGGGCTGGGGAACAAACTCAGAGGCGGTGGGGTTTAAGGGTCGCCGTCCTCGTCGCCCCTGGCCCCGCCCGGGGCCCCTCGGAGCCCGGGGCTCCGTGGGGCCCATATACTGCGCGAGGCCCCCGGGCACGGGGGGTGGGGGGACCCCGGGGTTTCGGGGTACTTGGACGGCGGGGCTCCCCCCCTCGGGGGCTGCTCGCCACGGCTTCAGTCGGCGGATGTTGACCACCATCTCCCGGCCCCTCTCTCCTCCCTGAATCAGCACCGTCCATGGTGAGATCTGCCGTCTCACAATCCAGGGTCCTCGCCAGTAGGTGGTCAGCTTCCCCACCTGTCCGGCACCGACGCGGGGAGTGTACAGCCACACCTCGGAGCCCGCAGTGTAGAAGGGGGGCTCCATATGGGGTCGGGCGCCCTGCTCTTGCCGCTGGTGCGCGGCCTCTCCGTGCGGGTAGGCTCGGCCCCTGGCCCCTCGCAGGGTCTCCAGCAAGTGCTCCACGGGGTGGCTCCCTTCCTCCCGTTGCGGCGGAGGGACACCGAACAGCAGATCTGCGGGCAGGCGAGACTCGCAACCAAACATCATTAGGAACGGGGTCTGTCCTGTAGATGTGTGAACGGCGGTGGTGTAGGCGAACAGGGCATAGGGGAGGTGTTCGTCCCAGTCCTGTTGATTCGCGGCCGCCATGCGTTTAAGCTTCCCGGCCAGAGTCTGGTTCATCCTCTCTACCATCCCGTTCGCCTGGGGGTGATACGCCGTGGTTCGGTCCTTCTGGATCCCGAACTCTCGGCACAGCGCCTGGAATAGTTCGGCCTCGAATTCACTACCCTGGTCGGTAATGACTCGTTCGGGGATCCCGCACTTAAGTACGTAGTTTTCCACGAAGGCCCGGGCCACTACGAGGGCTGTTTTATCCGGGATAGCCACCGCCACGGGGTAGCGGGTGAAGTACTCCACCGCTACGAGAATATATCGGTTGCCCCGGTGGGATCGTGGAAAGGGCCCCTGCAGGTCGATTCCGACCAACTGATTCGTCCGACTGACTCGGAACGGCCTCAGGGGTACCTGGTACCTCGCCGGCTTTTGCCCACACTGCTGACAGGCTCGGCAGCCCTGCACCCAGGCGGCCACATCTTGCGCCAATTTAGGCCAGAGATACTGGCGACGCAGAGTCTCCCGGGTGCGCCGTTCCCCATCATGGCCCCCGAGCGGGTGGTCGTGTACCAGTCGTAGTAGTTGGGGTCGCACATGGGCGGGAACGCAGATGCACCCCGGCTGCCCAGCGTCGGCCAGTTCCGTCACCACCCCATTTTCTACACACAACCGGGCATACAAACCGCTCCAGGGCCCTGGTAGTGCATCCTTCTTCTCTCGCAGTGCCGCCTCCACCGCCGCCAGATCCGGATCCCGCTGCTGGGTTTGTCGCAGCTGCTCGTCGTCCAAGCCCGGGAAGGCGCAGCCGACATCCTCTTGGATCCGCCCGGTTGGGGTGGGATGATCCGTCTGTCCCCGGGCTCCTTCTGCAGGGGTTCCTGCGGCGCACACCGCACTTTCTCTCGGGGGGGGGAGTTTAGTTTCCGCGCGCTCCTTGGGTTCTGCTGCCTGGCGGCAGCGTCCCCCCGTGAAACACGGGCAGGCGTCTCCCTCCCTCGTCTCAGCGCGCACCGCGGGCCGTCTTGACAAGGCGTCCGCGTTCGCGTGTGTCCGCCCCGCTCGGTACTCGATCTGCAGGTTGTACTCCTGCAGCTGCGCCAGCCATCGAGCCATCTGCCCCCGCGGTTCCTTGAATGTAAGGAGGAACTGCAGTGCATAATGATCGGTGCGCACACGACATCTCCTGCCATACAAGTACGGTCGGAACTGTTTACACGCGAAAATCACGGCATACAGTTCCTGACGGGTTACGCAATAGTTCAGCTCGGCCCCGCTCAGGGTCCGACTGGCGTACGCGATGACCCGCTCCGTCCCACCCTGCACTTGCGACAGCACCGCGCCCAGCCCACTGCTGCAGGCATCAGTGTCCAAAATAAAATCGGTGGTGAAATCTGGGAAAGCCAAGGTGGGGGTGTGGGTGAGGTGGTCTTTGAGTGTGGTGAAAGCCGTCTGACAGGCCTCCGACCACTGATAGGGGTTCTTATGGGAGGTGAGTTGGGTGAGGGGGCGTGCAATCTCACTGAATCCCTTTACAAATCGACGGTAATAAGTGGCGAGTCCCAAGAATGACCTGATCTCCGTCAGGTTCCTCGGCCGCGGCCAATCCACTATGGCACGCACCTTCTCGGGATCGGTGCTCACCCCTGCCTCGCTGACTCGGTGTCCGAGGTACCCCACCTCGCGCTGCGCAATGTAACACTTACGCGGCTTGAGCTTGAGATGGGCTGCTCGCAGTCGCTGGAATACTTCCTGCAGCCTGGACCAGTGTTCGGACAGCGACCTACTGAACACTATTACGTCGTCCAGGTAAATCAGGCACTGTTCCCACTGTAAGCCCCGCATCACCAACTCAATCAACCGCTGGAACGTCGCGGGCGCGTTAGTGAGTCCGAACGGCAACACTCGAAACTCAAACAGGCCCATCGGGGTGGTGAATGCTGTTTTTGGCCGATCCTCCTCCGTCATCTCCACCTGCCAGTAACCGGACGCCAGATCGAGGGTGGAAAAATACCGCGTCCCTGCGAGACTGTCGAAGGTGTCGTCGATGCGGGGTATGGGGAAGGCATCGCCGAGCGTGACTGCATTTAGTTTACGGTAATCGACGCAGAACCGGGTTGACCCATCCTTTTTCGTTACTAGTACCACTGGGGCTGACCAGGGGCTCGCCGAGGGCTGAATTATGTTATCGCGTAGCATATCCGTGACTGCCTCTTTGATCTGGGTCCGTTCAGGCGCGCCCACTCGGTATGCGGGGAGTTTGATGGGTCGGGCTGCACCTGTGTCAATTTGGTGCTTGACCAGGTCGGTCCGGCCCACGTCCGAATCGTGCTCACTGAACACGTCGGCGTACTCCCGCAATAACCCGCGCAGCTGATCGGCCTCCCCCTTAGGTAAGGCTGCCCAAGGCACATGTAACGCATCCTGCAGTGGAACAATCTCGGCTCGGGGGGTCGGGCCGACCCGCCAGGCCAGATCCTGGCTGTCCTCGGGGCGGCCAGGGTCCTCCGCCCAGAGTGCGAACACCGAGTCGTTCGAGTGGCGAGCGTGCAGGGGGTGTACGGTGGCTACCGGGGTGCGTCGTCGTATCATTGCCGGGGTACTGTGTGGGTTAAACACACGTATAAACAGCCGGCCCCCATCTGCGTTTACCAGTGTGGCTGACCCTACCACCCCGTATCGCGATGCCAACTCCGGGTGAGGAGTCAGCATTACCTCGCCCAATGGTCGGTGGGTTGGGTCGGTGGAGAGGGTTGCCACTGGCACCAGCATCTCGGCGAGAGGTCCGATGGTGACGGCCGACACCAGCGTAGCGGCCACGGGTGTGAAGCGTGGGCGATTCGGCTCCTGTCCTAGGAACGGAATCCGCTCCCCGCTGCCCTCCACCGTAGCGCATCATTGCCGGGGTTGTACGTTAAGTCCCAACTTTTCCAGGAGGTCCGTTCCTGCAATGCACTCGTGGCACAACACACTCGACACGTAGAATTCCTGTGTGCACACCTGGTTTCCTAGACGGACCTCGAGGGAGACCTTCCCCAGCAACCCCATCCCGGCTCTGCTTGCCGTGTGCAGTGCGCGATCCGGGGCCTGCAGACAGCCCACGTCCACCCCGAGCATGCTGCAGTGCGCGGCGCTCATGAGAGAGGCCACGGCGCCCGTGTCCAGTAGGATCCGGGTGCGCTGCCCGTTCACCTGGCCTTCCACCAGCGACGTGGCTCCCGTTATCCCTGCCACCAGCTCCCGCAGCCAATCGCCCGAGGTCCCCGCGCCCTTGGGTGTTGTCGTTGTAACCTGTTTATGGATCACTCGCTCGCCATTATTCTCATTATCGTCTATTTGTATCGGGACCGCGTCGATTGCACCCCTAGTTGGTCAGCTCACTAGGAGGCGTTGGAGTTTAACCCCCTGCGCCTGCCTAGCTCGGGTAATTTCAGGACAGTCTCTCACTAGATGCCCTCGGCGATCGCACATATAACATGCCCGGGGAGGGGGGGCGGCTCCGTAGCGGGTCCCCTGTCCGCTCCCTCTCCCTCCCCCAGTACGCAGTTGCCCCACATCGGACTCTAATTGGGACACCCTCCCGGCTAGCCCCCCTACTGTCGAGCGTAGTTCCCCCATCTCAGACTGGAGTGCCTTCATATTTTTATTTGCTTCCTCGCGTGCTTGGGTTACCTTACCGTCCATTTGGTCTACCCGGCCAGCAATATCTCCCATGCCGGTCTGTAACCCGGCTACCCACCCCGGGGTGGTCTCGCTGGGTCTCTGGGGCTCCCTTGCCCGTCCCCTTACTGCGAATGCGGGCTCTTCCTCCTCGTCGGAGAGTAGGCTCGCTACGGCGCACTTTCGTCCCAGCCCCCGGAGCTGCATGCGTTCGCTGTGAATTCTTTCATACTTACGTGCGCGCTCGACAAGGGTGTTAAAGGGAAGACGTGGGCAGCTCATGTCTGGCTGCCACCACGCCGTGCGAGACAGGTACCGCTGGATTTTCTCGGCGGCCAGTTCCTCAATAACATCAGTTGCGTACCCCGGGCGTGCGATCTTTGTTAACTCGCGCACATCCTCGGCGTAATCACGTAGATCTTCGCCAGGTTGGCGACGGCGCGCCTCTAAGGCCGATTTTGCTTCCTCCTCGTCACGCGTGCCAAAACGCTGATCGAGTCGGCGCATCAGCTCCTCTAGCTGTGTCTGTGCGCTCGCGGGTAACGCTTCTACAAAATCGGCTGCCCGCCCATCAAGATTCATATTAAGTTGACGTACTGCCTGCGCGTACGTCCATCCATTAATTTCCTTGGCCCCTAAGAGATTGCGGGCGAATGCCTTCCACGAAGGTGCCCCCCGGCCGGTAAATATTAGTCTTATTTTAGCGTGAGGTAACGCGGGGGTCCGTACCGCTTCTGACACCAATTTGTGGGGGTCGCTAGCCCCCGAGATCCCTCCCTCGATAATGCTAACGGCCGGGCTAACATCATCAATCGCCCCCCCGCTGCTAAGCGAACCGCTGCTAGGTTCCTCACCCATGGTGTGGGAGCCGTCGCCCGAGGATTCCCCTCCACCGCGGGTCCGCGTAGCATGCATGGTTAATTAAGTGCGCGCACACCCACACACAGCTCCACACGCGATACCCACTCTTGTGCCGCTCTGCGCCGCGCTGGCCGCTCATGTTACGATCGCGCACCTGGGGTACGCCGATTACGCACGCCGAGAGCTTACGCAAGTAACGAGCACACGTAAGCGGGGCACACGCCGACACAACGACTCAAGTTGCCGCCGCCGTGCGCGCGAGACAAACCGTACAACAATGCGCAGCCGATTACGCGCTCGAGCCGCGGGGTTGGGGGTCAGGGGCCCACCACCGCGCCGCACTTTACGCAAGTAACGAGCACACGCAAGCTCGCACAAAGCTAACAGCTTCACTGCGCACCGCGGTTTCGCACACGCGAGCGGGGCGCACGCCGACACGACGACTCGTCCCCTCCCGCACTCGCGCGTGCACGTCAACACAAGTATCGTACAAGGACGATTCTCCTCTCACACGGCTGCGTAGGCACGCCAACACACAAAAGTGCTCTCCCCGGGCGTTAACACACACACCTCCGTACCCGCACAATCGTACAGAGACCACGGCCTTTACGCATACAACGACCACACACCCGCGAATGCAGTGCACGCTAATACCACGTTCAAAAACACCCAACAACACGGTTTTGTTACTACGCTCGAGATTTTATTAGCCCTTGTTAACCCACCGAGCCACCCGTGTGTGTGTGCGGGCCAGCAAGGCGCTTCTAACCCACTCTCCGGTGGCGTGCAGCCCTATTCTATGCTGCGCTCTCTGTTAAACTGCTTTCCTACTCGTCCTTACCCCGAACTAACCCTCTCCTACGGATCCTACTCTCCGCTCTGAGGTGTTGTAAGGCGCGTAATACGATACCGTCTGTAGTTCTTGGTGACCTTGCGGCGCTCAGATCGTCCTGCAGACAATCTAGCGGCTCGCCCGATGACTCCCTCGTCGCTGACTCCATGTCAAAACTCCAGAAAAAGAGACCTCCCTACTGCCCCTGCGTTTTCTTTTAAACTATTCACATCAAAGGCTAGGCGCCCCCGTCCCGACCGCCTTGGTCTCTCGACCAATCCTGAGCCTAGGATTTCCCGCTCTTTTGCGATCCCGCCGGCCTTTGACCTTTCGACCAATCAGTCGCTCCGGGTCCTGATCCCAGCTATCTGCCCTGCTGACCCGTGTTTGTGTTTGTATGCGTTTCTAACTGCGGGGCTCTCTGAGCTCGCCGTGGTCGTGCGATCTCAAATCCGCCCACGGCGCCGCAGTGTTACTTGGCCTGGGAAGGGTCCTGTCCAATTCCCTGGCCCTGAGAAACCGTGGGGTAACCCCCCGAGGGGGCCCTCGGGTGAAAACTCAGGGTAGGTGACCCGACCACGAGGCCCTACGTGGGTGCGGGTGCGTGCTTATGTGGGGGGGGTGATGGGGGGCAGTGCGGTGGTGGAAGCCGGGCGGCTCCCTGGCTCGGCAGAGCGGCCCCGTCGCTGTGGCACCACATAAGCTAACTGCTTATTGTTGTTTGTGTTCTTGCCGTATTGATGTATGCACAGTAGTCGATCTATTGGACACATATAGCACAGCGAGGGTGTTTGCCGATACACATCTGACATTGCTCAATGCGCGTGGATTTGATCTTTAACACTCCTTTGTGCTAAAGCAGAAGTAACCTTTGCTCCCGTAACGATATTAATTGGATATCAGGTGCCGAATGATGTGCGACAACTCATTTTGACTCACGCGATGTGACCCAAACATGATGAATACTCTGTCGCGAAAGCCTACGTGATGTGTCGAACGTACGACAGCTCGCATTATTCTTCTTGGTTCTTTCGGTAAAGTCACGTAGAAGGGAAGTAATAAAATAATACAAATAAAACATAATAGAATGAAATAATTCTCACGACGTTTCGGCTATATAAAAACTGGGTTGGAGATGGAAGAGCGCCTTAACAAAAAGAATGTGCATATGAAGAGGAATTTAGCATATTCATGGCAAATGCGTAGGAGGTGGGCGGGGGGGGGGTTTCAAAGTCATATTATGCCCATGCATTATGCAGGATCAGCAGCACCAAGGGGGGGTGCAGGGAGTAGCATTAACAAAGGAAAGGAATGTTAATGATATGTAGCTGCAGTTACTAAACAACCACGTAGAAAACTAAAGTATAAACTACATAAAAAACTAAAGTAAAAACTGCATAGCACCATCAGTATACTTACTATACTCTACAATAAGCTGAGTTACTAACAGCAAGTAATACATTACAATTCTACGTCATAAAAATTATATAATGCTTCCATCTAAACTTTATTCTCTTACATCACACGAGCATATACCATACTATATACTGCCATAGATAAACCCAACATTAAATTATATACTGTATTACTATAAACCACCCTATACCTTATACATTTCAACATAACACTATGTATTATTCTACCCACCCTAATGTGTATCGAAATGGTTTATTATGTCCTTCCAATGATTGCTAAGCCAGAATCCATCTTCTCGGTTAAAATTGTCTCTGTGTTTGTATATGTGAATCGCCTCATGAACGAATCTCTCATGATAGCCAGATGGCTTGCAGAGAACCTCTGTCTTGGAGAAGTCAATGTCATGTGCGCCCACTGAGTTGTAACAGTGATCTGCCACGGCTGAGGTGTTTGTCCTACCGTGTTTCAGGTCAGCTTTATGTTCACGGATGCGGTCCGAGACATGTCGTTTGGTTTCCCCAATGTAACTGCTACCACAGAGGCAACTTAGTTTGTAGACACCAGGGTACTGTATGTCTGGAACCACATCTTTTACAGACGGTACCAGATCACGGATTTTATGTACTGTGTTGAATCGGACCTGGATCTTGTGTTTAATCAGGATTTTGGAGATCGTTTTTGTGACCCCAGCAATGTAGGGTAAGGTGATGGTCTTGAAAGGCTCCTCAACAGCATCCTTCTTGATGGTTGGAGTGATGGCTTTGCGGATTGTGTAGTCGGAGTAACCATTAGCCTTAAGAGCTTGGCGTACGTGTTTGAGTTCACTGGAAATGTGTTCATGGTCGGAGATGCATTGGGCTCTATGATAGAGTCTTGATGAGGGAATTCTTCTGGGATGGATGGTGGTGGGAATCCGGTTTTAGATAAGCATCCGTATGGGTGGCTTTCCTGTAGACTGAGTGGCTCATTGAACCATCAGGTCTCCTTTTGATTAGGACATCCAAAAAGGGTAGCTTGCCATCATTTTCGACTTCCATGGTGAATCTGATGGCTGGGTGTATGGAATTGATGTGGTCGAGAAATTGGTCTAGAGCAGGCCGGCCATGTGGCCAGATGACAAAAGTGTCGTCTACGTACCTCTTCCATAAGGTCGGGCGTAGAGTGGCAGTCTGGATGGCGTCCGTCTCAAATTTCTCCATGAAGATGTTGGCTACAACCGGAGATAGGGGGGAGCCCATTGGGGTGCCCTCAATTTGCTTGTAGAAAGTTTCATTCCAGGTGAAGTATGTATTGGTTAAGCAGTGTCTCACCAGGGGGGGTACCCCAGCATTCAGTCCTTGATGAACCAAGTCTTCAATGATTGCGATGGTGTCAGGTACAGGAACCTTGGTGAATAAGGAAACCACATCAAAACTGACAAGCAGGTCGCCTGGGGACAGGGCAATCCCCTTGATTGTCGATACCAGGTCAGTAGAGTTTAGTACTGCAGAGGTGGTTTTTCCAGTGAAAGGCCGTAGGATTTCAGACAAAAAACGAGCCAATTTATAGGTGGGGGAGTTGATAGTAGAGACAATGGGACGAAGAGGTGTATCTTCTTTATGTATCTTTGGCAAGCCGTATAATCTTGGTGGCCTGGCTGCAGAAGGTTTCAACGAGAACTGTTTGGTCTGATCAAATAATGCGGTTGAATCAGAAATGATTTTGTTGGTTTTAGTGATGAAAAAGAGACCCCACCAACAGCCTCGTCACTAATAAGGTATAGGGTGGTTTATAGTAATACAGTATATAATTTAATGTTGGGTTTATCTATGGCAGTATATAGTATGGTATATGCTCGTGTGATGTAAGAGAATAAAGTTTAGATGGAAGCATATTATATAATTTTTACGACGTAGAATTGTAATGTATTACTTGCTGTTAGTAACTCAGCTTATTGTAGAGTATAGTAAGTATACTGATGGTGCTATGCAGTTTTTACTTTAGTTTTTTATGTAGTTTATACTTTAGTTTTCTACGTGGTTGTTTAGTAACTGCAGCTACATATCATTAACATTCCTTTCCTTTGTTAATGCTACTCCCTGCACCCCCCCTTGGTGCTGCTGATCCTGCATAATGCATGGGCATAATATGACTTTGAAACCCCCCCCGCCCACCTCCTACGCATTTGCCATGAATATGCTAAATTCCTCTTCATATGCACATTCTTTTTGTTAAGGCGCTCTTCCACCTCCAACCCAGTTTTTATATAAGCTCCTAGCTTGGTAGTGTCTCATTCTTCACCTGAGGACGGCTGCTTGCATTGTAGCCGAAACGTCGTGAGAATTATTTCATTCTATTATGTTTTATTTTTATTATTTTATTACTTCCCTTCTACGTGACTTTACCGAAAGAACCAAGAAGATGAATCCCTGCAGTCACGAAAGCTTTAAATCGAAAAAGGTCACATTATTGGTTCAAGTCTGCCCGACCGCTGAGCGTTGCTTGTGTAATAGAGTTCACGACTCTTGGACGCCGGAGTTGGAGGCACACGGGTTTATTCACACAGCACAGCTGTGGCATACAACACTAGAGGGGGTGTCGGCCCCCTCACCCGGCTAGCTGGGGATACACGCGCTAGCTACTTCCTAGCCTGCCTCCTAGTCCTCCTCTAACGGGCTAGGGGAGGCTATCTGGCCCGACACTGGTAAGTCGGGCCCGGTACCCTGAGTCCCAGACCAGCGCTGACAAGAGCACCGGCTCTGGATCTCGGGACCACGCCGCTGGCTCGGTCCTGTTCGGCCCTGATAAGGACGGCGAACCAGGGGAGTCCAGGGCTCTAGCTAAGACGTCTTCAGTCTTCACTGGTTAGCTTAACAAGAACCCCGAGCCCTCCGATACATCCCCTTTTATACCCTACCCCCCGCTGAGGGGTGGGGCCCCCCCGGGGTGCCTGGCGCGGACGTCGTAGAGAGCACCTCCCCGTGCACTCACGTAGCCCCGCCCACTGTGTTTGTTTGCCATAAGCTGCCATGCATAACGGGCTCTCTCTCTAACACCCCTACACTTGTATGTCGAACTTATTTCGCACCGTACGCAGCCAACCGTGCGAATCGGAGAGATTGAACTTCTGCTGCTGCTCACTACTGGCACTGCTAAGAAGGAACCCCACGCGGCTGTGTGGCATGGCCGCGCTGGTGTGGACGGCAGTGGCGGAAACAATCAGAATATCGATTTATACTGGAGAAATCCGATGAGCTATAAAGCTATTTTTCATATGTCCAGTCGGGGCGGGTAAGAACGTCACAACAAATAAAAAAACGTGATCGTAGTGCAGATGTAAAGGAGAGCCAACACACGGTTGCAGGGGGTTCGTCTTTGATTTCTTTCCTCCCATCCACACCTGTCCCCAGCCGCCCCAATCTCGTTCCCGCCCGTTCTCTCCCTTATATCTCCTCGCCTGCTCCTCCACCTTCTCCTGTCACCGTCCCACTCCCCCTCCTATTGGTGGGAATCCTTCCCCTGACACCCCTACACAGAGTACAAGAAAGGTAAACAAATCACCCAAACAGATACAACTCAACCATCCCCATCATCCTACCAGGCAGAGCCCACTCAGGTACAGGATTGGGGGCAGCGTTGGAGGCACTGCCCCCCCCTCCGCCCCGCTTAGGAAGTTTCTGGATTCGTCTTTAGAGGACAAATCTAGAAGTGAGGCAGTTCGATGGTGGTTCCCCCCCTAGACCACACCGTATCACTGTGACTTGCCTCAAAGGTCGTAATAATAACAATCCAGAAGTTACGCCTTTATTCATCCAGCAAGGCTTACGACCTTTTTTTGTTCAAGAGGACCCCGCATTGCGATGTTTGTAGTTTACTCTCCCACGGCGGACAGTTCGCAAACACGACACCGACTCGCCGCCTCGCGAGGGCCCTTCTCGTCGTGGCGAGCAGACCTTCACATTGGCATCGAGGCTCTTCCTCGACGCACGGCTTGCCAGCGTGGCGGGCCCAAGACTAATAATCACTCGTGCCATGTTTGAGGATAATTTCCATCATTGATGAGCGCGTGTGGCTGGCTTCGCGTTCGTGAGAAACCCGAGAACTCAAGACTCAATTAGAATATTTACAGTGGAGGAGTCCGATGAGCTATACAGCTTTTTCACAGAAGTCCAGCAGGGGCAAGGGGTCAGAAGATTACAACAACACACAAACACGGTAGGCGACATGAACCCATAACGCCGGCATACGAGGCGGGGGGTGTTGAGGGAGACTCAGCGACCGCTATCTCCTGGCCCACGCCTCCTCCTCCTCGCTGCCCCCACGCCGACACGACCTGGCAAGCCGTGGTGACCACGGAGCCCCATACTGGGGGCGACGCGCGTTGAGCACGCGGGGAAGGGGCTGCAGCTGAGCGAGGCGTTGGGACACCAGGCAGAATGAAAATCATTTGGCTGACAGTCTCTCCACCGAGCGCCACTTCGAATGTAGCCGACTCTATACATTTTTACTTAAAACTTTCGTGACTGCAGGGATTCATATTCTTGGTTTTTTCGGTAAATTCACGTAGACAGAAAATAATAAATAACAAAAAGCTACGTTTCGATCGCAACGCGAGCGGTCGTCACCAGGCTGCTAATAGTTGTGTGCAAACCCTCCCCGTAGAGGCGGTTACATCTTGACTTAAATCTACCGTGACTGCAGGCATTCATATTATTATTTTTGTTATTTTCTTTGAACATATCTACGTGACTTTACCGAAAGAACCAAGAATACCGACTCTATAATTGAACAGTAAAATGTACGATCTTGGCTCACTCTGGGAGACAGAACGACTCAGGCGCGACGAGGAACCACGCGGATACGCGGGGAGGCGGCGGCAGCAGCGGCCACTCGTGTTGAATCAATGCCGTGAAGATGCACTCCGAGAAGGCGGTGTGGCCTTTGTACTTGGAGGGACAGCAGACACAATGTGTATGGTCTGCTTATTCATTGTCTCGTAAAGAGTATTGGTTCAATACTTAAGCCCCCCCCATCGCCTTACTATCTTCACACGAGCTTCTAAAACCAATCAATTTAAATACTGTCACGACTCAATGATGTTATCTACTGGACAGCTGGGACAAGGAGCTGCCAGTGAACCAAGCAGATTGGGCTGATATCTTTAACACTATTCAACAACATACGCAGCATCATCGAACAATAAGTTAGTAAATCTACTGCTGCCCTAAGGAGGGTCACAAGCTTGGAGGAATAATTTACCCTCACCCCTTGCCACCGTAAATATCCTCGGTCGCTTGGTAAGCACTGACAAAGTCTGCATCAGTGTGTCACAAATTGCTCCTGCTGTGTATGTAGCCATCATGACGAGTAATAGGGAAATGAAAGCTCGCATGTCATTGAACTGAGAGATACATGAAACGACAAAATTAAATGCATGCTACACGTGGCATGGAATCGAACGAGAAAAAAAAACGGGCTTTATTTATATCAAATAAAAACAGCAGTTACACACATTTGATAATGGTTATTTAAAGACCTCGTTATGGATAATTTCATGAAAAAAGGCATGTAGTATAAGAATGAAGTGCGTCATACGAATAAGTAATTATTTCAAATTATAACGCAAACAGTATTCGCTCATTCTCGACGAGAAAACGACTCGGATGCGCGGGGAAGAGCCACAGACGAGCGGGAAGGCAGCCACGCGATGAGCCGGCATCAAGACGCTCTCAAGAATAAACGCACCTGCAGATTCTCAACCCCCATCCGCCCCCTCCTGCCGCTCGAGAAAGC
Source organism: Lampetra fluviatilis (assembly GCF_964198595.1). Taxonomy (NCBI): domain Eukaryota; kingdom Metazoa; phylum Chordata; class Hyperoartia; order Petromyzontiformes; family Petromyzontidae; genus Lampetra; species Lampetra fluviatilis. The sequence goes on from NC_136298.1 coordinate 969,775, forward strand.
ACGACCATCGCCAGGTTATTTCCCCAGACAACCGAGGCGCTGCTTCTGCAGTGCAGGAGGAGGGTGCGGGGTTAAATGTGCTGCACCTGTGCCAGCGCAACAGTGCCAGTTGCACGTCAGCACATTCACAATCAGAATCGTTATTTAGACTGCAGGAATCCGATGAGCTACGAAGCTCTATTTTTCACAGGCGTCCAGTCTGGGCGGATCAATAGGTGTGGCTGACTGCTGATGGGGCTGACGAGTGTCAGAGCAATTGAACATGTGGTGGGCAGAATGGAGGGTTTTCACCTGCTTCAGGTTTCACCCAGAGTCTGGGAATGTATCATCTTGTGTTGCGGGTGGCAGGAATTATAATCCGACTTAGAAACGTGTCCGGGTTTGGTCCAAGTGGAAAAGGTGGCAGCCCGAGCGCAGTGGCCAATCCTGTAGGCCCTCAGGCCCTGCCGCCCTGCAGGCCCTCCTGGAGCAGCCTGTTGTACTGGGACACCTGCTGCATGACGCTCTTCATCAGGGGCTGGTAGTCGCTCTCCATGCTCTTGGTTGCGATGACTGTTCTGGGAGTCAAGGGAAGCCCAGGGAGATTGCAGCGCAGCACTCTGGTAATGTGACCGCATTTGTGGCCACACAGAAAGCAATTAAAACACAAGAGTTTCACAACCGTTCGCGACTCGAGGACGGCAGCGGTTGCCGTGCGCACTTTTCCGCGTTGAAGTGCGCACTGCACACGCCACGGGTTAAAGGAACGACAACGCAAATGAATGACACACAAACAGCTGACAGGCACGACTCCCCATCATGCCGTGCGTGCGTGTCACATGAGCACTACATTGCATGCACAACGCTCGCAGCCTTGCCCACACATTTTGCCGTTGCGATGAGGTCACTTCCACGAAGTGATGCAGTTGAACAGTGGATTTCTAATAACTGGTGCTTCTGGGACTGTCAATTCGAGAGCGGCCACGTTGGCCAGTTATCTTCACGTGCGTGCAACACAACACACATTATAGCCTAGTCTACAAACGTGATTTATATTCAGCGAATATAAATGCATGTGCCAGTTGTTGGTATTGATTCAGTTGACCAAAAAGGTCACCGAGGACTAAAGACTAAAGAGCCGGGATCAAGGATGGACCGGCAATCATTACGGCACACAGCGAGACCTCTCCAGGACTCACAATCCTCCCGTCGTCGGTTACTATGCCACAGGAAAGAAAAAAAACACTTTTTGTGTTCAACTTTTAAATGCTAATATTTAAAGTAATGTCACGCATGAACATTACTATTGAAACAACCTTCGCACGTAACCAGCAACGCGTCCCTACTTCCACCCGAGTGGCGAATGTCACAGGGCATGGCCGCCACGCGGTGAGGACACAAACCCAAAGGAGACTTAAAAAGTCAATACCGGCACAAGCCGCCGGGCCCGGTGCAACACAAACTACATCTACTGCAAGGCCGGGGGCAGTTTGCTCATCATACGTGCATATGATGTGCAGTGCTTATGTCACTCTGCTGCTGGATGAAGGCCTCCCTATACCATGCGGGTTGTAGGGGTTATTTGATCACCACACTGGTCGGTGCCGGGTTGGTGAAGGCGGGGAAGCATGGACAATGTAGTCGAGTACAATGCATTGGATTTCGTCGCACATCCCACAGCCTAGAAAACCGATTAATGCATGATTGTTGCTCATCTAAGCACTATCCAGGCTCACATCTGCTTCGCTATATGGGTGATTTACTCGTGACGGAGCTGTCGCCATGGAGCCGTGCAGTGAGAACTTTCCCACGCGAGCCACCACCGCGGGGAGACAGGAAGACAGCGGTGGGCGACGCGCGAGGGAAGGCGAGGGGGCTCAGGATGTCTCTCCACTACTCTCAATGGAATCTCCGGCAGCTGCGAGGTGTCTAGGGTCCGCCAGAACCACGACACAACTACGTCGACGTGCCGAGTGGAAAGTGCCTCGGTCTCAAAGACGGCGATTCCCAACCTGTTTGGACCACTGCGCGCCACCGCTGCGAACCCACAAAAGAATGGGTTTGCGCACACCACCGTGCCCCAACAACTAAGATTCAAACGTAAAGCTGCTCTCAATGGTAATGTCTACGACAACTCCCAAAGGTCCTGCGGAGACCGGTGGTGCCCAACACTGCCACTCTAAGGCCAAGGAAGCACGCGGCAATGGCCATGCAACTTTGCTTCTCTCCAAGTGACCAGTAACGTAGATGTGATTTGCAGAGTTTGACCAGTGCAACCAGTTTACAGCGGTGGAAATCCACTCGTAAAATAAACAAATCGGGCATCTCGTCGCAAATGCCGACGTGCAGAATTATTTTGGGAAGTCACGGTTGTACAAAGGATGCAGGGGGATGAGGGGAGACAGGATGGGCCCTGCCACTCTTTTGAGCCGATTCCCTGGACATGCCGAGGAAACGCACTTTCCTCTCCAGTGCGCAATGGCACTACAATAGACGGCGGCGCATCTTTACGTGCTAATATGTTAAGAAAATAATGTCCACTGTGTGTTTGTAATGATCTCTTTCAGTGTGGGCAGTAAAGATGCAAGTGTATTCAAAACATCCTCCCATTCTGCACAAAATCAACACTCGGACCCATCCAAACACGGTGAAAAAATTGTTTAGACTTTGAATGAATCATGCATAAATATTTTTCGAACAAAACTTTACAAAGACAAAGATACACCGTCTCGCCTTCAACAGGTTATTGGGGCAATTGCTGTTCGTGAGAACCTATGAAGGCCGGCAAGGCACACAATGTAGTAAGTGACCAACACCACACCTGGCCACATTTCTCTCCCTAGTGCTGATGCTTACACACTGGACTATGTACTCAATTTTAAGGCTGAGTTGACCCAGGGGAGGCCCAGGAACGGTTCAGTTATTTTCCGTTACTGGCCGTGAGTGGCAATCAAACTAGCGTCGCCGAGTTCATAATGCAGTGCACTGACCACTGTGCCCACCGCTCCCTACAGAACTGTACATAACACAAAAAGACAAAGACAGTCGCTGTTCTCTCTGCCTGCTGCACGCAATAGGAATGTCATCTTGTCACCAGTCCCGCATGCTGCAGCCTGGAGAAGGCAGGAAATGGGGTCTCAGACACTCGCTTCCTCTGGAACGGATCCAGTGAAGCGGCGACCAGGGAGGCCACACGAGACACGACAGAGAGGCACTGGGCTCATCTCGCTGGGCCCCGCACCTGGGCCTGCGAGATGCTTGGCGACAGCTTACACACAACCAAGCTCATTGCAAAACTAAATATAAATGAGGTTGATTAATTGTGCCAGGTCCAGGTGCAATGTGATCCACTATGTGTAATGCCAAGGGTCGGGGTGAGAGTCTATGGGTCTCAATGTGAGTCTGTGTATCTCAGTGATGAGGAAAAGGATGCTGCTAGCAAATGCAGGATCGCCGCTCTATCCACTCCTGGATGCGATCATCTTGAGCTGAACATTGCCGACTCAAGAGACCACTGAATGGCTCAAGACAATGTACTTGAGTATACTGGATGCTACTTTGTCTTGCCCACATGTAATCCTTGTACATTAAACATACAATGGCTACAGAAGAGAGCCCCACTCCAGAGACCCCACAGCTTCCCATGAGAAAATAAATACACGTAGTCTTCATGTGCAAAGGATACACTCCTTCATCACAAAATTGTTCTGTTCATGATGCTGCCACTTGCGTTCAAGGTTCGTCAGCTGAAACACAAAAGAAGAAATCGCGCAATTATCCACAATGTCGACTGCCCATGAGTGGTGTCTGTACGTGGGAGTGCTGAGTGTGGGTGTCTGTGAGAATGAGTGGTGTACATGGGGTTCTCTGTCGTAGTGTACGTAGTGTGTATGGGTTTCTGTAGTAGAGCGAGTGGTGTGTATGGGTCTTCCTGTGAGAGTGAGTGGTGTGTATGGGTTTCTGTAGTAGAGTGAGTGGTGTGTATGGGTTTCTCTGTGGTAGAGTATGTACAGTAAGTATGTATGTGGAACTTATTTCGCACTGTACATAGCCTACTGTGGTAATCGGAGATCCAATGAGTAGTGCATATGGGTTTATTTGTGAAAGTGAGTGGTGTGTATGTGTCTTTCTATAATAGCACAAATTGTACGTAGGGGCAACACTGATCGCGTTACACGTTTCTGTCGGCCAAGTGCAGCTTGGGCTTTATTACAGGAAACACTAACACATCCAAAGATGACGTAGCAACCCATGGAAACCCAATCCCAAAAGTTTCCAGTCTTACAGCCGCTCCTACAGTGACACCCGCACGTGCCTAAATGGAATAGACATCGACTCAGTCAAAGTAATTTCCTGTTCCAATGAGCATCGAGGCATTGGTGCTCATCTCCTGTTTACACCCCTGAGCCAATTGTAGAAATTCCATATTTCTATGACAGGCGTGAGTCTGTCCCTTAGGACAACAGCTGTTGACTCCCCCATAAGGTGAGACTGATTTTACCGACCCCGGAGGGATGATGGGCTGAGTCCATTCCCCCTAACCAGGAGCTGAATTCGCAACTTTCGGCTAGCAAGGCGTGCACTCTACAAGAGGCTGGGAAAGACGGCAAATTAAATTAGGTAAAGTACATAAGCAATTTTAAACAATTGGATGCAAACTGGGAGTATCTGATGCAAAGTTCTTGAGTAATATCATGCACTGAGCTAAGAAGAAGGAAGACCATTATCACCAACGTCTTTTGTGATAGAATAAACGCACGAGCACTACCCGTGCGATCTGCCTAGACCGCCGCTGTGGGTGGAGCTTCCCCAATGTCATTTTTTACGGGGAGGAATATAAAGACCCCCATGCCGGGTGTGCCTGTGAAGACGGAGTCATTTTTTACGGTGGCATTTATTACAAGAACCAAGACGTTCATGTTTCCAAGCAAAGGCCAATGTGAAATTTGGCAGTGAGAAAGCCAGTGAGACAATGAAACAATTGGAAACATTTGAGGAATGTTCCCGTTAGTTTAAACAGTGGAGAACACACAATATTATTTTTTTCCAAAATAAAAATTACCATCGATGCGTATATCAAAGAACAGAGAACACAGCGTGCGTGGTTTCCCAATCTGAGGCCGCAAAACGACACCTTCCGTCACTGAACACTCGCGGCGGCTGGAGAGAGCTTCAGTCGTATCGCTGAGGCATGCTGGTAAAAAGTCTTGACTCTTGCTCAGCTGCAGTCATTAAAAGAAATTCCTATTTTCATTATTTTATGTTTTAATGTCCCTTGAGTGTGACTGCTAGAATGTAAATAATACATGCACAAGGGCAGCGATTGGCATTGCAGATGTTTGTAATTATTATGCTTGTTAACCCAAGAAAGCCTCACTCTGAATCCTGCCAAGTTTTTGTAAAAGGAGGGAGCAATGTTGCGATGTGTATAATCCTAATTAAGAAATGTCCAAGTAATCTTTCAGCATTGGGATGTTGTGTGACCAATACCGGCTACATGTATGGCTTTCTTAGTCATGCAGAACAAGGAGGAAAATGTATAAATTCCACACAGAAATACGCCCAAGTCAGGAATCGAACCCAGGTTTTTTCAAGGTTAAAGCGTTGCCACTACGGCACCACCGTGCCGCCCACTGCACCCTCAGCTGCCGCTCCCCGGCGAGCACCGAGTGAGGTACGGCACCTGGGCGTGCGTCTCGTTTTCCTGCAGCTGCGCGCGTGCCGCCTCCGCCTCGCCGCTCAGCGCCTGCAGCCGCTTGCGGAACGCGTCTCTCCGCAGCACCAGCGTCACCTTCTCCTCCTGCAGCCTCTGTCGGCCAGAATAACACATCCTCCGCTCGACATCCTGCTCACCCTCTTCAACCACAAATTACTCACACTAACACATTCATTCGGATGCATTTCCCATGTTAAAATAGTGTCACGCTATTTATCTCTGTTTTAATATAATAAAAGGAATTGTTAATAATTTGCCCAGGAAAGTCATACTTGATTTCAGTCAATTTTTCAGGAGGATCTTGCTCCATTGAGATGTTTGGCCAACAACAATCACTGTGTGTGTGTTTTAGCTATAGGAGGGAACCAGAGAACCCAGAGAAACCCCATGTAGAAGAAGGGGAGGACATACTCCACACAGATAATTCCACGGGTCAAGAATAAAACCCCAGGTTCTTATACGAATGCTCTAGTGTCACCACTGCACCACCCTGCTGCCCCATTTATGTTGTTGTGTTAAGGGCAATGTAAAAATGTACTGATTTCTTGTTCAAAATATTTGTACTGTAGTCAAAGCGATTTCTTGTTCAAATGAGCATTGAGCTTGTGCCCATCTCCTGTTCAGTCCTGAGCCAGTGGTGCAAACTCCACATTCCAATGAGTCTATTATTTGGACAACAACTATTGACTACCTCACAAAGTGCTACCTATTTTATTGACCCTGGAGCGATGGTGGGTTAAGTCAACCCTCAACAAAGGACTTTAAACTGCAATCTTGTACGGTGAACTTCGTTCGCATGGCACATAGCCCACCGTGCTAACCGGAGGTGCCTAACTCACTGTGAGCCGTCCGTTTTACCGCAGAGCCACCTGATCAGATACGTTGCCACTCAGGCAATACCCTGTCCTCAGCTGACACAATTATTTGTGTTTTAGAGAAGACAAACCGGCCAGGTGCCCGCTTAGCGATGCAGCGAGTAGCTCGCGATTGGGAAGTTTGCGAACTCCAATCCTTTGACCTGAAACAAAAACTCAACAATTTTTATTTTACCAGGTAAGGCTTACTAAGTTGCTATATAGCTCTATTTCAGAAGTCACCTGGCCACAAATGATAGCTCAAAGAATTGGCTTCTCACGTGGAAATTTATAGCAGCCGAAAAATATAAAATCATGTTTCGAAATGTGGAAGGCAAAAACCGGAGGACCCGGAGAAAAATCCACGTGACCACGGGGAGAGACATCCAAACTTAATTTGGAGCTTTCGTGACTGCAGGAATTATTATTTGGTTCTTTCGGTAAAGTCACGTATAAAGATAAAATAATAATTTAAATTAAATACTAGCATACGACGTTTCGATTGCAACACAAGCAATCATCATCAGGTATAAATTAAATAGAAACACAAATCTAGTATACTTAGAAATGTAATGTAATACAACAGAGAGTCGGATAACATAACAGTCAACACCCTATCTGGTTGATTACGTTCTTCCTGAGAATGCTAAATTTGAGAGAGAGATTAAACACAGAACCAGAAACATATAGACAGACATATAAGCAGACAGATATCACAGAGATACATAGAGAGAGAGCAAACATAGGCACAAAGAGAAACTATGCCTCTGTGTCGAGGCCTTATATAGAGAGAGGGGGGGCGGGGGGCGGGGAGAGAGGGAGGGGTTAGAGAAATTAGCATGTCCATGAGTGGAAATGGTGAGTGGCAAGGTGTAAAAAGCTTGAGAGAGGGGGGCAGGGGCGGAGAGAGAGGGGTTAGAGAAATCAGCATGTCAATGAGTAGCACGATGAGTGGTACGGTACGAAAGCTTGAAAAAATTAGGAGGCAGGGAGAGAGACACACTAAATTAACTAACCTAGCAAAAATTTCGAAATGTAATGCAATGCAACACAGAGGGTCGGTCTCAAGCTTTTTACACCTTGCCACTCATCATTTCCACTCATGGACATGCTAATTTCTCTAACCCCTCCCTCTCTCCCGGCCCCCGCCCCCCCTCTCTCTATTTAAGGCCTCGACACAGAGGCGTAGTTTCTCTTTGTGGCTATGTTTGCTCTCTCTCTATGTATCTCTGTGATATCTGTCTGCTTATATGTCTGTCTATATATTTCTGGTTCTGTGTTTAATCTCTCTCTCAAATTTAGCATTCTCAGGAAGAACGCAATCAACCAGATAGGGTGTTGACTGTTATGTTATCCGACTCTCTGTTGTATTACATTACATTTCTAAGTATACTAGATTTGTGTTTCTATTTAATTTATACCTGATGATGATTGCTTGTGTTGCAATCGAAACGTCGTATGCTAGTATTTAATTTAAATTATTATTTTATCTTTATACGTGACTTTACCGAAAGAACCAAAGAATAAAGACATCCAAACTCCAAATATCCAACAGGCGTCAGGGTCGGGATCGAACCCACGACCTCCTGTATACGAGGCGAAGTAGTGCACATCTCGCTACCGTGGCGAGTAAAACTCGGCTGTGAAGTTTTGTGACAAAATCACGAGTGAGCACATACCTTCTTCTTGTCCTCTCCGGCGGCACGGAGGGCATCCAAGTCACTGTAAACCACCAGATCCTCCGTCATGCTCCGCTCGCGCTCCTTCAGGGCCTCCAGCTCAGCCTGAATCTTCGTCTCTAGCTGCTTCACCTTTTCCAGGTCCAACTGAAGCCGCTGGCTCTCTTTAGGCAACACGGACACACGAGCACAGACGCACGCACGGAGCAGAGAAGCAGGAAGCACAGGTAAGCGGTTTCCCAGCATACGCCACAGCTACTGCACTTGAAACGCAAAGCACCTTAAGTCCTTCTCGGCAGGTAATTATGTTGGAGGGAAGTAATAAAATAATAAAAATAAAACATAATAAAACAATTCTCACGACGTTTCGGCGTTGTGGCCGAAACGTCGTGAGAATTGTTTTATTATGTTTTATTTTTATTATTTTATTACTTCCCTTCTACGTGACTTTACCGAAAGAACCAAGAAGATGAATCCCTGCAGTCACGAAAGCTTTAAATCGAAATTATGTTGGAGTTGGAACACACAGGATCACCAGGAGGTCCTACGACACTGTGCTCAATATCATTCAATGTACGTAATCCAGTCAGGTTGATTGTTGATCCAGCCCTCACTGATTCACTCCAGGCATTCGCCCACTGGCGGAGAGTTGTCTCCTTATCGCTCTATCACTACTACCATGGTTCATGTTTCCATGCATTCCACCACCCATCTTGCAGACTCAGTTTTACTAGACTGACTGTTTCATCTGAACCACCACACTGCAAGTCACAACACTCACCCACTCACCCACCCACTCACTCACTCACCCACCCACTCACTCACCACACTGCAGGTGGCAACACTCACCCACTCACCACACTTGCAGGTCACAACACTCACTCACTCACTCACCACACTGCAGGTGACAACACTCACTCACCCACTCACCACACTGCAGCTCACAACACTCACTCACCCATCACCACACTGCAGCTCACAACACTCACTCACCACACTGCAGGTGGCAACACTCACTCACTTGCCACACTGCAGGTCATAACACTCACTCCCCCACTCACCACACTGCAGGTCACAACACTCACTCACCACACTGCAGATCACAACACTCACCACACTGCAGGTCACAACAACACACTCACTCACCACACTGTAGATCACAACACTCACTCACCACACTGCAGGTCACAACAACACACTCACTCACCACACTGCAGGTCACCCACTCACTCACTCACCACACTGCAGGTCACCCACTCACTCACTCACCACACTGCAGGTCACAACACTTCTCCCCCCCTCTGCTTTTTCCCCTCGCACTGCTACACTTTGGAATTCCCTCCCACCATTGTCCATTTTCCCCAAGTTCTTATAATAATAATAACCTTGCTCAATTCAAGAAGTAATAAAACATCTTCACGCTTATCTATTACAACTTTGATAGGGCTTCATCTTCTTGGTTCTTTCGGTAAAGTCACGTAGAAGGGAAGTAATAAAATAATAAAAATAAAACATAATAAAACAATTCTCACGACGTTTCGGCCACAACGCAAGCAGCCGTCCTCAGGCGAAGAATGAGAACATTATCAAGCTAGGAGCTTATATAGGTGTTGCGAGGAGGAGCGCCTTAACAAAAGAATGTGCATATGAAGAGGAATTTAGCATACCAATGGACAATGCGTAGGAGGTGGGCGGAGCGGTTTCAAAGTCCCATTATGCCCATGCATTATGCAGGATCAACAGCACCACGGGGGGGGCGCAAGGAACAGCGTTAATAAAGGAAAGGAATGTTAGTGATATGTAGCTGCATTTACCAAACAACCACGTAGAAAACCAAAGTAAAAACTACATAAAAAACTAAAATATAAACTGAAACTTACTATACTCTACAATAAGCTGAGTTACTAACAACAAATAATAAATTACAATTCTACGTCGTAAGAAGTATATAATATACTTCCATCTAAACTTTATTCTCTTAGCATATACAGTACTATATACTGCCATAGATAAACCCAACATTAAATTATATACTGTATTGCTGTAAACCACCCTATACTTTATACATTTTAATATAACACTATGTATTATTCAACTCACCCTAATGTGTATCGAAATGGTTTATTACGTCCTTCCAATGATTGCTAAGCCTGAATCCATCTTCTCGGTTAAAATTGTCTCTGTGTTTGTATATGTGAATCGCCTCATGAACGAATCTCTCATGATAGCCAGATGGCTTGCAGAGAACCTCCGTCTTGGAGAAGTCAATGTCATGTGAGCCCACTGAGTTGTAACAGTGGTCTGCCACGGCTGAGGTGTTTGTCCTACCGTGTTTTAGATCAGCTTTATGTTCACGAATGCGGTCTGAGACGTGTCGTTTGGTTTCCCCAATGTAACTGCTTCCACAGAGGCAACTTAGTTTGTAGACGCCAGGGTACTGTATGTCTGGAATCACATCTTTTACAGATGGTACCAGATCACGGACTTTATGTACTGTGTTGAATCGGACCTGGATCTTGTGTTTAATCAGGATTTTGGAGATCTTTTTTGTGACCCCAGCAATGTAGGGTAAGGTGATGGTCTTGAAAGGCTCCTCAACAGGATCTTTCTTGATGGTTGGAGTGATGGCTTTGCGGATTGTGTAGTCGGAGTAACTATTAGCCTTAAGAGCTTGGCGTACGTGTTTGAGTTGAATTAGCTCAATTAAAAAAGAGGGATGACATTGTCATCCTCTCAGCCGACAAAGGTAATGCCACTGTCATCATGGACAAAATAGAATACAACAACAAAATTCAAGAACTACTCAACGATGGCAGCTATACAAAAATAAAAAGAGACCCCACCAACAGCCTCGTCTCCAAAACCAACAACATCATTTCTGCTTCAACCGCATTAATTGATCAGACCAAACAGTTCTCGTTGAAACCTTCTGCAGCCAGGCCACCAAGATTGTACGGCTTGCCAAAGATACATAAAGAAGATACACCTCTTCGTCCCATTGTCTCTACTATCAACTCCCCCACTTACAAACTGGCTCGTTTTTTGTCTGAAATCCTACGGCCTTTCACTGGAAAAACCACCTCTGCAGTACTAAACTCTACTGACCTGGTATCGACAATCAAGGGGATTGCCCTGTCCCCAGACGACCTGCTTGTCAGTTTTGATGTGGTTTCCTTGTTCACCAAGGTGCCTGTGCCTGACACCATCACAATCATTGAAGACTTGGTTCATCAAGGACTAAATGCTGGGGTACCCCCCCTGGTGAGACACTGCTTAACCAATACATACTTCACCTGGAATGGAACCTTCTACAAGCAAATTGAGGGCACCCCAATGGGCTCCCCCCTATCTCCGGTTGTAGCCAACATCTTCATGGAGAAATTTGAGACGGACGCCATCCAGACTGCCACTCTACGCCCGACCTTATGGAAGAGGTACGTAGACGACACTTTTGTCATCTGGCCACATGGCCGGCCTGCTCTAGACCAATTTCTCGACCACATCAATTCCATACACCCAGCCATCAGATTCACCATGGACGTCGAAAATGATGGCAAGCTACCCTTTTTGGATGTCCTAATCAAAAGGAGACCTGATGGTTCAATGAGCCACTCTGTCTACAGGAAAGCCACCCACACGGATGCTTATCTAAAACCGGATTCCCACCACCATCCATCCCAGAAGAATTCCCTCATCAAGACTCTATATCATAGAGCCCAATGCATCTCCGACCATGAACACATTTCCAGTGAACTCAAACACGTACGCCAAGCTCTTAAGGCTAATGGTTACGCCGACTACACAATCCGCAAAGCCATCACTCCAACCATCAAGAAAGATCCTGTTGAGGAGCCTTTCAAGACCATCACCTTACCCTACATTGCTGGGGTCACAAAAAAGATCTCCAAAATCCTGATTAAACACAAGATCCAGGTCCGATTCAACACAGTACATAAAGTCCGTGATCTGGTACCATCTGTAAAAGATGTGATTCCAGACATACAGTACCCTGGCGTCTACAAACTAAGTTGCCTCTGTGGAAGCAGTTACATTGGGGAAACCAAACGACACGTCTCAGACCGCATTCGTGAACATAAAGCTGATCTAAAACACGGTAGGACAAACACCTCAGCCGTGGCAGACCACTGTTACAACTCAGTGGGCTCACATGACATTGACTTCTCCAAGACGGAGGTTCTCTGCAAGCCATCTGGCTATCATGAGAGATTCGTTCATGAGGCGATTCACATATACAAACACAGAGACAATTTTAACCGAGAAGATGGATTCAGGCTTAGCAATCATTGGAAGGACGTAATAAACCATTTCGATACACATTAGGGTGAGTTGAATAATACATAGTGTTATATTAAAATGTATAAAGTATAGGGTGGTTTACAGCAATACAGTATATAATTTAATGTTGGGTTTATCTATGGCAGTATATAGTACTGTATATGCTAAGAGAATAAAGTTTAGATGGAAGTATATTATATACTTCTTACGACGTAGAATTGTAATTTATTATTTGTTGTTAGTAACTCAGCTTATTGTAGAGTATAGTAAGTTTCAGTTTATATTTTAGTTTTTTATGTAGTTTTTACTTTGGTTTTCTACGTGGTTGTTTGGTAAATGCAGCTACATATCACTAACATTCCTTTCCTTTATTAACGCTGTTCCTTGCGCCCCCCCCCCGTGGTGCTGTTGATCCTGCATAATGCATGGGCATAATGGGACTTTGAAACCCCTCCGCCCACCTCCTACGCATTGTCCATTGGTATGCTAAATTCCTCTTCATATGCACATTCTTTTGTTAAGGCGCTCCTCCTCGCAACACCTATATAAGCTCCTAGCTTGATAATGTTCTCATTCTTCGCCTGAGGACGGCTGCTTGCGTTGTGGCCGAAACGTCGTGAGAATTGTTTTATTATGTTTTATTTTTATTATTTTATTACTTCCCTTCTACGTGACTTTACCGAAAGAACCAAGAAGATGAATCCCTGCAGTCACGAAAGCTTTAAATCGAAATTTAACCGCCTCTACGGGGAGGGTTTCCACATAACTTTGAGATCCTTCAACAAGCTCCGGGATAAGAAGGCTCAGCTAATCGAGTCTCTCACCTTTCTGAAGAGATGCCGCGACTCTAAGGTAATACCAAACGCATTTACACTAACATCTGCAGCTGTAACTTCTTCTAATGCGAAACGAATTCTGTCTAGAACTAGCTTAGCTCTTATCTCAGAGAAAATCAGACTTACGCGCACCGAACTAGATCAGTTAGACAAGACACTCTACAAATCACACTTATCTTTGAGTGCAACAATGTCCACATCGGATTGGGAACACGTGGAAAAAATGACTGCCTCTTCAGCTGCCGCTATGTCGACTAAATGTAAGGACAACTTGATTTCCAAATTCAACCGCCTCTCAAACAAGAAACCGGACCCACACATTGAAAAACTAGATGTTAACAAAGTCGTAATTAATCGCAGTAACAGTCCTATTTCTGAAGGTTTGAAATCCGTTTTAGCTAAAGGACTAAACTTTGCAGTCACACCTAGACACATACCAGTTAATAATATAATTGCTCGAGTAGATGTAGCTCTCAAGGGCTTGAGTCACAGCGTTCCTCCACCCACTGATGTGGTTGTGGGTAGTGCAGTGGTTAGCGCGCGGTGCTATGAACCTGGCAACCTAAGTTCGAATCCCTCTGACGAATAATATAAGTGACAAATATCTGAACTGGTGCTGGGCCTCCCCTTGGTGGACTCCCGCCTTAAATGGGTGCCTGGTGCAGTGTGTAAACATCAACACTAGGGAGGACAAATGTGGCCAGGCGGAGTGTCGGCCACCCACCCCTTCATAGGTGTGCCGTGCTGGCCTTCATAGGTACTCGCTAATAGCACTTTCTCCAACAGTCTGTATAAAGCTATATGGGTGATCTTAGTATTTTGTGGTTATGATTATGTTGAGGGAGGGGAGATAAGGTTTCTTAAATCTGCTGCTTAAAGTCATGGAATACACTAGGTTGCCCATCCATACGTTTCATTGACATAAGACATAATTTTTGAAGATACTCATTCAGAGATAAAAAAAACGTATTTAAATATCTGAAGTTCATTACAGTGGTGGTGTGAAACGTATACCAACACTGTATTATTTGAAATCAACTCTCCGAGCCACCGTGGCGGTAACAGTGTTTTCATTTCCGATATCAGCCCAGAGGAGACGGGGGTTGCAGGTTTGCTCGGCATGAAGAGCGGTTTTGGTGACAACTCGGTGGATAAATCAGAGCGGAGCCAGGAGGAATACGCCCTGGAGACACCACTGCGCAGCAGGTAAAGGCCCCCACCCACAAACCAACTCCCAGGCGAGCAGCAGGCTGGCCAAATATTCCACGTCGTAGCATCCAACTCCGATGAGCACAGTTGGCAACGTACGGTGCGAAATAAGTTTAACATACATGAATATGTGGTACACTGTGATATAAATCCAGCCACCTGAGTTCGATTCCCGGCCATGACTATTGTCAGTCGCGAGTCAAATCTTAACCAGTCCCTGGGTTCTCCGACTTCACCTCCGCACTGACCAGCATGGTGAAGTATGGTCAAACAACACCCATTAACCGATATCGTATGAGGAAGGGCCTTCATGCAACGGTGGATTGATGAAAGGCTGAAAATGAAATAAGTTATTCAATACAATCACCTAACGCTTAATGGATGTATGTAGTGTGAATGCGAGCTTGTGGAACATCCTAATGAACCAGGCCTTGTCTGGCCGTGGCCCACGGTGGCTATAGGATCAACACACAGGCCCCGCTAGTGCTTCAACACAAATGATGCGGTGCCCAACCTCCAGACAGGCCGTGAGCCGTCACCTCCGACTTCTTCATCTCCGTCTCCTTGAAGGTCAAGTCCTCCTGCATGGTTCTAAGCTCCTGGGCTGACACGTTCGAGATCTGCTTGCTCCTGCCCATGCTCTGCATCAACCACCAACAAATAACACATTTTCGTGACACATTTCCATTGTAAATAAGCAAACACGCCTCCTCCTTCCCATATCCCCCATATCCATCCCTCCAAAGTCTTTTTTTTTTACACATCCCATTAACCACACGACCTTCTGGGAGTGCATCATTTTAGCCAGCATTGATGATGTTGCGTTTTATTTACATTGCACTAAAACCATTTAAATGTCAAGAACGAAACATTGTATAACCAAACTTTATTTGGAGCTTTCGTGACTGCAGGAATTATTCTTTGGTTCTTTCGGTAAAGTCACGTATAAAGATAAAATAATAAATTAAATACTAGCATACGACGTTTCGATTGCAACACAAGCAATCATCATCAGGTATAAATTAAATAGAAACACAAATCTAGTATACTTAGAAATGTAATGTAATACAACAGAGAGTCGGATAACATAACAGTCAACACCCTATCTGGTTGATTGCGTTCTTCCTGAGAATGCTAAATTTGAGAAAGAGATTAAACACAGAACCAGAATCATAGACAGACATATAAGCAGACAGATATCACAGAGATACATAGAGAGAGAGCAAACATAGGCACAAAAAGAAACTACGCCTCTGTGTCGAGGCCTTAAATAGAGAAAGGGGAGGGCGGGGGCGGGGAGAGAGGGAGAGGTTAGAGAAATTAGCATGTCCATGAGTGGAAACGGTGAGTGGCAAGGTGTAAAAAGCTTGAGACAGGGGGGCAGGGGCGGAGAGAGAGGGGTTAGAGAAATTAGCATGTCAATGAGTAGCACGATGAGTGGTACGGTACGAAAGCTTGAAAAAATTAGGAGGCAGGGAGAGAGACACACTCAATTAACTAACCTAGCAAAATTTCGAAATGTAATGCAATGAAACACAGAGGGTCGGTCAACACACAATTAACGCATAGCCTGGTTGATTACGTTCTTCCAAAGATTGCTAAATTAGAAGTTAAGTGTGAAATTTGAAAAAACCCAGACACGAAGACCGATACACAAGCAGAGAGAGACAACGAAAAAATCCAGAGAGAGAGAGAAAAAAATAAACTTAAAACTTCCCCGTAGAAGTGGTTCAAACTTAATTTGGAGCTTTCGTAACTGCAGGAATTATTCTTTGGTTCTTTCGGTAAAGTCACGTATAAAGATAAAATAATAAATTAAATACTAGCATACGACGTTTCGATTGCAACACAAGCAATCATCATCAGGTATAAATTAAATAGAAACACAAATCTAGTATATTTAGAAATGTAATGTAATACAACAGAGAGTCGGATAACATAACAGTCAACACCCTATCTGGTTGATTACGTTCTTCCTGAGAATGCTAAATTTGAGAGAGAGATTAAACACAGAACCAGAAACATAGACAGACATATAAGCAGACAGATATCACAGAGATACATAGAGAGAGAGCAAACATAGGCACAAAAAGAAACTACGCCTCTGTGTCGAGGCCTTAAATAGAGAAACGGGAGGGCGGGGGCGGGGAGAGAAGGAGGGGTTAGAGAAATTAGCATGTCCATGAGTGGAAACGGTGAGTGGCAAGGTGTAAAAAGCTTGAGAGAGGGGGGCAGGGGCGGAGAGAGAGGGGTTGGAGAAATTAGCATGTCAATGAGTAGCACGATGAGTGGTACGGTAAGAAAGCTTGAAAAAATTAGGAGGCAGGGAGAGAGACACACTCAATTAACTAACCTAGCAAAATTTCGAAATGTAATGCAATGAAACACAGAGGGTCGGTCAACACACAATTAACGCATAGCCTGGTTGATTACGTTCTTCCAAAGATTGCTAAATTAGAAGTTAAGTGTGAAATTTTAAAAAACCCAGACACGAAGACCGATACACAAGCAGAGAGAGACAACGAAAAAATCCAGAGAGAGAGAGAAAAAAATAAACTTAAAACTTCCCCGTAGAAGTGGTTCAAACTTAATTTGGAGCTTTCGTAACTGCAGGAATTATTCTTTGGTTCTTTCGGTAAAGTCACGTATAAAGATAAAATAATAAATTAAATACTAGCATACGACGTTTCGATTGCAACACAAGCAATCATCATCAGGTATAAATTAAATAGAAACACAAATCTAGTATACTTAGAAATGTAATGTAATACAACAGAGAGTCGGATAACATAACAGTCAACACCCTATCTGGTTGATTACGTTCTTCCTGAGAATGCTAAATTTGAGAGAGAGATTAAACACAGAACCAGAAACATAGACAGACATATAAGCAGACAGATATCACAGAGATACATAGAGAGAGAGCAAACATAGGCACAAAAAGAAACTACGCCTCTGTGTCGAGGCCTTAAATAGAGAAAGGGGAGGGCGGGGGCGGGGAGAGAAGGAGGGGTTAGAGAAATTAGCATGTCCATGAGTGGAAACGGTGAGTGGCAAGGTGTAAAAAGCTTGAGAGAGGGGGGCAGGGGCGGAGAGAGAGGGGTTAGAGAAATTAGCATGTCAATGAGTAGCACGATGAGTGGTACGGTAAGAAAGCTTGAAAAAATTAGGAGGCAGGGAGAGAGACACACTAAATTAACTAACCTAGCAAAAATTTCGAAATGTAATGCAATGCAACACAGAGGGTCGGTCAACACACAATTAACGCATAGCCTGGTTGATTACGTTATTCTATTTAATTTATACCTGATGATGATTGCTTGTGTTGCAATCGAAATGTCGTATGCTAGTATTTAATTTATTATTTTATCTTTATACGTGACTTTACCGAAAGAACCAAAGAATAATTCCTGCAGTCACGAAAGCTCCAAATTAAGTTTGAACCACTTCTACGGGGAAGTTTTAAGTTTATTTCTTTCTCTCTCTCTCTGGGTTTTTTCGTTGTCTCTCTCTGCTTGTGTATCGGTCTTCGTGTCTGGGTTTTTTCAAATTTCACACTTAACTTCTAATTTAGCAATCTTTGGAAGAACGTAATCAACCAGGCTATGCGTTCATTGTGTGTTGACCGACCCTCTGTGTTGCATTGCATTACATTTCGAAATTTTTGCTAGGTTAGTTAATTTAGTGTGTCTCTCTCCCTGCCTCCTAATTTTTTCAAGCTTTCGTACCGTACCGCTCATCGTGCTACTCATTGACATGCTAATTTCTCTAACCCTTCTCTCTCCGCCCCTGCCCCCCTCTCTCAAGCTTTTTACACCTTGCCACTCACCGTTTCCACTCATGGACATGCTAATTTCTCTAACCCCTCCCTCTCTCCCCGCCCCCGCCCTCCCCTTTCTCTATTTAAGGCCTCGACACAGAGGCGTAGTTTCTCTTTGTGCCTATGTTTGCTCTCTCTCTATGTATCTCTGTGATATCTGTCGGCTTATATGTCTGTCTATGTTTCTGGTTCTGTGTTTAATCTCTCTCTCAAATTTAGCATTCTCAGGAAGAACGTAATCAACCAGATAGGGTGTTGACTGTTATGTTATCCGACTCTCTGTTGTATTACATTACATTTCTAAGTATACTAGATTTGTGTTTCTATTTAATTTATACCTGATGATGATTGCTTGTGTTGCAATCGAAACGTCGTATGCTAGTATTCAATTTATTATTTTATCTTTATACGTGACTTTACCGAAAGAACCAAAGAATACATTGTATAACGTTTGTGATTCAACATCACAGCAGAGGGTTTGAACTCTACCCCATGGGACACACACGTATATTGTCCAGGAATCTTGAGCGACACTGTATTTCTGTGACAATAACTTTCCCCCGCGTCACAGCGAGCTCGACAGTAAATTAATGCGCACCGCTCCGCCGTTACATTTGCAGTTGAAGCGGTTGCCCTCAGCAAGTGATTTAATATGAAATAGCCCTTGGCTGAGCCCTCCGGCATGAGTGGGCTTTGCCGAGCACACTCTCTGCTTGAAGTGCTCAGAACAATCGCAGGATGTTTACTCTGTGCCACAGCCTGCGGTGTGACAGGAGCCCCACTCACTCGGGCTTACAGTATCAGCAGGAATGGATGGAGGTTTATTTCGACTACAAGAATCTTTTGCAATGTCCGCGTTTTTCTTTTTTTTCGTTCAAATTCGCTGCTTTTCTCCGGAGTGTACTCTTTAGCGCAGAGTACAGTGGCGTTGCACACTACGTGCTGTGTAACATAACAGATCAAAAAACGTGGACTTTAACGGAGAACATGGAACAAAAAAAGTGCTTAAAGAAGCGTGTAAAAATGCATGCTTGAAGTTACGGGGACATCATTAGATTGACTGTTAATAAAAGTTGAAGGTGTTTGGTCAGGACGCGTCACAGCGAGCAGGGACAACGGTGGGCGGTGGTCAAGACTGAGGATGGAGCAGCAGCCAAATGGGCGAAACAGCGCTCGGACGGGCGCCAAGGAGATGAAGTAATGAAATTTAGGTGCAGGCGCTGGGTGGATTGTGACACCTCAGGATCATATGGGATGGCAGCAGCCTGGAGAGGCCTTAATTTAGCAGTGGATTGATCATTTCGGATGTTAATGACAATGACGGTGTTCTGCCTATGTTGTAACATTACAACGAACTGCAATGATGCGAGCAGCTGATGTGGTAGCAACGGTACAATGGACACACTGCTGATGACATCAGAGATGGCGAAACAACTGTCGCAGGTGACAGCACAGGAAAGTGATACAATACCAAGGGTGGCAGCGCCACACTGATCGGAAGCACTCATCCTGTGAGGAGTGAGCTCAGTTGTTGCGGCAACCACCTCCCATGCACCTACCACGCAACCGCACCACGCACCCCTCCAGACACCCTCTCCACGCACCCCTCCATTTACCCCCATCACGCACCCCCCCATGCACCCTCTCCACGCACCCTGCTGATGCTCTCCAACAAGGACACAATGGCGGCCTCCAGCTCCGCCTTCCTCTCCACCTCCTGCCGGCGGTTCTCCTCAAATGCCGACAAGAATTCTGAAAGGGTGCGGCGAAAACAGAAGCATGGCCACCACCGTCAGCACGGATATTCAGTAACCAGTCAAACAAAATCTCAAAGTGAGTTCGAGCTCGTATGAGCAGAGGCATCGGTGCTCATATTCTATTTACAGCCATGCAGAGCCCGTGGTGGAAATCTAACGTGAATCTATCAGTAGGACAACCACGATGTTAACTTCCCCGCAGTGTGCTCATCATTTTATCCATCCCCAGAAGGGGCGATAGGCTGAGGATTTTAATTCGCAACCTCGCGAGCCACTCTCATTACCACTGAGCAGCCAACTGGCCAGACGGCAGGAACCATGAATCATTAACGCCATTTCACTTTACTGCCGAGATTGAGAATGGATTAAAATGACTAAACTACCTTGAAAAACAATACAAGTACAACACAAAACGTAGAAACAAAAATTAAAAAAAATACGAAAATCGACATGTTTTCTGGGAATGACATTACTATCCAGTATTTGATATCTATTGCATCATTAAACCGGCCAGGTCGCTCAGAGGCAGAGCGAGTGAGCGAACGGCTCATAATCAGAAGGCTTCGAGTTCAAATCCTGGTTAGGGAGGGGGTTGACTCAACCCATCACACCCCGTGGGGTCGATAAAATAACTACCACTCCGTGGGGGACATCACCGGCACTTGTTCATTTGGATGTGGAATTTCCACCACTGGCCCAGGGCTGTGAAGAGGAAGTAGATGAGGAGAGAGGAAAAAATACTTCCATTTCTTTTTACTTATTTTGCAAGAATCGCACTTTCAAAGAACCCCCCCCCCAAAGATAGCACCTTCCAAAATAAGAAAACACACATGAGCGCTTCATGCAGCCCACGGACAGAAAACACTCGAGCAGAAAGGAGTAGCACACACAGCCAGGACCAGAGGGACGTGGGGGTCTCTCCGCCTGACACGCGTGAGTGATTCGAATCCCAGAACATTCAGGGATATGACCTATTCACAAGGGGAATATTTTCTAAATTTGATAAAGCAAAGTAATTTGTAATATACATGGGAACATTGCTCAAAATATTAGTGGCGACTCTAAATAAATGTATGCGATCTAACCCAAAAACCTCTATTATGGATCTAAATGGCTATAAACATGCCCGCTCATCAGACAGGAATATTACAAGGATAGATTCCTCTAAGCCAGATATTCACAACTTACCATCCATGCTTTCTTCCCTCTTCTTAAGCTCTTTATACTTCTGATTGCGTTCACCTTTATATAAAAAAACACACACACCGACATGTATGTAAATGGGCAATTTAAATGTAAATGCACAGAAGGCATTTGTTCTAACATGTTTCACTACCCGACCATTAATATTCAATTGAAAGCACCTTGATTCATGATTGGTTTCTTTTAGTTGGGTGGTGGTGGCTATGCAAGTGGCTTGTAATCGAGCAGGGTTGGTGGATCACGCACATTTTGCGACATTCCCTTCCCGTGGGCGTCCAGGAGGAGCCTGTAACCCTTGCTTGCCAGAAGAATGCACTACAACAAAAATGGTGACCCCACCTGTTGTCTGTACGGGATAATGTTTTTCCCTTTGCACTTGTGGGTTTTCTCCAGGTTCTCCGATTTCCTCTCACTCATTAATTGGGCGATAACACCGAATATATATAGGGGACCGCAGAGCTTTGGAAACTGTTGTCACCGGCTTACGGCATGGCTGCCTTCCCGCTTTGTCTGCGGTTCCTCGCGCTTCTGAGTTGCTCTCCTTACGAGAGAGTGAATACTGTGCGCATTTAAATTATTCTTATTTTGGGTCACATTATGTAGATACAATATACATTTCTGTAAGTATAACCCTCCAGCACCCGACAGAGCCAATCATATGAAGTTGTCACATCATGAGCAAATGTGCCAATTGATTTGTTTTTTTTCAGCAAACCGGAGGAGGAAGTTTGACAAAGAATCTTACCTTCTACATTGGTTAGAAATGAAAAGACAAAAACATGCAGAGAGAGGTTAAAATGTAGAGCTCTTGTGGGATAGACAGAAACACAAAAATATGAAAGGAAAACATCGGACGGGAATCATCTTCAACTCTGAACTATTCGGGGCAACGAGAGGGGTGTAAGGGGGGGCGGGTTACCCGGATAAACAAAAACAGGGATAATTCCAAAACGCGTTTAAGTGTATGCTATCAAGTATATGTATCGTTTAAGTACATAAAACAGAGATAAAGTCCATTTCAAACCCCCTCTCTACGTCTGGGACATACAGGTCCAGTGTCGCTGGGACACCCAACCTCGGCAATTGCATGAGAACCCCCCCCCCCCCGCTTCAACCGAAACGCGCACAGCGCGGCGTCACGCTCCCCCCATACGTTAGTGCTTGACCCCTTTACACCCCATCCCTCCCTCTATCTCCCCACCCTTCTTCTTGTTTATATAAAAAAAAAGAAAATTACCCAGCCAACACTGTCGAAAGTCAAACAATAGGCTCTATAATTAAGGATGCACACAATCTGCAACCCCGGGGCGATATGTTTATTGTTAGAAATGCTACCTTGTGTCGGAAAACATGAATGAAGGAAATTTACAACAAATAAATGAATAAAAAGATTGTGATGCACTGTACACCACGAGCAAATACTTGGCAGGACCCTCCTGAAAAAAAGATTCTTGAGGCTTTCCTGGGTAAACAAGCATTCTAATAATAAAAAATACGTTATAAATTTCTTCAAGTTAGCAGTTTACTTGGCCGATATGCATGTGGTCCCATGAGTACTGCCGGCCACTTCACCCGCGACGGCTGAGGAGTGGGCTAATCATTAATGAGACCAGTTCTTGCACAGGGATGTTAATTATTTATTTTCTAGCAAGGTTAATCCACAAAGCCAGGTGACATGCAACGCATGTGTGTGTGCAGGTGCCACTGCTGTAGCGTTCCTTACCCTGGTGTTCCTCGATGTCATTCTCCAATTGCCCAATCTCCTCATTCAGGTGGCCGATTTTTTCCTTCACTTCTGACAACCTGACGCATGTGAATTCATTTTTCACAATGTAGTACAACTTTGCCGAATAATTCAGGGTGCACTGCGGACATTGCAGGGCATGCATCATTCACTGCAGTGTGATCAGATGAATTTGCGACAATTTTGGGAAGCAATTCAATAACCTTTTTATATATATCTTATTTGTATCGTCTCCTTTATATGAGCCATCTCATATGTTCCACCTTGTTTCCGCCATTAGCATAATTGTTACAATCGGCATACAATTTACAGAAATCCAAAAAATGCATATATACTTTCAACCATAGTTCAATTCATACAATGGGGTGTAGGATTCGATTAAAATCGTTTAATTGTTACACTGCTGAGTCCATCAGTCATATACCAGTCCATTATATTATCGTTGTTGTTGTTGCAAGTGAAACGTTGCGCTGGAGAAGTGGTTACTCTTGTTGAGATATTGCCGAACAAGTTCAACAGCGCGAACCCCTGATGAAAGGAAACTGCTCTTACTGTCTGTCCATGCTGGCTATTTCTTGGTTGTCTTCCTTAACCTGACAAATGACACATTGATCACATAAAAAAAACACTTTCATTACCTGGCAAACTACATTCAAAATAATCGCACAATATGCACCTCCTGCTTTCCACATTTGTCTGGCCACAGAGAAAAGAAGACTTTCATTACACAGATCCCCTCGGCCACATGATTTTCTCAGAGTACATATCTTTAAAGTTTTATTTTAATAGAAGCAAACTCTGGACCGGTTTTGACATGCAGTGTTTGACATGCAATGTCTCATCAGCAGTCGGGACTTGCTTAAACCAATCAATGATTGGTGAACTGGCAAATGTTTATCGGCAAGGATCCTGTCTGTTGGATGTAAGCCTTAGTTCGATGCAAAATTATATAATACATAAAAAATAATTATCAGCATCGTTGAGCAGACATTCATTTATTACTCTCTCTGCGGCCAGGTGGTTCAATTCGGGAGGTTGTGAGTTCAATTCCTGGTTGGGCTGTTGACTCGGCCCATCATCCTTCCCTCCGGGGTCTATAAAATTAGCACCACTTTGGGGAAATCACCAGCGGTTGTCCTGTACAGACTCGTCCTCATCATAGGAATGTGGAATTTCCACCACTGGCTCAGGGCTGTAAACGAGAGAGGGGCACCTCAATGTTCATTTGAGAAATAAATCACTCAGACTTTGGCTACACACAAAGACAAAGATTCCCCATATAGCCTTAACAGACTGTTGGGGCAAGTGCTGTCAGCGAGCACACACGCAAAAGCAGATAAATAAATAATGAATGCTCAATGAAACACACCTGCTTGAGCAGTCGCTCTCTCTCCTCTTCAGGGGTCAGCATGGCCTGATCCTCGGCCTGCATCTGATTGCGCTTCGCCTCCACCTCCCGCAGCTTCCCGTACAGCGCCACGCACTCCAACTTCAGGGGGGTGCTTGCCATGCTCTGTCAAACAAAAAACAAAGACAAAGATCCCCCGTATAGCCTTAATAGACTGTTGGGGCAAGTACTGTTGTGAGTAGCACCTATGAAGGCCGGCACAAGCACACAAAGGAGTGGGTGGCCAGCACCACACTATAACAGCAGTTATTCACCACTAAGTGGTGGTGACATCAGCACAGCGCCTGTGCCAGACTAGGTGCACTGTGAGGCTGTTGTGTGGAGTGTGGAAGGCTCGCTGGCAGGTCATGGTACAGACGGAGGAGTTGTGACTGCACCACCTGTGCTCCCTCCTGTGACCCCTGGAGTTCCATTCGTTGAACGTCACTCCTTTGCCCCCCGCTGTTGTTGGAGGGCAAATCTTCCAACTGTCCATTAGTGCCCTCCACAAACAAGCCTCCTTCAGAGGCTGATCTCCGACAACGCTGATACCAGTCATCGGCACAAGTCTAATCAGCCCCATATCGTGTGTCGCGCCAATTTAGCACCCCCGATCTGGTCAAACAGAAGCTGCTTGGGATGGCTGGGCAAGTGGACGACATGACCCAACCAATGCAGCCTCGCCTGCTGGAGGAGCTCACTGATGTCAAGACCTTTCTAAGGTTTGTGAGCTCCTCAGACAATCCGGCCTGGTTAAACCCAGGATGAATCGCAAGTAGGCCAGTCTGAATGTCGCAAGCTGTTCCTCTAAAGTAGTCAACATTTTTCTAACATAAGAAGAGAGGGCATAACTGTGGCTGAGAAGACCCTGAGCTTCATATGGAGCAATAGGACAGGGAGCTTCCACACAGCATTACAGAGCAAATGAAAATATGCGATCCCGATTGATTCGAAGTGAAAACAGAGCTGATCATAAGCACTGTCCAGGTATGGGAAATCCTCTACTCTCTCCACAACAGCCCCGTTATACTGGAAAAAACACATGACTGTGGTGATGGGACTTGAAAAGACGTTTAACAAATTTTAACACGTATATAAAACCTCATAAATATCTATACTCTTTGGTTCTTTCGGTAAAGTCACGTAGGTATAAAATAAAGTAAATCACAACGTTTCGGGCGCAACTCAAGAGTCCGTCATCAGGTTTGAAAGCATGGTCTGCTGCTGATGCAGACTGTTTTTAAAAGGTTTGAAATGGGTGTAGCCCAAGGGTCATACAGAAGTGGCTGGGTCTAGTGATGTTAATGTGAAAAAATAGCATGTAACTGGGTATGGAAGTGGCTATGTAATGTGAGAGATTAGCATGAAATAACAGCTGACATAGGCAGGTAGGATGGAAACATCACAGTCAGTTAAGACTTTACCTGGTTAATAACGACCTTCCAATGAGTGCTCAGTTTGTAACCATCATCTCGGTTGAAGTTGTGTCTGTGTCTATATATGTCTGGATGGCTTCATGAACAAATCTCTGAAGGTAGCCGGTAGGTTTGCAGAGTACCTCCGTTTTGGAAAAATCTATTTCGTGTGAGCCCACAGCGTTAAAACAATGATCAGCAACGGGCCGATGTATTGGTCCTACCGTGTTTCAGATCTGCCTTGTGTTCACGAACGCGGTCCGTATTATTTCCCCAATGTAGCTGTTGTCGCAACCACAACTCAGTCTGTAGACACCAGGGTACTGCATGGCAGGAATCACATCCTTTACAGATGGGATTAAATCACGGATTTTGTGTACTGTGTTGAAACGAACCTGGATCCTGTGTTTGTTCAAGATTTTGGAAATATTTTTGGTAACGCCTGCTATGTATGGCAAAGTGATGGTTTTGGTTGGCTCCTCAGAAGGTTGTCTCCCCATCGCTGGGGAGGCAGCTTTGTGGATTGTACAGTCAGAGTATCCGTTCATCCTGAGGGCTTGGTGTACGTGCTCCAACTCACTAGCTAGGTGGTGCTGGTCGGAGATGCAACGGGCCCTACGGTGTAGTGTTTTGATGAGGGAATTATAAATATCATATATCATAAATATCTATCAAAGTAGGTTTCGGCTCTTTTTCATAAATAAGTTACATTTTTATGACTAGTCTGGACTGGTTTTGCATTCCGGTTCACACTTAATTCTCAATGAGAACAACTTTGCCCATCATTGCAATCTCCTATATTGTGACTGTTTCCTTCCATTGTCGATACGAAGAAATACGCACTGGGTTTGTTTTTAAAGGCATTTCTGCTCCTGCCCTCACACTGCTCCCACTTTGGAATCCCCTCCCATCGTCGGCTCTATTCCCCAAGCTATTCACAATATTTATAATAATATTGCTCAATTCAAGAAACGTGTTACACTCTTACAGATCTTTTACAACTTCCACAAGTGCTGTTTGTTGCTGGTGGGCCGAATGATGTTTTGGGCCTTCGGGACCTGTGCTGAGCAACTGTGTAAAAAAATATATACTGAGACGATACCACAAAATCTATAGTCAATTCCACATTTAAATGTCCATTAAAATTCCTATGTTATGGCTTTACCATTCTTCGAAGCCACGGATGAACCATCAACCGCATCAGAACATCTACAGGCCGATGTTGCACATCTCCTTCATGAATGGAATATTAAAAACAATCCACAGTAGTGCGACTGTGGCTATGCAACCCAAACTATCCACCGTATAGTAACCCACTGTAGCCTGCTCTCCTTCAATGAAGAGAAAAACGACACGAACTTTCTGCTGAAGCCATCTCGTGGCTAGTAGACCTCAATATTAGCATTCAACTCCTAAGCATATATAGCCGTGCAAAAAAGTTACGTCCCAAGGTTAAAGACTATATTTGGAAATTGGCCTTTTTACCTTGAAGCATTCTCTCTTATATTAAAAATCCAATTGCTTCCCAGGCGGCTCTAATAGGAAATCAAATGTGTTGCTTGGGCACCTGTGCGTGCCTTGCCACACGTGGGATCAGTGGGCGACAGAGCGTTCAGCAGCAGCCAGGCGCAGCTGCCTCCTCTTCATCTGCAGAGCAACGCTCTTCACAGAGCGTTGGGGACTCTCAAGTCGGTTGAGTCTTTTAGGTCCCCATCTTAAAACGTGTTTGTCTTCACTTGCATACCACCCGTCCGTGTAGGTCCTGTGCCTTTTACATTCTTTAATTTTATTCAGTGTCATTTGTTTATGCTTTTATCTATCGAGGGTTTCATTCAGTTTTATTTGTTCAGTCTTGCATTATTTTACGTAAAGCGTTGTGAGGCCTTGTGTGAATGGCACTGTATAAAATCAAGTTTTAATTGGTTAGTCATTGCCAATACAATTCCTCTTAAACAATAGTGTACTCCACAGCTTAAATGTATATTACTGTACTTGAAATTAATTAATATTTTGTGTTATCTGTTTTTTGGTTATCAATGCTTCATTCTGTTCATGTGATGTAGCCTAATAGATTAATGCTTATACGAATATCACATTGACAAATATGATTCACGGTTAGTTACTGTTGGGTTAGATCGTGTCAGTACAATGCCACATTTTAACTATAACCCTCTACCGCCCAACAGAGCCAATCAAATTCAGTTGTTCCGAGGGCAAATATGGCAATTGACTTGGTTTATCAGCAACATGGGAATGTTGAAAAACAAATACAATTAGAAATTTTCTCTCGATATATGTTTCGCTGGATATTACATCTATCATCATCAGGTGATAACAAAGGCTCAGCTCTATCACACATGAAAGAGCTTCCTGATCCAGGTCCTTAAGTAGGTGCCATGACATCATCCAGTTTAATAATTAGCATTGATTGGCAGGTGATTGGTTATGATGGGCAGGTCATATTAGCATTATAAAGTGCATTTATTTAACAGTTATGCTATTATTAATCATATTAAGGTGTATTGCGTTGGAAATGAAGCTGTAATTTTAATGTTGTTGTGATTCTAGTAAAGTGTTAATTGGTTAATAGGATTAGTTAGTATCATGAGTATAAACACTATGAGGAATTACTGAAGTTTATTGAGCAGATTGATACATTGATATAATCAATGATCAATTGGTTTAGTCTAAATGGC
This sequence comes from Lampetra fluviatilis, assembly GCF_964198595.1. Lineage (NCBI taxonomy): Eukaryota > Metazoa > Chordata > Hyperoartia > Petromyzontiformes > Petromyzontidae > Lampetra > Lampetra fluviatilis. The sequence goes on from NC_136298.1 coordinate 998,366, forward strand.
TCAAGTTGTTTACTTTCATTATGATTTTAGTGAAGTGTATTTTAATAAGATTAATTAAATTAGTAGGTAACTCAGTTCCCACATGCCCATCAACATCTGCAGAGCCCAGTGTCCAACCGACATATTCCTCCCAGGGGGTTGGTGAACCCCATCTCAGAATAAGTTGCTTGGTTTGATATCTTGTCGGGTTCTATTGACAGTTCATCTGAATGAGTGACCACCGCCCTGATGGACAGTCTCCCCGGTTGAAAGTCAAGTTGCTCAGTTACATTTATGTCTTGCTATTGACAGTGTTCTGTGAGTAACTGACCTACCCTGCCCTGGGGGTTGATTACCCCAGCTCAGAATAAGTGCCTTGGTTTTTTATCTTGTCAGGTGCTTTTGACACAGCATCAGAGTAAGCGACCTCCGCCTCACTGAGGGTTGGTTAACTCAGCTTGGAGTGAGTTACTCGGATATACTTACCCGTTGCTATTGACTACGCTCTGTAGGTAACCGACCTACCCTTCCTCTGCGGGTTAGCTTGAATTACAATGTTACATTTTATTTACCGTTTGTTGAAACGGGATGAGTGGTTGCTGAGCACAGGTCGAAAGGCCCACAATGTCAAGCAGCCAGCAACAAACGGCACCGTTAAAGTTATTATAGTAAGAGACAACAAGGTTCTTGAATTATAAGAACTTGGGGGAAAATAAATGATGGGAGGGAATGCCAAAGGTAAGTAGTGCAAGGTAAGAAGCAAAAAGAAAAATAATAACCTCCATTTTATAAAGCGCCTTCATACTGAAGTATCTCAAAGCGCTGGACATACAAATAAAACTACACTCACGAATAGAGATATAAGGGAAATAGAAATCTGATAATAACAATATCAATAACAACTCTAGAAATTCCAATGAAATGAACAATGAAAAAAGATAATCATATTTGCAGAGTGATCCAATCGGACAACAAATTGGGTTTTAAAATCTTATGTCACAGGGAAATCCTGTACAAATAGCTGCATTTTAGGACATAATTGAGAAAGTGAAAAACTCAGAATCCCTAATGAGCCGAGGAATGTTGTTATGAGTGAGCAAGCGAGTGGGTGGGTGATCAGGATGAGTTGTCGTGATCTGTGTTGTAGTATTTTAGCAGTGTGGATGACATGAAAGTCATCCTGGTATAACCGAGTCCTCAACATTGTTAGCAGAATCAAAAAGTGATGTTCACGGAAGAGTAACCTACTAATCTTATCTTACATAGATTTATATTGCGCCTTATTCCAAGGCACTTTGCAAGAATTATACAATTGTAGATAAGATAGTGCTTGCAATAAAGAGTTGTGTTATTAAAAGTGGTGATGTAGTTATGGTGACAGGAGAATATGTGGGAGTGTTTTGAGGAGGGGTTTGGGTATGGGTAGTGATAGGGGTAGTGACAGGGGTTGGGGTAGTAATAGTGGTTAGGGGTAAGTGATAGGGGTTGGGGTAGTAATAGGGGTAGGGGTAAGTGATAGGAGTTGGGGTAGTAATAGGGGTAGGGGTGATAGCTTTAGGGGAAACTGACAGGGGTTGGGGTAGTAATAGGGGATAGGGGTAAGCGATAGGGGTTGGGGTAGTGACAGGGGTTGTGGTAGTTATAGGGGTAGGGGTAAGTGATAGGAGTTGGGGTAGTAATAGGGGTAAGTGATAGGCATTGGGGTAGGACTGGTTGTAGCTGGGGGGTGGAGGTTAGGGAGTAGCAGTAACTTTCCGATTAGCATCATTGGCTACGTACGATGCGAAAGAAAGTTCAACATACATATGTAAGGACAGTATGGGGCCTTGTGGCCGTAAATAAGGATTGCAGCGATGAGGACAGGCAGGGGTCCAGTGAGGTAACAGGCTGAGGAGTCAACGCGGGGGGTAGAGATGGAACCCCCGGGGTGTTATTGTGAGGCAAAGGAGAGAGTTTGGGATAAGGGGCATGGCAGAGCCGAGGGAAATAAAAGGCAGCGCGGAGCGGGACTCGAGGCGGCTGTGGGGAGTCGTGGTCCGCACCGTCGTCGCGGTCATCACGGTGGATCGCCCTCATCATCTTGGAAGGCTGGGGAAGAAGTTCTATATCTTCGCTGTGGCTACTACATCACGGCTCCTGTAGAGTCAGTCGGCTATATAGCGAGCGTCGCGTATCAGCTACGTAGTCACCCAGTTGTGTAGAATCAACCTGTGTCCACCTGGAGACACGTCATCGAGTCGGGTGGACTGTAATATATAATAAATATATAACTTAAGCAAGGCAGCGTCTCTGAGTGCTACATTACACATACATGGGCAAGGGAGAAGAGATTGGTTGTTTTAAAGGATGAACGGAAACAGTTTAGTGAAGAGGATTGTCTCATGTGCATGGTAGTTAGTCAGGATAAATCAGTGGGTGCTCACCTGGTTTAAATAAAGGATATACACATACATACTTTTTTATTTAAAGCTTTCGTGACTCCAGGGATTCATATTCTTGGTTCTTTCGGTAAAGTCACGTAGAAGGGAAACAATAAAAATATAAAATAATAAAATTGTATTGTTTTTTATATTTGTATTATTTTATTGTTTCCCTTCTACGTGGCTTTACCGAAAGAAACAAGAACACATATATACTTGTTGGTAACGTGACCTGAACATTCGTACTCAACAAGAGAAAACAACAAATGCATAAAAGATACTCACAAGTTTTGCTCCGTAAGATTAGAGCACGCCAACAATTGTGCGTTGGCCACTACTGTCCTCACTGTGGGCACGTGACACGGTAAGCATTACGTTTACACCGGGCAGGTACACGAGCTACAAGGTGCCCAGTGGTCAAGGGGAATAACTAACCGCTTCCAAAGATGACTTCTTCGCAGAGAGGTCATCCAACTCTTGCTGTTTGGCCTCAAGCTCCTGCAAGAAACAAATATAAAACACATCAGCATTAAGCCCGTCATGTACACGCGCGACTGAAACTCGTTGTGCTATTATGCCTTCTAAGTTCTTTATTTCTCCACACCATAAGCCTTCAAGTGCAAAAATACAATATTATACAAAATCTCAACGATCACAATAGTGAATTATTCTCAGTGATCATTATCAAACATGTTTTATCCACTGCTGGAGGAAGCCTCTCCACATCACAGTTCCGTGATGCCACAACCCATCTTGCTCCCGCACGTGGGCTGATATCGTTCCGTCTACTTGATTGGTCGTCCTCTCGGAGGAGGTTCCCTCCTTCAGCTGCCATTCTGTCACCAGCCTTGTCCCCATCGGCCATCATCCTTTCTTGCGACATGTCCTCCCCAACCACGCTTACTTTACTGAAGTGTCAATGTGATTGGAGTTTGATCTGATGAATGTGCTAGCTCTCAGTCTTTAAGTGTAATTCCAAGCATGCATCTGTCCAATGCTTCTTTCAGCACTTCTCAGCTTTGTTTGATTTTATTTGTTAGTGTCCACGTTTATAATCCATGTCACAAATACAAGGTACACAAGCAGAGCCACAAAAGGAGCAGCGCACGCAAACCGGGATGTGAGATACTCTACTCACGTACTCGCGCACACAATCACGATGGTTCCACACACATAAAGCCAAGTCAAAGTGATTTCCTGCTCAAGTGAGCATTGAAGCATTGGTGCTCATCTCCTGTTTACAACCCTCAGCCAGTGGTCTAAATTCAACATTACATTGTCAGGGGTGAGTCTATCCATAACGTTATTGTTTTATTGATCCAGGAAGGATGATGGATGACGGGTTGAGTCAACCCCACAAACCTGGATTTTAAATCCACAACCTAACGACTGCAAGCCACTCGCCGTACTGCTGAGCCACCAGGCCAGTTTTACGTGGGGTACAAACCGCCGTAATTCACATGCGTGGCAGCCTTAACGGGTCACACGTGAGGTGCAAGTGCCTCGTTTGCCTTGGTGAGCTGTGGATCAGGAAATAATGGCAGCGGAGGGAGGAAGTGGCCCTCGCCAGGGGTCAGGCAGAGAGAGGAAGGTGCCGAGAGGCAGGATTTGCAGGCCCGTGTGGAATTTTGTCCCCAAGGTTTCCCCTCAGTGTTTGCTGAGATGAACTCTTTCCTCCTCTACTGTCGGACAGAGATATTCAGTGCTTCCTTCCACCGCATTGTCTGCACCTTCCTTTCAGCTACAACTTTCTTCACAGCCCATACCCCAGCCACCCAACTCTGTTCACGGAGAGCTTTCTCCCACCGCGTTAAAGGCAAAAACAAAAAACGCACTTCCCTTGTAGCGTTATTACACTCAGCGGTGTATACCACCAACAAAGAAATTAGTAATTCCAGCACTCACCGTTCAAATACTGTATTATATATGAAAGGAAAAGGCCAAGGCCACGTTGGCACATCTCAATTTTCCTGCTAGTTTATCAGCGGGAGTGATGCATGGGTGGTGAAACATGCCCCACCCTGTGGGTGCAGCAAAGTTCGTGTACAACTCACCCGCCTGTCTGCACGCCACGGCAAACCCATTCGTTCAAAATTCCTAGCCCGAGGCTATAAAACTAAACTATAAACTATTTTATTTTACCAGGTAAGGCCCACTGAGCTATATACCTGTTTTTCAGAATCGACCTGGCCACAAATGATAGCCCAATGAAGTGGCTTATCATGTGGAAATATATAGCAGCCAAATACTATAAATGCACGTTTCTACTCTGTTTACAATACACAGGAATACTTGTGACTAACATATCACAAAGAATGTGTGGACATATGTTGACTGCGCAGGTTTGTTTTCAGTTTCCCACGAGCCTAGTGATCAAGGGGAACAACTGACACCACCAGATGGTGGTAGGGTTTGGCTTGTCAGAGTAAATGTTGGAAATCGCTGGATGTCGACCGTGCGGCAGCTGAGGGATCTGCGCGGAGGGTGGAACGCGTTGGCAATGCCGTGTAGTGGCATCAACAGCCTGAGCCGTGATGACATCTCGATCTATCCATACCAATGTCAGTAAAAAGTGGTAATATCACAAAGTATACCCGCAATATGTGTTGTATTTGATACTTTTTCCGTGTATCACAGAGGGTAACTGTCAACACTACACAGTATTATTGAAAGCAAAAGTTTTCCTCCACAGTTCGACTATGCCAAACCAGGCTTTAAAAGTGTGTTTTGCTTTAATCACATGGTTACAGCATTCTATTCTTAAAATCATTTCAGTAGCCAAAGTTTTGTGTTTGGCGACAGCAGTTATAAAAAAAAAATACAAGCAGCAGTAAGTGAAGTTGTTTAGCCTTTAAGGAGAGCTGGGAATGTTTGGAAGGATAACACGGCAGGGCATTTCGGGTGCGCTGCAGTGCCTCGATAAAGTTGTTGTTGCAAACAGCTTCCTTGCGTAGCCAATCACATCCTTCCTGCCGAGTGCAACTCTGCAGTGCTCGTTAACAATAGCTGTGCTCCTGTCCCAGGCCTAAACTCAGCCCCACCTTCATGCTTCCTTCCTCTTTTAAGATTAGATATGCGCATCACTCGAAGCAACGTCAGCTCTTCGTTTGGAAACAACCAAATTATTTAGTAAAATTTCGAACACCTACAAAGCGTTGTCAACACATTTCCCAATGCGCTCCGTGACAGCTTTGCCAGCGCCCTCTCTCCCATTCAACAAGCAAACAGCTTCCTCTCCCCGAGTGAAACTGTGCCCACACCCCACCAGAGTCCTCAATCCGGTCCCTGAAGGTTTTGAATCGAATGCAGGGGAAAGAGGGTGCAAGTGAATACCCCTCGTGGTGTAAAGTAAAGTTGCAGTATAAATAGCTTAAACTGTGATTGTGGGGGAATTTAAATGGCCACGTATTACACGAAGGATTTCGGTTACGCAACTTCTCTCCTTGCGTATGGCAGGTTGATTAGCCACAACGTGATACATCAATGTCATGCTTGATGGGCCAGTGAGGGCTACCGGGATGATGTTGTGAATGTCCGCTGCCAACGAACGAGCGAAGGATCGCGGCATTATTGGACGAGGAATTCCATCGTTTGCCTGTGATAGCCACCGTTACAATGCGAGCTGCTTTTAATTTTCACACCAGTGAAATAGGTGGATTGCACCTGCGTGTGCGAATTATGGATGAAATAATAATAATTTCCACTTGGAATGTGCAGCGCAGTAATTGCTCACTCTCAAAGGGAATAACTGAGAGGGGTGAGGAAGAACCACAGAAAAGTGGGAAGGCAGCAGCCAGGCGGTCAGCCAGCACCAATAATTGCCCAAGCTCTGCAGTCCTCTATAATGAGTGTTTACATGTGGGAGGAAACCGGAGGACCAGGAGAAAACCCACGCGTGCGAGGCGGCAACACTTTCCATACAGACGGAAGAAGTGCAATGGACATTTTACTGTACTGCCTTCTCCTGGCGAGCCAGGGTATGGGCACATCCTCGACGCCCACAGGATGGGTGTTTGACATTTTTGTGCAATGATCCACCAACTCTCGCTGCCTCTACAGTGCTGGATTAACGGGCTACATGTGCCACCGCCGTCACGTGAAATGGATTGTGTGGGCCGGGGTGGATCGAGAATGCAGCTGACCTGCAGGAGCCGCTCGTTGGCCTCCTTCATCTCCATGTAGCTGCGCTGCTGCTCGGGAGCCATGTTCTGCACAATCACGTCAGCTGCCTGGCGCTCTCGCTCGATCTCTTGCTCCACGGCCTTCATCTGAGACTCCTTCCTGTGCAGTCACCGCAACGGGAGCATGTGAAGGGTGACGAGCAGTACCGCAAAACAGAAACGAGCCGATGAACTCTTACCAAAACAATTTCGGATCTAGACTTTATTTAACAGAAACCTTGAATGTGGGACGTCTGGATCTAAACATCGCACACACATCTTCTTGTTTTTTTCGGTAAAGTCACGTAGAAGGGAAATAATAAAATAATAAAAATTTTACATAATAAAATAATTCTCACGACGTTTCGGCCACAACGCAAGCAGCCGTCCTCAGGTGAAGACCAGGTCTGTCGGGGAGACAGCGTCATTCAGACGCTGTCTCCCCGAAAGCTTTAAATCGAAATCACACACACTCTCATCACACCTCCGATGAGCATGGTTGGCCATGAATAATCGACTGCTCGATGAAGGCCTCCCCAAGCCGTGGACACCTTTCACGATCCCGCGATGCAAAAATCGATCAAGCACCTGCACACAAACTGATTTCATCACTCCATCTCCCTGCTTGGACGTCCCCTCGGATGTGTTCCATTCCTTGGCTGCTACTCTGTTATTATTCTTGTCCATCATCCCTTCTCGCGCTTACACATCCTGCACAATCCCATTTACTTTTCGTAACAGTTTGGATGATGTCACGAACCTGGGTGTGTTCTTTAATCCACGTGTACCTCTTTCTCAATATTATTCCGAGCATGCATTTCTCCACACTGCTTTGCTAATTTTGAGTTTTTGTTCTATATTTTTTGTTCAAGGCTGCGGTGTCTGAACCACACTTGAGAATGCTTCTCAATTACAACAAACTAAGTAAAATTGAAAACCCTCTGTTGTAGTGCTTACACTAAAATTGTGATTTAAACGTACAGTGAATAATGGGAGATAGTGTATGTCATGCCTTTGCCCAATCACCGCAATGCTCTTAGGCTCGGCAGATCTCAGAAGCTAAGCACGGTTTGAGCTTTGACAGTGCTTGGATGGGTCACTGCCATGCTTAACAGGCAGTGTATACTGGTGGGGCTACGTGGTGACCAGTAGAGGGTAATACAGAATACAAATATTTGTTGTGCTTTACTTATATGCTCCCACATCTATGCTCCCCCGCCTTCGCCAAACCATAAGACCAGCATGGTGAGTACGGGTCAAATAAACCTCACGACCCTCAGCATCCGGAGGCCGTCATTCACCAGCAGTGCATTAAAAAAGAGCATGCGAGCAATGCTAACAATGGTTTGTGCTGTTCACTGTGATGAATACTCACGCTCTCCTCTCAGTGAAGATGGCGTCCATTCCCTGGGCTTCACGGTCATTCTGTACCTTCAGCTGTCCCACACACACAGGGAAAGTTTTATACTCCCCTATCATAGTGAATCCTGGATGTATTCACTCTATGGAATTACATGACAAGACCATAAAGCACAATGGCACATATTTGTTGTATTATTGGATGTGGCGGTTAATATATGGACAGGGTATTTTAATAAAAAAAATACCTCAAAAGCACCACCAGAATGTAAATATTACTTTCATTTGTGTTTTGTTCATGACTCTCGAGCAATGTTTTAGAGCAGAGGTTCCCAACCCTGGTCTGCATGGCCATGGGAAGTGGTCTGCGGAATTGCCCAAAGCTCAAATATGTAAGGTTGTATGAATGACTCATCAACAAAACAGCTGGCTATTGACTGAATCTGTTGATTGCTTGACTGGTTTGGAGAAATTTTCATTTTGCTAAATGTTTACTGGTGCACAGTTTTGCGCGCAAGAAAAGCGTTGGCAGGTTGAGAGCGAGTGGTGCGCGGGTCCTGAAAGGTTGGGGAACCGCTTCACATTCCAGGAGCTTCACCTGTGTTTCAGGGGCTTGACTGTGTTGTGCAAACGGTGATTGGCTGCCATCCTCACTCACCATGTTGTATTCCTGCTGAACCTCCTCTATATCCGTGTTGGTGTTCAGCTTGTCAACCAGCTAATTGGGGAAAAACACAACAATGTATTTTTTTAACATAGGTGCTACAAATCTGGCTCATAGTAGTTGGGTTTGTATCGCTTTACAAACCTGCACCTGGTATGCTGTATTCAGGAGACATAATAACATTTTTACACCTAACATATATAAATAGTGAAAAGACAGCTTGGCTGTTCTAGAAGGGCTAGACAGCTGGCATTTGGCACATCCAAATCTATGCTTGTAAATAAACCATGGAGAAATTTGGCCACCAAAATTTATGGCCCAGAAATTGATTGCTATATTCCAATGCAGCAGCAATGCCAATGCAGCAAAAGGCCACTAGGAAATCGCTACACCCCGCTCCACACACCACACTGCTGACGGTGGAGGTTGATTGACAAGAAAACACAAGTGAAGTCATGACCCAAAGTGGTTGATGATCTCTTTCCAATGATTGCTGAGTCTATTACCTTCCTCTTGGTGGAAATTGTGTCTGTGTCTGTATATATGTGTAATAACAGCCATATAGGGTTCACGTGGGGATTGGCTTGCCGGTCCTGCTTTGTAGCCAATAAGGGTTGAGACAGGGAGCATGGCCCCGGCGTGATCACGGCATGTCAGCAGGGGTGATTGGCCTGGCCATTCGGGGCCCCAGCTAATGGGGAGCCGGATCAGAGGCGTGGTCCCGGGATTGACAGGGAACCATCGAGAACGGTCAAGGCTGTCCATGGAGGATTGGCTGGGGGGTACCACGTGACGAAGGGATGAAGAGAGAGAGAGAGGGAATGATCGAGAGCAGACTTGGGAACGACAAGAGCAGGGTCACGCGCGTACAGGGGCTCTGGGTGCCACATGCGCGGTGGGGACTTGGTGTGAAGTCTGCCCTCTCTCCGTTGTCTGCCAGCAACGGAGAGTGTGTGAGTAAAGTGTATTTGTGGAAGTGGAAATAAAAAGGACTGATTCCGAAGCCGTCTCTAGAAGGATTATTACATATGGATGGCTTAATGAACGAATCTTTGGTGATAGCCAGTAGGCTTGCAAAGTACCATCGTCTTAGATAAATAAATTTCGTGTGAGCCAGCCGCATTAAAATAATGATCAGCCATGGCAGAAGTATTGGTCCTACCGTGTTTCAAATCTGCCTTATGCTCACGAACACGGTCCGAGACATGTCGCTAGTTTCCCCAATGTAACTGCTGCCGCAGATACAGCTTAGTTTGTAGATGCCGGGATATTGCATGTCAGGGATCTTGTCCTTCACAGATGGGATCAGATCACGAATTTTACGTAGTGTTAAATCGGACCTGGATCTTCTGTTGGTTCATGATTTTGGAAATCTTTTTGGTTACCCCTGCTATGTATGGCAGGGTGATGGTTTTGATTGGATCCTCAGATGGCTCCTTCCTCACGGTTGGGGTGATGGCTTTGCAAATTGTGTAGTCAGAATATCCATTTGCCTTGAGAGCTTGGTGCATGTGTTTGAGTTCACTGGTTAGGTGTTCATGGTCGGAGATACATTGAGCTCTATGGTGTAGCGTTTTGATGAGGGAATTCTCCTGGGATGGATGGTGGTGGGAATCAGGTTTTGTAGTGATTTCATGGCGGCCCTTTGCTGCATTGACATTGCTGCTGCATTGGCATTGCTGCCCCACTCATGCTGCTGGTGCTGCTGATACACTTGGGCTACGCCCATCTCCAAACCTTTATAAACAGTTTGCCTTTAGAGGCTAACCCCTTTTCCTGATGACGACCGCTTGTGTTGCGATCGAAACGTCGTAATATTTTTAGTCACTTTATTTTTATTATTCTTTTTTCTATCTACGTGACTTTACCGAAAGAACCAAAGAATATGAATTCCTGCAGTCACGAAAGTTAAGTCAAAATTTTAACTGATTGCTTTTATTCATGGGACATTACCAGTCTAACTTCCTAAATCCTCCAAGCCTCATGCTAAACACCTGAAAATATAAAGCCTGCATCAATAGTGAACAAAGAAATGTGTTTGTCTACGGCGTGTGAGAGTTGATAAACCCAAAACCAGTTACTCGTACATGATGACGTACATAAGCAGTCGCTAGCAACTGGGAGGAGTGAGTGCCTCACGTAAATTCAAATGTTCTACAAGAGCTTGAAAGCTAAAATTGTACTCATACAGCCCAGTCTATGCTTCTCTTTCTTCGTGCCATATCCTCTCAAATTGCATCCATTTGTTAAAAAAACGACTTACGTCACTTAATTTTCTGACTTCTTATACGTATAATTCTCCCAGTCACCTAGAAACAAAAAAAGTGTGCGGTCTCCAAAACTGGGTACAAAAATTGTGGTACCATTGAATGTTTTAACCTCATTCTACAATCATTTGTATCCGAGAGGTTTGGAAAGGACCGAATAATCCCGTTGTGCCATCTTATTTGCAACAACTCAATTCCTGGGACACTGTAAAGAGGGTGACACAGAAGTCACTAGTACAGGGAAGAAGGGTAAACAAAGATTAATCACACCTCTGAGGAGTACCTCCGATTAACACGGTTGGCTACATACAGTGTGCAAAAGAAGGTCAACAAACAGTACATAAATTTCGATTTAAAGCTTTCATGACTGCAGGGATTCATATTCGTGGTTCTTTGGGTAAAGTCACGAAGGGAAATAATAAAATAATAAAAATAAAACTATAAAATCGAAACGTCGAGAGAATTTGATTGTTTTATTTTTATTATTTTATTATTTCCCTTCTACGTGATTTTACTAATATTCAGTACATATGTAATATTGTAAATTACGGCGGGAGACAGCACACTTTATTAACACTTTCCTTTGCCACAATAACACGTGTGGTCACTACAGCTCACGCTACACGTTCCACCCGGCTACACACACACGGGCTCTCCAGCCCGTAGCTTCCAGGGGAACTTACAGACCCACCCCAGCTTGGGTTTGGATCACGACCACTGGGTCCCGCAGCCCGGCCCTCACACGGACGTCCGGCCGCGGGTCCCAAGGTCCCGCCTCTGAGCCACACAGGGTCCCGGCCCTTACAAGGACAGCGGGACTAGGGGTCTCAGGGCCCTATCTCTTCCTCCTCCGTCTTCACTGGTTACCAACTCTCCGAGCGCCCGCGCGCATCGCCTTTTATAGTCCTCCGCTCCCGAGGGGACGGAGCCTATGCGGACCGCGATGTGAGCACCCACTCTAGTTGACCAATCACCCCGCGCTGCCACACAATCCCTCACTGTCAGCGCGCGTCACCAATACACAGCCAATCACCACGCGCTGCCACATGATCCCTACTGCCAGCGCGTATCACCACTACACATACATAACGAATCACTCATAACTTCACCCAGGCTGTCAAAATGGACTGCGCCAGCAGGGGGCGCTAGACTCCCTGGCAAGAGAGCAGTGAGGGAGGCCGCAATAAGTAGCAGTCGTGGGATAATGAATCACTGTTGCCTTGCATTGTCAGTATCAAATAAATACAATATTTGTTATAAGCGTGTTAACTGGTATTTAGGTTTCTAAAGAGAAAACAAGAAAATATAATAAATAATACATATACAGTACATTCCTTTCTTTTATTTTTATATTATATCATTTCAACTTGTCACGCAGACAGTATTCATTCACCTTCAAAGAGAGAGAATGACTCAAGAAGCACGAAGAGGACCACTTACAAGTGAGAAGGCAGCCAAGCGGTGAGCCGGCACTACCAACAATTTCCCAAGCTCTACAGTTCTCTATATATATGTTGGTATTATCAGACAATTAATGAGTGTTTACATGTCAGAAATCCAAAGCACCCAGAGAAAACCCACACGTTCGAGGGGGGAAAAGCTCCATCCCATACAGACGAGGGACACGTGGGGTTCACATTTCCTGGTGAGCCAGGGAATGGCATCACCTCGACGCTCACGGGGAGTTTGGCAACATTTGTGCGATCCACTAATCCCTCGACTCCACAGTACAGGATTACAGGCATGCACCACCACCGCAAAGCTATATTAGACACACGTTAATTATGATAAAACTACAGTGTGCTGTGAATGCTCACATTAAAAATGATAAACGTTTCACAAATCTAAATGGCCTACAAGTCTCTGAATTTTCAACTCTTCTTCTGTAAATGCCACCTCACCATATTGTAGTCAGCCAGTTCACCCTGCTTTTCCTTTATCTCCGATGCCAGAACTTCCGCCCTATTGAAAAGGAACAAATTTAATTCATGAAAAAATATATATAGTGCTTGACAATGTTAAACATGCAGTAACAATTTGAGGTTCAAGAGGGTAAGTGAACTGCAGGTTCTTAGGTTCAAATCTGGGCAGCTACTACCCATGATTAAAAACTGGGTTGTCTAGTACAGTATGGGGAATCGATGGTCTCATACCCGGTCACCAATAACCGCACAGAACAAAAACACATTATAACTATTGTGAAATGGGTAATGCAGAAAGGCCTTCAAAGGTGCTGTGGAAAATCGCTTCTGTGGACCGTTCTCTGACACGTGGTTTGTCGCACTGCTCTGTGAAATGTATGGATTCTTCATCTAGTGACATAACGCCAATACCATGACGGGTATACATACATTAGGGAGAACTACCAGCATATTTTACAACTCACTGTTACCACAGAGGCACTTTAACATGTTTATGAGCTCACCTCTTCTCATAGGCCAGGTATGTAGAATTCTCCTGGTTAAAGTTGTCAACTTCTTTTTGAAGCTTGTTGTTTTCAGCAATTAACTCATTCATTTTGCTCCTGCACCACACACACATGCATCACATCAGTTAGCATTAACAGTGAAGAATTAGACTATGGAATGTGCCCACATCTAAACGTCTGCACCACAATAAGATTGATCATTTACTGCAAATGTATACAATTGATTCTCCAACCAGAATTCCCATTACCAATTCCTTGCACAGAAAGTATAAACTGCGTGCAAAACAAACTCCCAATTGTTCGTGAGGTCCTTTTTTTCAAGGCCCTTGAACTGTTGCAGTAGCATGATTAACACTGTAACAGGCAGTAAACATAATCATCATAATTGGAATTTGTAATGTGCCACAAAGTATTCACTTACTCTGAGAGAGAGAGAACGACTCAGAGGCGCAATGAAGAACCACAGACAAGCGGGAAAGGCAGCCAGGTGGTAAGGGGGTGCCAAAAAGTGCCCGCCTTGCAGTCCTCTACATATGAAGATGTTATTGGCCAATTAATTCATGTTTAAATGTGGGAGTAATCCGGAGCACGTAGAGAAAAGCGAAGTGTGCGAGGGGACAACTGTAACCCATAGAGACTTAACTTGGTGGCATTGACATATTTGCTATTCTGCCTTTTCCCGACAAGCCAGGGCATGACACATTGATGCCCACGATAAGGGAGTTTTGCAACATTTGTGCAATCCACCAACCCTTGCCCACAGTGCTGGATTACAGGCGTGCATCAATAAACATATCAATGGTTCAATTATGTCATTTATCAACAGGTCACTGCCAGATTTATTTTATAAAACTCCACATCGGTTTCTGAACTCCAGAGCTCACAGCCATGATTAACCTATGATTACCAATCTCTTGTATGCATATACACAGCACACCACTGTACACTGCAGGTGAGTAACTGGCCAGGTGGTCTCAGCGGTAGAGCGCCCAGTGCACAGTCAAGGTCGCAAGTTCAAATCCTGGTTTGGGGGGAATTGACTCAGCCCATTATCCCTGCTTCGGGACCAATAAAATGAGTTCCACTTTGTGCGAAAGTCAACAGTGGTTGTCCTATGTATAGACTAGCCACCCACCCCACCCACCCAACCGCCATTGGAATATGGAATTTACACCACTGGCTCTGCAGGGCTGTAAACTGGAGATTAGCACCGATGCCTCAATGCTCATTTGAGCAGGAGATTCACTTTGACTTGTTGACACTGGACGCACCTGATAGTTGGTAATAACGAAGAGCCGTACTGTGGAGCGTTAACAAGGACTGGAGTTGACTAACACTGCTGTAAACAGTATTCAATAGTCTTACCTTAATTGACCAAGGAAGTAAGACTTGTCCATAATTTGCCTCTGTGGTCCTGGAAACAAAGCTCAGTTTTAATTGCATTTTTTTAACTCGCATCATGTGTGGTGTCATAGGTACCACTAATAACATCACGACAATTAGCACCTCTGCGGAAAATGCAACACCCGCTGCCAGGCTGTGATAATGTAGAAGCTGTTGTCTAATTCAAAATCTAAGTGTGAGGAATGAGGTTTACAGCGTGAACGGTTTTGGAAATGTAAGTAATCTTTTGCAAATATTTTTAACTGCGAACCTAATGCAAAGTAACCAATAAATCGTGTAAAATTATAGGGTAGAATCAGGTTCCCCGTTTCAACCTTTGGAAGCTGTTTTCATCCCGCTGAGGCCTTCACGAGTCACAGGGCGGTCTGCCACGCGAATCTGTGCTCCCAGAAGCCCGGCTCCAGCACCACGAGCTTGGGTACCTGGGCGCGCCGCTGTTCCCGGCGGCATCTGCCAACACAGCGAAGGGCACAGCCGGTCTGACCGGACTCAGTGGGCTGTACTATAGCAGTACAGCATTATATACAGTACAGCATTCTTCAGTCAGCCTAGGTCTATTATAAAAACTGTGTAATATATTGCAATAAAGATGTACACAAAACTACCAGATCTCAGTATAAATCAATCTTTCCTGCCACACAGGCCACTGATGACAATTTCCGGACTGACAAGTGGCAGCCCTACTCATGAAGCAGCACTGTGTGAGCAGGCAAGTGCACCAGCAGCCCACTGCATGGGTGCATGATGAGCATGTGTTTTGGTGGTATATAACATGATATGGTTTCATTGGTATGCGTGGTGTCACAGGGATGTGTGTGCATGTGTGGTGTCATAGGTAATGTGTGTGGTGTCACAGGTGCGTGGTGTCACAGGTGTGTGGAATCACAATTGTGTGTGTGTGGTATCGCAGCTATGTGAAGTGTCACAGGTGTGTGTATGGTGTCACAGGGATGTGTGTGTGGTGTCACAGGTGAGTGGATGACATTACAGGTGTGTGTGTGTGTCGCGTGTCACAGCGGTGTGTGTGGGGTGATCGTCTTGCTGGTGCGCGTTATCTGTCGGTGTCGGGTGGCACGCACAGCAGTGCCGAGACGAGCCATGGGGCGGATCCCGGTGGGGGGTCGTGTAGCAGGCCCCCCTGGGGCCCCGCGCGTCCCAGGCCGGGCGCTGCTCCCGGGCCGCCTCCCGCTCGCCGTGTCGGCACGAAACTCGCTCCTGGGTGGACGAGACAATCAGCACCAGCGGCACAACTGTACGCATGTGACCGGCATGCATGTCAGGGCAGTGCCAACCTCACTGCACCTAATATAATTCAACGACAAGCACTCAGCTCGACTGATAATCCAGCACTAACCGATTCAATGCAGTCAGTCAGCAGTGGTGAGTCGCCTCCTTATCACTCTTTTATCGCTACTACCACGACGGTTACTGTTCCCGTGAACTTGTTGAAAAGTCTTTTCCCATCCATACTGTGTTTAACCACCATACTGCTGGCCACAACACTCACTCAACCCATGAACACACTTACCCACTCACTCACCCACTCAATCATTCACTTACTCACCACACTGCAGAGCTAAACACTACTCGTTTTACTCTTTGGTTCTTTCGGTAAAGTCACGTATAAAGATAAAATAACAAAATAAATAATAGCATACTACGACGTTTTGATTGCAACACAAGCAATCATCATCAGGTATAAAAGAAATAGCAACAAAAATCTAACCAGAAAACTATAGACAGACATATAAGGAGACAGATATCACAAAGATACACAGAGAGAGAACACGCATCGGCACAAAGAGAGAGAACGTCTCTACTCGTTTTGCTCCTTTCCTCACACTGCCCAACTTTGAAATTCCTTCCTATCGTCTCTTTTGCCAAGCGCAAATAAATGTTCTCAAGTTAAGAAAAGTGTTAACTCGTGTTTATTACAAGTCTCTTCAGCTACACACATACATCAAACCACAGCAAGCCAGTCTTGTGATTCCTCCACGAGCTCCAAGTTCAACAACAACAGCAGCCGCCATTCGCCACTAAGTGGTGGTGACGTCACGAGGGCGCACGTTAAGGCCACGTGAAGTGTTGAACGCCCACTGGCAGGTCACGGGACAGACCCAGCAGGTGCCATGGTTGGAATAATATCGATGACTGCCCGATGCACCACCTGTGCCCCCGACTGTGCCAACTTGTTGTTTTAGCCACCCGGCATTCCGCTCGTTGTTGTGAGCGTCGCTCATCTGCCCTCAGTTGTTGTTGGAGGGCGACTGCCTCCAACTGCCCAGTAGCGTCCTTCACGAGCCTCCTCCACAGAGGCCGATCTTGACACTGCTGGTACCAGTCATCGGCAAGTCCACTCAGCTCCACATCCTGTACCACATCACTCCATAGCTCCAAGTTCACCGCCAGTTAAACACTCATCACCTTCAAGATCCTCCATGAACTCACCCCCTGCCTTACCTCTCCACTCTCGTCTCACTCTACTCCCCTGCACTCACTCTCCTACCTCTCCACTCTCGTCTTAATCTACTCCCCTCCACTCAAGACTCCTACCTCTCTATTCTTATCTCATTCTTCTCTCCTTCACGTGTCCTAAACTCCAACAAACGAGGACTTATTGCAAACACCTCAACCAACCTGCACTCAACAATGGGTCACTCCTCTACTGTTAACGGCATCGCTTGGAACGGGACTCCCTTCCACCCGCCAGCCCACCCCAACCCAAGTCCAGGCTCCGTCTCTCTGTTCACGACTGTTTTACCATCTTTTAAGTGCTTCAGTTTGCACTTTACACGCACAATCCCCTCCCTTGAGTTCCCATGTCCCCCACGTTATGGACAGCGCCTTGAGAAGCATTAGGAATCAGCAGGAGCCATGATCAACCCAGTTAGTCCACGTTTACAAAGTATCAATCAACAAGCAATCATGTTTTTACGTCTGAGTGGCCTTGATTAGTGAATGGGTCAAATCGTTAGCCGTCGCGGTGTGAATGACAACGCCGTTCGTCGCAAGTGGTTGTCACACAAGTCGCTGTTATATGCCACATCAAGACATTGGAACCACGAACGCGGTGCCAAGTGGCACCGACAACTTGAGAGGTCTCCACTGGATGAAGGCCTCCCAAGGCCACCGCTCTATAAACAAACTGCTTTGTATTGCTGCGCTCTTGTCGTGTCCTATGGATAGGCTCCCCGCCACAGGAACGTGGAAATGCCATCACTGGCTCTGCCCTGACTGTACTGACACGCGGTTACATTGAGACGCGTGATGGTGGAGAGTCAACGCGGTAAGCAGGCGGTGAGTAGGCCTCGCCTCGCCGTGCTCGCCACTCGCACGCAGCTCGCGCGACTCACATTGCTGCTGCTGCTGCGGCTTCGTAAACCACGCGCCGCCGGGGGTTTCTCCAAATGCCCGAAGAGTTTCTCTGGAGACGAAGAAAACTTCGCGACTGCAGGAGGCGAGGTTCGTATTAGAACCGCGACTCAGGCGTCAGGGCCGTTCCCACGGCAACCAGGAGCGGGATGACGTCACTGCCGGGTACATGACGACATCCGCTAAACCCGCGCCTCGTGACGTCATCTTCCGATACCACGCACCGTGACGTAGGCCTACCGATGACCACATCTCGTGACGCCATCCGCTCACACCACGCCTCGTGACGTCATTCACGGACCGTGCACCTCGTGACACTTCACCTGACGGCTCGTAAACCCTCAGCTGCGTCACGTCGTCTGCTAATTTCGTGTACGCAAAGCTGAGGTTCGTTGCTCCATCTCCACAGGGGGCGTCCTCTGTCGCTGTCTTGCCTCCTTTTGCTCACTCAGTTTTTGGTCTTGAGTCTTGACCATCGGCCATCGTCACATTGTGGTGGAAGTTCCACATGCCTATATAATTGTCACATCCCTATGGACATTCCACATCCCTATGAGCCAGGTGCCAGGTGGCTATGCATATGATAACCACTGCTTGACTTCCCCCACAAAGTGGTATGGGCCGAGTAAAACACACCCCCCCGCCCCCCACACACAGAATTTGCACTTGCAACCTCCCGATTGCAAGTCCCTTGTAAGGAGGAACTACGGACGAGCGGGCAAGGCAGCCACGGCTGTGAGCCGGCGCCAACAATTACCCAAGCTCTGCGGTCCTCTATACACGAAGGGGTTATCGGCCAATTAATAAGTGCTTACGTGTGGGAGGAAACCGGAGCGCATGGAGAAACCCCATACGTGCGAGGGGACAACCCTCTATCCCATACAGACGGAACAGGTGGAGTGCACATTTTGCCGTAACGCCTTCTGGCGAGCCGGGATTTGCTTCCTCCTCCCCCTCCTCGACGCCCACGGAAAGGGAGTGTCGCAACACGTGTGTGATCCACCCATACTCGCTGCCTCCGTCGTGTGCTGGACTCCAGGTAGGCGCTAAAGCCGCCATGCCAAATACCCATCTTGTGGGTCCGTGGCAAATTTCGCTGAGCGCCAACACTCGAGAGGGGGCCCTGCAGGGGGTTGTTTGGCCTGGGTGCCGTGGTGGTGAGATGTTAATCGCTTCCCCTGGTATACAGGAGGTCGTGGGTTCGATCCCGACCATGACGCCTGTGTATTTGTAGTTCGCATTCTCTCTCCCCATGGTCGCGTGGATTTTTCTCCAGGTCCTCCGGTTTTCCCCTCCACATTTAGAAACATGCGCTTACAGTATTTGGCTGCTATAAATGTCCACATTGATAAACCACTTCGTTGAGCTATCATTTGTGGCCCATGTCGCTTACAGTTCAATGGGCCTTCCCCGGTAAAATAAAAATAGTTAGCTAGTCAGACACATGTCGGAGGATATCGGAGAATCCTGAAAAATAGTTCCAGACATACAAGGCAACAGCACTCAAAACTCAACACAGATAGCATCAAGAATCCGTTGTAACTGTCAACCGAAGTGACATTCCCTCACCGCCTCACAGCCATTGCCTGGAACACGTGGTATTCTCAGGCGCCAGTCTCAACCCTTGCTGAAGAGGGGTGCATACATGACGATGTATTTGTAGGGCATTTGGGTGCTTGCTGATAGCTGCTGGTGAGGTTAAAATAGCTTCACAATCGCTAAAATACGTTTTGTTGACACCCAGAGATTGGACAGTGGAGTCACGTTATGCAGATATATTACGACAAAGGCGGATCACATTCACCACGACACGCTGAGCGCTGCTTCGTCGCATCATGGTTCACATTGCACATCAATGTTTACATCCAGCAAGTCATCCCCATAACATGACACGTACAATCAGTAACAGTTGCTTTGATTTCTGATCAGTTATTTTGCTCTGATTTCTATTTGCTTCTTTGATGTGCTTTGTTTCCATATTGTAGCTTTTGTGATTTTGATTCTTAAATATGTTATTGTTAGTGTTCACGTGAGGTTAGAAACACTTAAGTCTGTCTGTGCTCTCCAGTTACCTGGGTGAAAAGTGGACTAAGTTATTGGCCAATCCTGGCCGAGCTGGCTCAAAAACGCAATAAACTAACTAACGTGACCCGAGTCGCTATTGCAGAATTAGACTCTTTCCAGGCCTCGTGAGGTCTCTCCCGGTTAAAGAAACTTGAGTACATTGTTTTCATCACATCAAAATAGCCCTGGAATATACGATTCATATATCATGTACTACTAACATTCCGTAAATTCCATGTTTATAAAGTGACTCCATGTGATCATATGAACAATTTAAAAAACACAGACTCGTTGAGATTCGACCACTCGGTTTGTGGCTCGCGGCCACTCTAGATCCGCGCGTCACCATCAACCATAAATGTTTTTACACGGACCACGCGCACCCATAACATTTTACAGACTTACAACCACTCTAACCACTCTAACGAATGCACCTGCTGTCTTGATTAGCCCTGAATAAAATATAAGACTTTAATATTTTAAAAAATCTAACATCAATGATGTATTTGACAATTCAAATATATGTAATTGTCATGTTATTAAATGTCATTCTTGTTAACGTGAGAAGTCAATAAATATCTAAGTGTGTGATCTCCAGTTGACTGGCTGAAAAGTGGTGCTCTCCTTACCCAATCCTGGCCAGCCTGGCTCTAAAACTCGATAAACGATCATCGCACCTCCAATCCGCATGGTTGGCTACGTAAGATACAAAAGAACTTCAACATACATACAAATATATAATTCATTTGTGCAATGGGCAGCAACAAGAAATAGCTGCTTTGTGAACACAAATTTACGCGACAGTTTCAAGGGGGCCACTTCCCCATGGGGGCTTTGCGGCACGGGGTTGGGGAGCCACTGCACTCGGAGATGGCTGAACCCCCAAGGGATGGCACTCGCGGCCGTAAACGAGGTGACGGGTCACGCCGCCGCGTCCCGTAGCTCCCGGGTCACGATCAGAGGTCGGCCACCCGGACTTCAGAGTTCCCCAAGCTGACAAACGCTCACGCTGATGCTGCTGCTGCTACAAGGCCGACCACGGCACGCTGGACCCACAAACGACGCCCGGTGGAGCTGTTCGTCTACGGCACGCGGGCCGTTCCAGGACTACTCACTTAGGATCACTTGATCCCGTGCGGCCCTGCCACTTGAGCGTGATATCTAGCGGTCGCCGCAATCACCGAGACGCACGTGCAATTTGGAAACCGTGATGTGATATCGACGCGTTAGCGGCGGTGGCATGCATGCAGAAGAGCCGGTATGAAGTCGATTCGTCCTTGCAGCAGCACACGTTCGATGCCCTTTGTTTCCCCTCTGCAGAAGTGTTGCGTTGTAGGAATAGGAAGCATCCTGAAAGTGCGGGTAAACACGTGCGTGTTTGGTGTTCAGAGAAGCGCCGGTATACAATACCGGCGTGTACCGAAACGTTTGCTCCTCCGTGCGTTTGTGAGAGGAAAGGAGGCCCAGGCATCGCATCGGAAACGATAAATAGAAGAAAAAAGTCAAAAGTTATTTCCTGCTCACATTGGGCATTGAGGCATTGGTGCTAATTTCCCGTTTACAGCGCTGCAGAGCCAGTGGTGGAAATTAGTCTCATGGTGTCTACCGATAGGACAACCCGCAGATATCTTTCCCCACAAAGTGGAACTCATTTTTATCGACCCTGAAAGGTTAATGGGCCAAGTCAAGCCCTTCTACCAGGATTTTAACTTCCAATCTTCGCTCGCTCTATGCTGAGCAGCCACCTGGCTGGCTTGGGGTAAACCCTCGTTCGATGTTGTGCTATTACCGGATAACACCACGGTGAGTGGTGATACGTGGTTGCCTATCAGAGGGTCATCACCGTTTGTCCGCTACACGACCAGGTTGGCCGTGCTGGCCGTTTGTTCAACGGGCTGCGTGGCCGCGGGGCCCTCCCTTGTCGTGGCGAGCCTGGCCAGGAGCCGCCTTGTCGTGAGCACCATGCACGAGGCCAGCAGCACTAAGGCGCGTGTCGTGACGCCGTACACCACCGTGGCCACGAGGATGATGCCGCCACCGGCGAGGAGGACGACCGCGACCCCGTGCATGGCCGTCCAGGCGGCCGCCCCGGAGTTTCTCTGTTGCGCGACAACGAGCATCGCAGAGCCCGCGATGACGCCGCCGGCTCCGCTCAACAGGAAGATGATGACATCGAGGCCTCCTCCGTCCATCAGGAAGCTCACGGTTGACCTCCTATAGACGAAGCTCATGTGATGCACGGTGGAGATGACCAGCAGCTTGAAGACCACCAGGAAGCTCCACATGCAGAGGAAGATGGCCGCGCCAAACTGCCAGTTCACCTGGGCGTACGAGACGTCGACGATGATGACGACGGCCCCGATCATGCAAGCGACGGAGAGACCCACCGACGCGAAAAAGCACAGGGTGGAGCTCCGGGGCTTCTCAAACCACCAGAGGTCCACGTCGCCCTCCAGGGGGTCCGGGTTCGGCGGGGGCGCAGCGCCGCGGCCTTGCGGGAGACCCCCGCCGTTGGCGGCCGCCGCATCCACGTCGGTGTCGGTGTCTCCTGCCGGCTCGGACATGGCGCTGTGGCGCTGTCGCGCTGCACGGACAGGGGTCGCACGCGCACTCGGTTGACACAGCGGTAGAGCGAGCAGACCACCACCTCGATCCTAGTATCTCTCAACACCACTTGTCGTAGCCTTATGGATACTAGTGTGGCATAAAATCAACAGGTGGCTGAAACCACTGCCCGAGAGGTTATTCTCTTGGACCCCATTTCACGAACATCACCGAGGTCACTGATAACAGACCATGGAGCATATTAAACGAAACTAGTTTTTACTCGTGTAATTTCCCGTTACATGACGGATTCATGAAAAAAATATTTCATGAAAAACACGACAATTTAAAGATTTTATTGCATTTCTCTATTCGAAAAATGTTTCTATGTAAATCACCTTCATCGAGCTATATGAAAGCTGTTACTATTTATTATTGATCGGAAGGGGAGAGGTCTGTGTTCACGAATTTTCACAAATGTTCACTCTAACTGTGAGCAAAAGTGATCAAAGTGAAACAGCAGAGTTATAAAGCGAAGGGATCTCAATGTTAACCACAAATGACTAAAATACATATCTGACTGGATCTATGAATACATCTATGACTAGGTTTGGACAGTACTTGCTTTTTGAGCAAAATAATGCATGATGTAATCTGAACCTGGTATTGTGTCATACATTATATGAATTGCATCATGTAATTCCTAGAAGTCATGGATGATGCAATCATAACTAGGCTTACATCCCTCTGCTGAATAAATTGCCCTATATCAGCTCAAGAAATCATGCAGTATCGTGCTCTCTTATTTGTCAGTGTTTGATTTTGCAAAGGGACACAATTCTGTTCAGCCAAAGTGAGCAGAGATGCCTCGTAATTGTGTGAACAAAGCAGATAACTTCTGCTATGTTTGTGGTGAAGTGACTTTTGCATCGCAAAAACGCACGATAACCACTATCGTTAAGAGAGCCTTTAAACTTTCTTTTGGCTGCAAAATTGGAGATCAGGACAAGATGTGGGCACTACACATATGCTGCAACACTTGTGTAACAAATCTTCGCCAGTGGTTGAACAGGAAAAGGAAATCTATGCCTTTTGCAGTGCCAATGATTTGGAGAGAGCCAACAGATCACATCAGCAATTGACACTTCTGCATGGCGCCTCCAATTGGGAAAGGTGTGTCAAAGAAGAAACAATGGACTGTGCATTATCCAAACATTCCATCAGCTATATGCTCAGTACCCCACGGAGAAGGACTGCCGGTTCCTGATGCACCAGAATCATTTTCACTTGAGTCAGAGGAGGAAGAGGCTAAAACTTCTGGTCCTAAACCATCAAGGTCACATGACCCAGATTTTCTCCCATCCTCCTCCTCTGAACCACACCTCATAACACAAGGTGAACTGAAAGACCTTGTCAGGGATTTTGAACTACCCAAGGGCAAGGTGGAGCTGTTGGGCTCTAGACTGCAGTAGTGGCATCTCCTGCCAAGTGATGTTAGGATTTTCATGTTCCGTGACCGTCAAAATAATATTGCCCCATTCTTCTTCATGGAAGGTGATCTTGTAGCCTGCAACAACATCGATGGTGTGATGGCAGCCCTCGACATCGTTCATGATCCAGATGAGTGGAGACTGTTCATTAGATTAATCGAAGATGAATCTTAAAGCTGTTTTGCTGCATAATGGCAATGTTTTGCCATCAATTCCAGTTGGTCATGCAGTTGGTATGAAGGAAACATATGACAACATGAAACAACATTTGAGGTACATAAACTATGACCAACATCAGTGGCAGCTTTGTGGCGATTTGAAGGTTGTTGCTCTCTTGCTTGGTCTGCAGACTGGATACACAAAGTACCGCTGTTTTCTCTGCGAATGGGATAGTCGTGCGAGAGATTCCCACTACATCAAGAAAGATTGGCCACACCGACAGTCATTAGAGCCTGGGAGGAAAAGTGTTCAGCATCCAACACTTGTTGAAACAAGGAAAATGTTGTTACCACCCTTACACATCAAGCTGGGTCTGATGAAGAACTTTGACAAAGCAATGGACAAAACACAAGCAGCTTTCAAGTACCTCCGTGGAAATTTTCCAAGGTTAAGTGAAGCTAAGATAAAGGAAGGTGTCTTTGTTGGTCCTCAGATTCGTGAACTTCTTCGAGATTATACATTTGACAGTGCACTGCGTGGCAAGGAAAGACGGCATGGAACGCCTTCCAGTTAGTGGCAACACATTTTTTCGGAAACAACAAGGGAGTTGGTGGAAAACCTCCGGCATACAAAAGCCTTGGTTGCAACATGTCACTAAAGATATATTTTTGCACTCTCCTCTCGGTTTTTTCTCACCGAACTGCGGAGCAGTGAGCGACGAGCATGGCGAGCGATGTCACCAGGACATTGCGACAATGGAGAAACGCTATTAGGGCAAATGGAGCCCATCAATGCTTGCAGACTATTGCTGGACAGTGACAAGAGATGCTCCATTTAATGAATACAAGAGACAAGCCAAGAAGCGCCGAGTAGACACTGAATAAGGACTAAACTATGTACTTATATATACATAATAGCTTTTTGCCTTTTGTTTCATAATACATTTTATTTTTGTAACCCTTTTGCTGATTTTTTAAGTGTTACGTGAACAGCCCAGGTGACATGTTATCGTGTAAACCAACCATAAACACATGAAAAGACCGAGGTTTACAATTTAAGAGTAAAACTCTATCTACAAAATATAGATAGACCTAAAATGTAAAAACTTTAATATCTTGGGAACAGTAGCCAATCATTTGTTTAATTGTCTTATTTGAATTCAGCACATCAAAACCATAATAAACAGCACATTTAATCTCTGAAGAAGACGACATCTAAAGAATTGTAGACCAGTGTAATCAGTAACAATTTTAAGAAGCCTTTCATTAGTTTTCTTTTTTAAATTGCATGAAAATCCACGGAGCCTACCCAGCGTTACACACGGCGTACATATCACCAAAACGACGTGCATAACTTGAGGAGGTAAGGCCCACTGATCTATGTAGCTGTTTTTCAGAAGCAACCTGGGCACAAATGATCGCCCATCGAAGTGGCTTATCACGTGGAAAAGTATAGCGGCCAAATGCTCTAAAAGCACGTTTTAAATGGAGACGGAATATCCGGAGGACATCAGGGTCGGGGTCGAAAACACGACTTCCTGTATACCCTGAGAGGTAGCGAACATCTCGCCAGAGCGGCTCAATGCCAGATTCACAAATAGGAAGGAGGCATCATCACAGCGATACACTCTGACGCAATCGTCTGGCTCATCAGCCACCTCAACGTAGAAGTGCAAGCTACGTTGCTCTACACCTACGTGAGCCGCACAAAAATGGAAGACTGGGCCCGGTCCAAGACGAAGTGAACGCGGCCTTCGATGGACGCGGTTCTCAGCAGAGACTCACGGAGGCGCGCGGACGATGTCGCTGCGCAGGAATGGGTTACGGGCACCGCACCGGCTGAGTTGACGAGACCAAAGTCTCGTCCGGGGTTAATGATTTGCCGCGCAACGCAACACAACAACACCGTTTCCTGGCGATGCGGTGATAGAGTGCGGTCTAAGGTACACCGTCTCAAGCACCATGACCGTCACAACCCACTTGCTCCACGCCATGTTTATAACACTCAACCACTAAATCACTGAGTCGTCACGGATATAATAAGTAACGCAATAAATACAGTACGCTGATGATACACCTACCTATTCTTAGGTTTTTTCGGTAAAGTCACGTAGGTAAAACATCAAAATTAATGAAAATAAAATAAAAGAAAAAGAAAAATCACGACGTTTCGGAGGCAACACAAGTCTCCGTCATCAGGTGGGACCGTCACAGCCGAATTAGCTGCATCAAGTGAGGCAACGATTCAAGAAGTAATCCCTTATAAGTAAGTTGAAGGGGGGAGGAGAGGGGGGGGGAGCTCATCAAAATGTGGTAGCCAATGAATGGAACGTATCGGGAGGGAGGGGGGCGGGGCTCAAAGACAGCACGGTGTGCTAAGCACAACGCATCGGGAGGGGGAGGGGGGGGGAGCGGGGCCAAAACAATGGACGACGACCTGGACGCGGCTGCTGCTACACACGCCAACACAATGGACAGAGAGGGGGGAGGGGAGGTCTGATACACATGATAGACAAAAGAACGAAAATGCCCATGTTTATACCAATGCTGGCTGAACAATGAAAAGAGCACTGCCAAAAAATTACTGGGGATGTTAACACTCGGTGAAGTAAAGTAAAATAGTGCCTGTCAGATAAGATGGTCCAAAAAAGTGTAATTAAGTCTTTTTTGCGTGGTTGATAACATCTTTCCAATGATTACTAAGTTTGTACCCATCATCACGGTTGAAATTATGTCTGTGTTTGTATATTTGTATGGCTTCGTGTACAAACCTTTGATGGTAGCCGGGAGGTTTGCAGAGAACCTTGGTCTCGGAAAAGACAATTTCATGAGAGCCCACCTACCTGCCCATATTTACACATCCCATCAGTGATGATTTTTTTCAGAAGCTATTGGTTTCATCGAAGCAAAAACTCTGCATCAGACTCGACATTGTGTTTAGTTTTGATGTTTGTATTGAGTTTGTTGTCCTTGCCCGCACCTCAGATTAGCAGGGTTGGCTACGTACGGTGGGAACGAAGTCCAAAATAGATAAAGAAGAGTCAAGCTGGCTTAAAGTACGTTTGATTTCTTAGAGACGTTCAAATATCGACAACATATTTAATAGACGTACTTAATACATCCTCAATTATCTACAATATATATAAAATCACTAAATAACGGGATATATCCTTAATTATAGGCAAATTGATACATTTTTGAGCACGCATAAAGAATCAAACTTAGCAACAAATATCTTGCCTTTGCGGGGACCAAGAGCAGTGGTTACCAACGGGGGTTACGTGAGGTGATTTACCAACGTGTGAAATTATATCTATCTTACATTAGAGTAATTGGTGAATGATCATGTTGTGTGAATCTCCATTATAGAGGTTTTTTTGGGTTAGATCGCGTAAATATATAAATGTGTCGTTAAAACCCGCCACAACCAACTAGTAAGGGTTGTCACGTAAACAGAACATGGCCAATTCGTCACCAGTACAGCACTAGTGTGTAGTGTATAGTGTAGTGCAGGGGTCCTCAAACTACGGCCCGCGGGCCATGGTCACTAATTGGGCTGCGCTTGTGAGCACTCATTGGGCTGCGCTTGTGAGCACTAATTGGGCTGCGCTGGTGAGCACTCATTGGGCTGCGGTGGTGGGCACTGATTGGGCTGCGGTGGCGAGCAGTGATTTGGCTGCGCTGGTGAGCACTGATTGAGCTGCGGCGGTGGGCACTGATTGAGCTGCGGCGGTGGGCACTCATTGGGCTGCGCTGGTGAATGGTTCAATGGGCCAATTGACTGGACTTGCCCCCCAGGCCTAAGGCTGCCAGCCCTCCCCTGGCTGCTCTTGACTGGCTCTCCCTCCCTCAGCTCCCTCACTTGCCCCTCGGCTCCACTCCCAGTGATATTCCTGTGTGCTGGGGATGTAGATCGCCAGCACACGCACCGCTGAGTAAATGATAGAGGGGTAATAACAGAGTGATCTCTGATCTCTGGAGGGGCTGCCTGCTGTTTTCCCGTGCTGGTCAGTGACAGACAGCCGAGGAGTAGGAAACCCAATTTAAATGACAGTAAGTGCATTTATATTCTGATTGCTATTCAGTTATATGAGGTTATATGTTGTATGTTGTGTAAGCCCCGGTTCATACTGTTGCGATTTCTGAGCAGTGCGAGTTCAGCCATATGCTTGTATGGCTGAACTTGCATTAGATTCGGAAGAAAAAAGGCACATGTGCCTTCTTTTTTCCTGCAGTGGAATCGGATCGCATGGGTCTTCTCCCCCATGCGATCAGATTCCTCTGCGAGTTCGCAGATCGCACTGCGATCTGTGAACAAAACTGCAGGTGTAATTAACTTTTTAATGGCACCCGCACCAGTGTGAGCCTGGGGTAAAAGCGGAGTTCCCCCAATCAGACTGCATTGATGGGCAGTGCAGTTTGTATGTCTCTGTGTGGGCAAAGTTATTGCTGGTATATTGTTTTTGTAGCGCTGTATATATATTGGTATTTTACTAATAGCAATTTTGACTCCCTAGGAAACAATGATGTCAAGAAAGAGAAAAATTGACTCGGAGTGTAGGATATTCAAAGAACAGTGGACTTATGATTACTTTTTCATGCAGTACAAGGAAAGAGCTGTGTGTCTGATATGCCAGAATATAGTGTATGTGTTCAAAGAATACAATTTACGTCGACACTATGAAACTCAACATAAAGATAAATATGATTGTTTGGTCGGAGAAGTGAGAAAAGATAAAATATTAAAGCTGAAAAATACATTAACAACTCAGCAAAATACTTTTGTGAAGCAGAAGCAGCTAAATATTTCATCACTGCGAGCAAGTTTTCAAGTTGCCAAGCTAATAGCGTGCACTGGCAGACCATTCGTGGAGGGAGAATTTGTTAAAGAATGCCTTCTTTCTGTTGCCAAAAAGATGTGTCCAGAGAAGGCCGATTTATTTAGTACAGTGAGTCTTTCAGGACCTACAATTACACGGAGGATTGAATAAATGGGAGACAATTTGCATCAGCATTTGCAAAACTCCACAAAAAAACTTTCCTATTTTTCCTTGGCACTCGACGAAAGCAATGATGTTCGTGATTCTGCACAACTTCTAATTTTTATTCGTGGGACGAATGACTATTTCGAAGTCACAGAAGAGCTAGCTGCACTGCAAAGCATCAAAGGAACAACTACAGGAGAGGATATCTATGAAAAGGTTTGCCAAACTGTGAATGGTTTGGAGCTGAACTGGGCTAAACTAGCCAGTGTGACAACTGATGGTGCTCCTAGCATGGTGGGGTCTAAGAAAGGAGTAATTGCTCGCATTAACCAAGAGATGGACAAACATAACCATTCTCATCCAATAGCCATACACTGCCTCATCCACCAACAAGCGCTGTGTAGTAAATCACTGAAGTGGGACTCTGTTATGAAAATTGTGGTATCTTGTGTTAACTTCATTAGAGCTCATGCACTAAACCACAGATAATTTCAGGAATTTCTGTCTGAGCTAAATGTTGACTATGAAGATGTTCTGTACCACACAGAAGTCCGTTGGCTGAGTCGAGGGAGAGTTTTGAAACGTTTCTATGACTTCCACAGATTACAGCTTTTCTGTTTTCAAAAAACAAAGAAGTACCAGAGCTCAATGATGCAGAATGGAAATGGCACCTTGCCTTTCTGACAGATGTAACAGAGCTACTCAACAGTTTCAATGTGCAACTTCAAGGAAGGGGGAAGCTCATCTGTGATATGCAATCACATGTCAAAGCATTTGAAGTAAAATTAGGCCTCCTCATCAAACAAGTGAAGGAGGAAAACTTCTGCCATCTCCCCACAACTCAAAATCTGTTAGCGGAAAAACCATTGGTTGCATTCCCAAACAAAACATGTGTGGATTCACTGGAAAAATTGCAAAAGGAGTTCCAATTTAGATTTAAAGAGCTTCATCTCCATGAACAGGACATACAGCTTTTCCATAACCCATTTTCTATTGACATTGAAAATGTGGATACAATTTACCAAATGGAACTGGCTGAACTGCAGAATTGTGACTCTCTGAAAGACGCATTCAAGTCAAGCAGCCTTCATAATTTCTATGCATCTCTCTCCTCTGAGACGTATCCTCATCTCAGGAACCATGCACTCAAAATGGCAACCATCTTTGGCAGCACTTATGTCTGTGAACAGACTTTTTCCAGAATGAAACATTTAAAATCTCCAACCAGATCTAGACTAACGGATGCACACTTGCATCACTTGTTACGACTAGCAGTGACAAATATGGAACCGGACATTGACCATCTCATTAGCCAAAAGCAGGCCCATAGTTCCCATTGAAATACTGGCAAGTTTGTTGATTTAACTTTACTTGTTCTTCATTTTAAATATTGTATTTGTTCCCGTTTTGTTTCTTCACTTCAAAATAAGATATATGCAGTGTGCATAGGAATTTGTTAATAGTTTTTTTTAACTATAGTCCGGCCCTCCAACGGTCTGAGGGACAGTGAACTGGCCCCCTGTTTAAAAAGTTTGAGGACCCCTGGTGTAGTGTATAGTAGTGTAGTGTATAATGTAGTGTATAGTGTAGTGTACTAGTACAGCACACCGGTGTGTTGGAGATCCAAGCCACAACATTTACAATCTGAGTACGACGTTTCGCCAGTAATTACAACAAACTTCATCAGGCGACAGCCAGATTTGTGGAGAAGTCCACCTGTTTAATTCCTTATATAGAGGCGTAGATGTGGTGACCACACTTCTACACTCTTGCGCAAAGTGGGGGGGGGATTACTGAGGCAACGTACATGATGCATGCACATTATGCGAGCCCTTTGATCTTGTCCTTCCTGTCCATTGTGTGTATTAAAATAGCCGTACCAATGGTAAACTATTGAAGTGTGGTGGCCGGTATAGGCATGTATTTAAATAATGTATTAGTTGATGATTCGCTTCCACGCAGCACTAAGGCGGTAGCTATCGGAACGGTTAAAGTTATTTTTATTTCTTTCAATTTCGATATACTCTCTAATTAGTCTTGGCCAGTAGTAGCTAGTTTTGTATGAATCTGCCAATATAAAATAACTACGATACAATGTCAATCCGTATGGTACCCTAGAAGGATATAAAAGACATTTCTAAACTCATGGGCCGTAAGCAACGCGGGTTTCCAAAAGGAACAGCGAGCGCATGCAAGAGCGCCCCGTCGAATTTTTATTTATTTCGCTTGCAGTTATTTTTCTAGTCAGGATAGACCTCACAAAATGGACAATGAATAACAAAAAAATTAACCCGTAAAAACTAAGTTTTTCACTATAAATCCTTTATATGCGTGGCGGCTAGAGTCCTCTCGTCCTCTGGCTTGAGATGGCTGCCACCTATGGGTCAGATGATTGCCTGCCACCATTAAGCAATTGGTAATTAAATATAAAAAAAAAATTCCTAAAAAGTGTAAAGTTATGGAAAAAAATTTTCACGAAAATAAATTGTCACGCACAACGAGTCTGTGTGCAAAATGTCAGCTCGATTGGATCACGGGAAGTGGGTTAAAAAACGACCGAAAGATTTGCACGGTCGTAAGCGCGCAAGCAAGCAAGCAAGTGAACTTAATATAAAGGATTTAAAAATTAACCCGTAAAAACAAAGTTTTTCACTATAAATCCTTTATATGCGTGGCGGCTAGAGTCCTCTCGTCCTCTGGCTTGAGATGGCTGCCACCTATGGGTCAGATGATTGCCTGCCACCATTAAGCAATTGGTAATTAAATATAAAAAAAAATTCCTTAAAAGTGTAAAGTTATGGAAAAAAAATTTCACGAAAATAAATTGTCACGCACAACGAGTCTGTGTGCAAAATGTCAGCTCGATTGGATCACGGGAAGTG
This sequence comes from Lampetra fluviatilis, assembly GCF_964198595.1. Lineage (NCBI taxonomy): Eukaryota > Metazoa > Chordata > Hyperoartia > Petromyzontiformes > Petromyzontidae > Lampetra > Lampetra fluviatilis. Next base: position 1,030,542 of record NC_136298.1, read on the forward strand.
GGTTAAAAAACGACCGAAAGATTTGCACTGTCGTAAGCGCGCAAGCAAGCAAGCAAGTGAACTTAATATAAAGGATTTAAAAATATACCCGTAAAAACAAAGTTTTTCACTATAAATCCTTTATATGCGTGGCGGCTAGAGTCCTCTCGTCCTCTGGCTTGAGATGGCTGCCACCTATGGGTCAGATGATTGCCTGCCACCATTAAGCAATTGGTAATCAAATATAAAAAAAAAAATCCTAAAAAGTGTAAAGTTATGGGAAAAAAATACACGAAAATAAATTGTCACGCACAACGAGTCTGTGTGCAAAATGTCAGCTCGATTGGATCACGGGAAGTGGGTTAAAAAACGACCGAAAGATTTGCACGGTCGTAAGCGCGCAAGCAAGCAAGTGAACTTAATATAAAGGATTTAAAAATAGATATATCCATGTAAATTATTCATACATTTATTTTTCAGAAACATGTTGGGTCATGCAAGGTGGTGGGGGAGGGGGGCTACACTCGTTTGAAACTAAATTCAACCTTTGTTGGGTGCCAGTAGCCAACGAAGGTTGAATTTAGTTTCAAACGAGTGTCGTAGAGGCCACGGGGTTGGCCGAGAGGTGCGAATCTGCAGGCGCGAGGGGTTCCAGACCGGGGGAGGGGAGAGGGGGGTCCAAGGAGGGGATCGGAGGAGGCGGGAGGAGCCGCTCGCTGGCGGCCCGCTGGTGTTTGTCTCCACGTTCGTGTGCCGGGGCCGTGACGCATGTCCACTTGTGCCTCCTTGCTGCATTGTTTGTCAAGAGTCGTCCCTCCCTGACAGGCAATACGCGCGGTGCCCACAGGCGCTCTCTCTTCGTGAGTGAATTGTACGTACGGACGTCCTTCTGTGGAGTAAATCCCGCCTGAGTTGTCTCCACACCGCACCTCGACATAAGTAACGGGATAAAAAAAATATATACGTTGGCACTCTGTCTCCTGTACGTGTCTGTCTCTCCACTTAAAATGTGAGTATTTTTTTTTATTCTTTATTAATTTCCACCCCGTTTGATCCATGGATAAATAGGCTTCATAGCAACCCCGGGGTGCCTCAAATCCAACAGAGCGCAGAGCGCCAACAATCACAGTGAACGCTGCGCTCTGTCCTGCTCAAGTAAGAGGAGTGGAGTGGACAAGCTCGCCACACACATGCTGCCCCGAAACAGCTCCCCGTCACCTTGAGCCAACGACCGTCAGCAAGAGATCTGAGGAGGCCACGCAACCGCCGTCGTAGTGGAATAGGCCCTCGGGGTAACAAAGCCGACCGAGACATCGGGGATATGACGGCCTGCGTGTCCTGAGTTGCTGATAGAACCTGCGACTGTATGACGCAGGATATTTATTTATAATGGAGGAATACGATGAGCTAAAGGGTTCTTTTCACACATGTCCAGTCGGGGCACGGGGTCAGAACCTTACAACAACAAGCAATACAACAGGACGACAGGAGTGCTAAATATAGGAGAGGTAAGCACATCACTAATAACAAATATTCAAATAAAACGAAACTGTTTTATTTTACCAGGTAAAGCCCACTGAGCTTTTAGCTTATTTTTCAGAAGTGACCTAAGCTACAAATGATAGCTCAACGATGTGGCTTATCACGTAGACATTTAGAGCAGTCATGGACAACAATGGCTGGCAAATCTCTCCACCGTCATACACAGGACAGGCAGAGTCATGGAAGCATGGCAGCAAGCCAAAGTCATCGCTATTCTAAAACCCAGAAAGCCGCAAGACTCCAGCTGCAGGCCACTATCGTCCCTCGTGTCCTCCACCTCCAAGCTGGCGGAACGTGCCGTGCCAGACTCTCCCCCATTATCGACGATCAACTGCCTCCTAACCGAAGCGGGATTTCAAACTGGCCGTCGCTGCTGCAGTCTGATCATTGCCTGGTCTCCGGAGTCAACAGAAAACCGGCACAGCAACTGGTGATCTATCTGCTGCCCATAACACCGTTTGGTGCCACGGCCTCCTGCCACTCTTCACCGACTGATGCTCAGCAACCGCACTCTCAAGGTGCAGCTCGCTGCTGAACACCGCCACAAGAGAACCATGAACAATGGCCTCCCTCAGTGCTCAATACAGGCAAGTTCACGATGCTGATAGCACAGCCTTTACTGCACTGGACACCAACCCCGAGAACATTGCCAATATCCTAACAGCTGATCTTTATTGGAGGCATATTTCTGTCACTGGAGACTTTGACTAAATCCCTCCAAAACCACCACAAGCGCTCTCCACCTAAACAATCACTCAGCAGGTGCCACCCCTTGAAGTGTCCTCCTGTAGTCGCCCAGTGCGCTATGACCCCACTCCAAAGATATCTAGGGGTCATCACGGACAGAAGCCTGACCCCTTCTCCTTTGGCGGAGGCGGGATTGGACTTGGCCCATTATCTCTCCGCCTGTCCATGGTCCTTTAAAATATGCACCTCTTTGGGGAAGTCAACAGCGGTATTCCTCTGGATACATTTCCCCCCATCCCCATCATAGGAATGTGGAACATCCACCACTGGCTCTGCGGGGATGTAAACAAAGGAGCACCAATGCCTCAGTGTGGCTCATTTGCACTCGTGTAGAGGACTCGTGTTTATAGGGCTCGTGTTTATAGGACTCGTGTTTATAGGACTCGTGTTTATAGGACTCGTGTGTATGGGACTCGTGTGTAAAGGACTCGTGTGTATAGGACCCGTGTGTATATGGCTCGCGTATAAAGGACGCATAAGGGCGACCATTATTAAATGTTAATCGTCACTCGCGGCAAACAACTACCGCCATTACTGCCTATCTTAAGCCAGGATAAAGGAGGAGGGTTTGCGTCTGGTGGCAACCGGCTGTAAAACACTGAAGCCCCGAAGTGGGCAGAGGATGCGAAGAATCTCGGGACCCAATGACTTTGCCACTGCAGGGAGTGCAGACCTGGCGGTGGTCGTTGCGTCGTCTGCACACATCGAGATGCAGAAACAAAATGGGAAGAGCAGAAGGTTGTTGGGGAGCAAGATAAGATTGGCCACATGAAATATTGGAACAATGACAGGAAAAGGTCAGGATTACCAGGCTGCTTGAGGAGGAGAGTCAACGTTGCATGCATCCAGGAAACAAAACGGGAAGGCAGCAGAGCGAAAGAGATTGGATGTGGTTTTGAATTGCTATACCATGAAACAACAGCAATGAGAAATTGGATTGGAGTTGTGCTGATTGAGGCGATGAAGACGAAGGTGTGGAAATCAGAAGAGTGAATGACAGACAGAAGATAGTTAGACTGGTACTGGACAGTGGGGTTGTAAATGTGGTGTCTGCATAAGCCCCGCAGATGGGCTGCAGTGGGCAAGAGAAGGATTCATTTAGGGAGAGCTTAGACCAGGAGCTTCAGAGCTTACTGGTAGATGAAGCAGTGGTGATGGGCGCAGACTTAAATGGAAGAGTGGGAAGAAGTAAGGACAGATATGAAAGGAACCATGGTGGATGTGGATATGGCAGTAGGAATGGGGGAGGACATTCTTCGAATAGTCCAAGCCAATGCTTTTTGAGTGAATACCTACTTCCAGAAGCAGGAGGGACATGTGATGACCTGTCAGAGTGGAGAAGTGAAGAGCCAGCTAGATTTAGTTTTGGTGAGGAGAAAGCACCTAAATGGAGTGAAAACTACAAAGTGATCCCGGGAGAGTTTGTGATTGACCAACAGATTACCAGCGAGAGACTGCGTCGTGAAAGGAGATAGGAAGAGGAAGGTGAGACAAAAGAACTGTAGCAGGGAGAACTTAAAAAGTGTAAGGCCTAGGGGGAGCGTGAATGAAAAATGGGAACTGGTGAGTGGAATACTGAAAGCAGCAGGTATTACCGTGGGAGACATCTACCATGTGAATCTCGTTAAGAACAGTGAAGGACGATCAATCTTGGATGAGATCAAGTTTAGAGATGGAATGAGTACTTTGAGAAGTTGCCGAATATGGAAAACCCAAGACACGAGATGGCTGAGAAACATCAAAGAGTAGAAGTAGTTGCACAGACTACAGCCAGAGAAGAGGTAGTGGCGGCTCTGGGGAGCATGACATATCAAAAGGCAGTGGGGTCAGATGAGATTCCAATGGATGTTTAAATCAATGGGAGAGAAGGGTGTTGAAATATTGATGGGGCTGTTTGGGAATATCTGGATGGTTCCCATCTTTGAAGGAAAAGGTGATGTACAAGTGTCAGAACTACATATCATTGATGAGCCACACCATGGAACTGGGAAAGGATCATAGAAAGGAGGCTGACGAAGCTGGTGGATATTGGTGAGAGTTTGGATTCACAGGGAATGTCAACAATGGATGCAATCTTTGCACTGATTGATCGAGAAGTTCAGAGAGAACAGGAAAATTACGTGGGTCCGAAGGTGCAAGTGATGCAAGTGGAAGGAGAGAGATCAAGAGGAAGGCAGAAGAAGATGGAGGTGGAGCGATGTGGTGCGATCAGATATGGTGGCCTGAGGAGTGGAAAGAGAGATGGCATAGGACAGGGCAGTGTGGAGGTTGGCAAGGATTGTGGACCCCACACGAGTAGGACAAATGTGTGGAAGAATAAGTTAACCATTCGGCTGGCTGCTTCTTCAGGGACGATCCTGATTGCTCACCCGGGATCGCCACTCCTTATCTGTGTCCGTTCGACCAGCGAGCATGGGGACTGACTGGGGAGGCTCGTGATGAACGCTGCTACTGGGCAGTTGGAGGCAGTCGCCCTCCAACAACAACATCGGAGCGCAGAGGAGCGACGCTCACAACAATGAGCGGAGCGCCGGGCGGCTGCAAAGCAGCAAAGTTGGCACAGCAGAGGGGTACATCTCTTGCATCTGCCAGCAGTGATCTCAGTCAACCCATTGGCACCTGCTGGATCTGTCCTGTGACCTGTCAGGAACGAGCCTTTGACACTTCACGTGACCTCAAAGTGCACCTAGCCTGGCATAGGCGCCATGGTGACGTTGCCGCCACTTCGTAGCGAATTGCGGGTATTATTGGTTATTGGGATTTCAAAGGGGAGTGCGTGGTGGGGGAGGCGTGAAAACCTTTGGGAGGACATGAGGCATAGAAGGGACACGGGGGCGAGGACAGCTCGAGGTCTTGATCTCCTTCGGTGCCACGCCTGTTGAGACAAGCCCGGCCGTGGGTAACTCTGCGACCGCGATCTTCTACAACTTGTGAACAAGGGGGAGCGATGGGGCTCTCGGAAAAAAAGAGATGTGTGTGTGGCGTTGGAGTCGTGACAGAACGCCACAAATCATTTGCACCGAGACAGAAAACACACGGGAGAAACAAACGTGACGTTTATTATCATTTATAATTATCACACACGCGAGCCGGACCATGAATCATATTCCCTCGTTTAGAGTGGAGGCTGTCTCAGCCTCTCTCAGTCCAGGGCAAGGATGCTTGCTTGCATCGTTGCTGCATAACAAAAAACCCCACAAAACTCCGATATCGCTCGTCGTGTAGATGCGTGTGGCTCAGTGTGCTCTTGTGTCGAGTTCCGCTCTCACAATGCTTGTTGTTTGCTCGGAGGAATACATTCCGCTACTAACGCGATACGCAGGAAACCTAAAAACGAATGCCACACGCAGACTTCCGCGTGCCCAATCCGCAGTGCTCTTATTATTGTTGTTATTGCTATTACTATTATTATTGTTGTTATTGCTCGAGACTAATTCCTCCTTGGTGCGGGGGGCCAGTCGTGCAGGCCGTACAGTGGCATGAAGCGACCTCGGGAAACTGTAAGCCATTGAAGATCAGAAATAATAATAATAATCATCATCAATCGTTGCATTTATCGGGCACTTGAATGCCTCGGGAACTCGAAAGTGCCTCAAGTCACACCTCATCTCAAACATTCGAAGGGCACTCCCGTGGCAGCTGTCACCCACGGTACAGAGTTGACTTGGCACCAGCCCTGCAAGTGGGGGGGGAGGGGGGCATGTTTATCACTTTGTTGTGTAAATCTTTGCCCTATTTAAGACCGGAAGCAAGTAGATCTCTTCATAATTCTGGCAAAATCGCCCCGGATGACGCTGGATGATGTCATTACCGGCGAAACGTCACGGTACTCAAATTGTGATTGTTGTGGATTTACTCTCCAACAGCATCACTGGTGGGCTGAAGTAGTAACTCATTGGAACGTTTTGTTTGCGTGACAACACTTACTGGTTGGCTGTGGCGGGTCACTTACGCGATCTAACCCACAAACTTGAATGATGTGTACATCCGAATTGCAGGTCATTTTTCAAATTTGAGCAAAATTTGGACCGTGACGCCGGCACACAGTGGGCCCCACTTGTATTTGAATGTCACGCAACGTATAACGTCCACTGCAAGTTCAGGAGACGGGGCCGTAGTATTTCACGTTTAATACACTCGCAGCATTAACCTGGGCCACATGCCAGATCCGAACTGCAAAACCCCTCGCAAAGAGTGCGGCTGCCGTCCTCTTCAAACCACATGCGCTCGGTGACCGCGTGATGTCTTCTGCCAGTCTGGAGCTGCCGCCGAGTGCCCGACGCCTTCGGAACCGGTCACTGGGCAGCACTCGGCATATTGAGCAATCGATTCACTTATTATGTACACGTCTCGAGTGCAGCATGGTCAACGAATGACCGCACACATTTCATACCTCACACAGTGCAATGCTGAAGGCGGGTCTGCTGAAAAACATGTATAGACAATGCCATCACCCTGTTCAAAGAGAGACATATATCCTTCAAACATCGTCGAAGAAGAGCGATGATTATTATTAATATCGTTCACCTGCAGAGGTTTCCAGTTATTATCACAAACAGCACCCGACGTTATCAGTAGCAGCGTGTGCTAATGTGCAATGTGAAGTCACAAACGCTCCTAAGGTGAGCGAGCGGCTCGCGATCGGAAGGTCCGTGAGTTCCCATCATCCCTCAGGGTTAGATTTAAAAAAAAAAATCACTTCGCGAGAAAGTCCACAGTGTTTGTCCTTAACACGGCGCCAGGCTTTCGTGACCAATGTTATTATTCGCTGCATGAGTACAATGCGTGTTGGACACCCTCCTCCAGACGTCCGCACCCAATTGTTAAATGTGCGTGGATCTCTCTCCAACACTACCCATGTGCTGCTGGAGCAGCAATCAGTTGTTCGTCACGTGACAACTTTATTCACCGGCTATGTCGAGTCAAGGAGGGTGTAACGACACACATTTTACTCGCACGGCGACCCAACCCAGAAACCAATTATTTGTAGTTATTTTTTGGATAGACTCTCCTCCCTCCATAGATATCCGGACTTACTTCAAATGATTCAGGGGGCTGTAAACAGGAGTTGTCTCCATCGCCTCGATGCTCCTTTGACTTCTGAGGCCAGTAACAATTAAAATCTCCGGTGATATCCACTCATTGTCTCCATTTAATGTCACGATTCGCTCACACAGCAGATACGCACTTTGCATGGTTGTGGAGCGAGTTAAATATATTTGGCCGCAGGGATCACATCAACCAGTCCACAAACAATTGAGAAAAATAATCCATACGCAATGTTACGTACAAGCAGCGTAATATTTGATTCGGTTCATAAAATGTTTACCTGCGAAATCCCTACCATATTAACCGCTTCTCTGCACTGGCTTTAGGTAATACGTGTAGAATTGCTTTACAAATTCTGTTACCGATGGTTAAAGCACGACATGCAATGGCACCAGATGTACTCGTCAGAGTTCGTTGTTCCCATTCAGCTTTAGCAGCGTGTGATAAGGTCGCCTGAGAGCAGTGGCCCCTGCTCTGCATTGCGAGGGTCAGGCTCAGGAGGAGAGGAGGTGGCTTTGTGTGTTCAGGCTCCACAACTGTGGAACTCTGCCCCAACGCATCAGAGGTCGCCTCGCAGGAGCTACGGTTAACTCAAGGCTTAAGGCCCATTTCTATACTCTCGCCTTTTGATTTTACTCCGGTATCTTGCGACAATTTTACCCTTTAGTTTTTCCTTCTCTTTGTGTTTTTACAATTATACGAGCGTTTACACATTTGTCTTTCTGAATTTTTTTTTGCCTTAACCTCGTGTGAAGTGGCCTTGAACTCTTGTGGCATTAAAGGTGCGCTCTCTGGAGACTATCATTATTATTATTTGATCATTATTATGGGTGGAAAATGTACCTTGCATGTCAATATGATTCCCTTTGTGTAAAAAAATCACGGCGGAAGCCAGAGGGCGCATGGGGCCGCACACGGACACCAACAACAGCCAACGGGGGGCCACGGCGCCAAGTAGCGAGCGTCGTTGCATTTCGGAAAGGGTCATTTTTGCCGTGATATTTCCACGAGGTTTGTGGATTACCGGCACTTACGGTGATCACAAGTAAGTTTTGTCCGAGACAACTTTCGTTTTTTTTGCGTCCTGTTTTTTCTGCAGCACAATTGTCTTTGCTCTGATTTATATTGCTTCATTGCTGTACTTAGCTTCTATATCATTGCTTTGATCATTTAGGTGACCCGGCTAACTTTTGCAGATCAGACACTCATCCTGCTCTGTTGAATTCTCACCTGGTCACACAAAATCAACTTGAAACTCAAAACTTCGAACCGGCACCTTTATGTGTTTAACAACATTCACAACAACCACAAATAACATCTCGCACATTTCCCAGCGGCGACCGACGAGAACCAAAAAGAGCCTAGGGATCCGCTTGTAACCATGGGCGACATGCCGAGGGCCCGGTCGCGAGACAACGCCACAGCCGCTACTTCCCGGGGTAACGCATCAACGCATCTCAGCGAGCGAAGAAGTGGTGAGCAGACTCGGGTGCAAAACCAGGAGAAAGTTCGCGTGCGACCAGGCTCATCGGTCACGGCTGGGCCATTGCGTTACTCGGCCGCCTGGCCGATAACGTCGAGGGGCCCAGGCAACACGGGCAGAAGGAGGCCGGTTGAAACCCTTGCAGATACGGCGACGGGATCGGTTCACATCGCCCGTCCCGGAATTCACGGCCCAGAGCCCTTTAAGGTTTGGATTTTCTGAGACGCGTCGAGAGCGTTTTTTGGCTTCATGGTGGTAGCAAAAACAAACCCAAATCCAGTTAAAGTCGCAGCACCAACGGACGCCCCTCGACACGCACGCCACACTTGCAAAGGCGATAACACTGCATCAGGGTCATTAAAATCGGTAAGACAGTTTTTCACGGCAAATCGTAATGTTTCAATATGATTTATCCTCGTCATCCCCACGGATTATGAAGAAAAAAAACAACCCCTAAATGGGCAGTGGAGAATAACAACTCCCCCCCCACCCACCCCCGCACTCCGACCCACCTACACGAACGGCTGCTCGACGATACAAATTCACCCCAAACCCCCCGTGGTGCGGCGGCCACCAACCATCAATATTTTCTCTCGGACTCGCGACTGCAGCTGCGGGGAATGGCTCGACGGACGTCTGCAGTCCGCGCAGGCTGGTTTAGAGAAACGTTTAAAAAAGCAGAGCGACACGTTGAGCGTGGTCCCGAGAGCATTTGGTGTCACGGCAACGCACGTTTGCAGAATGCTCATCGCAGTACCAGGTCGATTGCTTCCGTTTTTGTCTCTGTTAGCGAATCTGTGGCTGAGACGAACAGGAAAGCGACGTACGGGTATCTTTAGGCAAAACAAGTGATTTCGGTGAATGTACCTTTCGACGTCGCCGCCGCTGGATGAGGCTGGGGCTATGGCTTAACATTCCCTCGGGCGAGAACGCGAGGACCTCCGTGACCACCGTCACCCGCCCTTCCGCGCCCGTACATCTCCCGCCGCCGCTGTCTAATGCGTCGGAAGCCGCATCGACACAGCGGGCGGGCACGAGCCTCACGGCGCAGACCCCGGCAGCCCTCCACGTTTGCTTCACGGACGACGCAGGAGCCAGCAGCACGCACGCACGCGCGTGTTGCACAATCTCCGGCATCTCCGCAGGGACCGCACACCGCATAGATGGGGTGCGCTGGCACTCCGCGAATCCACTGCCGTTATCGGATCCCCACAGAGCTAGCAGCCGGGAGCTCCTTCTCGCCCGCCCGTGCGCGCGCATCCACGGTTAGGGGAAAGGCCGAGAGGAGTCTCGTTCCTCTCACGAGAGGAACTCGTGAGGCTCCGAATAGTCCGTGATGAGGTCCTCCAGCTGGTGATCGAGCTGCAGGAACGACGGTCGGCAAGCCTCCTCCTTGTGCCAGCAGTTGTACATGATGGAGTAGAAGTCTCGCGGGCAGTTCGCGGGACACGGCATGCGGTAGCCGTGTTCCAGCTCCTCCAGGACCTCCGCGTTGGTCATCCCTGAGTGTGGGGGGGGGGGGAGACAGTGGTACACGGCGCTGGATGCAGGGAGACACGGCGGAGTGGTTGGCATGCTCATTCACTGGAAAGCCAAAGTGGTTTCCTGCTCGAATGAGCAGTGAGGCATTGGTATTCATCCCTTGCCTACAAACCTAAGCCAATGGTGGATATTCCACATTGTCCTGGCAGGGGGGCAGGTCTCTGCATGGATAGGACAACTGTCGTTGACCTCCCCACAAAGTGGTTTTATAGACCGTGGAGGGATGGTGGGCTGCATCCAGGTTTGAACTTGCAACCTTCCGATTGCGAGCTGTTCACTATGCAGCTGAGCCACCTGGACATACAGAAAGAATGAAGCCCAACACGGGTGTTGCACAGCATGCATGGACGCGCATTGTTCATGTGTGTGTGTGTTAATGTGTGGTGCTGGCCACAAAACTACCCCCTTAATGCCCACCCACCACATGCGCTCACGACCAGCACTTTCCCAGCAGCGTGTGTGGCTATATGGGGATTATTTGTCTCGTCTCTGCACGTGCGTGCGGAGCGGTCATGCATTCCAAGCCCAGTGGACCGCAGTTTGATTCCCACTCAGGACCAAGAACTGTGGTGAATATTTTAACTGATGTTGGGCCTTCCCCAGGCCGACAGGCCTAAATGAGTGTGGCCTTCAAAGGTGCTCGCTAACAACATTTTTATTTGGCCACGTAAAAAAAAGATTTTAAAAAAATGTACAAATCCCATCAGTCACATGGCCATCTGGGAGTAAAACATTTTTCGCAGCACTTGGTTGAACGCAAGCAAACTCTGGATGAGTTTTGACATTCAGTGCCTCATAATGTTGTTACTGTATGTAAAACTTTAGGGGGATGTTTGTCATCGTGTAGGTGTTGTGTGGAGCGGTGGAACAGCGGCTGGCGCATTGCGGTACGAACCCAGCAAACCCGAGGCTGATTTCCGCTCACGGCTGTGAACAGTGACAAATATTTCAACTGGTACTGGGTCTCCATTACGTCGACTCAGATGAGCAGCTGGTTCGGTGTGTAAATATCAGCACTGTGGGGAGACAAAGGCGGCCGGGCGTGGTGCTGGCCGCCCACCCCACGCGTGCCGTGCTGGCGTTCCACAGGTGGTCGCTCACAGCACCTCACCCCAACAGTGCGTCAGGGGCTATACGGCGGGACCTTGGGTCTTGGTGTGTGGTTTAAGGCGTTTTCTCTGCTGCTGCTGCTCACCCGCGTAGGGCACCTTTCCGTACGTGACGATCTCGTACAGCAAGATGCCAAACGACCACACGTCCGACTTTATGGTGAAGCGGCTGTAGTTGGCTGCTTCGGGGGCCGTCCACTTCACGGGGAACTTCCCTCCCTCCCGGGCGATGTACTCGTCATCCTGCGATCAAACACGGACAAAAATTCCCCCGTATAGCCTATAACAGCCTGTTGAGGCGAGGTGCTGTTAGCGAGTAGGAGCACCTATGAAGGTCGGCACAGCGCAAGGTGGGGGTGGGTGACCAGCACCACCTGCCGGCCACCTCTGTTTCCCTAGTGGCGATGTTTACACATCGCACCAGATACTCATTTGAGGCTGAGATGACCTAGGGGAGGCCCCGGACCGGTGCAGATAATCGTCACTGAGGCTGTTTCTTCCTGACCTGCTTTTTTGCTTTTACCATCTACATAACAAAGGCTCAGTCCCATTAGCAGCAGCCGCACATTAACAACTCTGGCACCTCCCCCTCTCAACCAGTCTACATAACAAAGGCTCAATCCTTTATTATGTAGACTAGCCGTAGCTTCAGCTTCACCAACCTTATCATAATAATAAAAAAAACTCCTATCCAGAGGCCAACCCTGGCTCCTCCCCCCTCAACCAGTATATATACAAGGTCGGATCTCTTGGAATTTCTCATTTACTTGATACAGCAAGCGTGCTGTAACGGTTCCACCTGCAGACGGAAGCTTGTGTTGCCTCCGAAACGTCGTGATTTTTATTTTATTTTTATTTTACGTTTATTAATTTAAATTTTTAACCTACGTGACTTTACCGAAAAAAACCTAAGAATATGAATCCTTGTAGTCACGAAAGCTTCAAATCTAGAAGACAACCAAATACTTAAGGCTCCTTAGTTTTGTTACATATGGCCCTTTTTGTGTTACTTATGTTTTCCAGAACGGCGCTATTCATTATTCTGTGTTGTAACATAGAGAGGGTTCTGTTAGTTCACTCACATTGGTTCAAGAAAAGCCTGACGGCTGATGAGACAGTGAATGTAGCTTGTGCTGAACCAATTCTGTTAAAATTATGCACTCCCAGAAGGCTGTGTGACTAATGCGAAAACAAAATCGATATTATTTATTTGCTTTTTAATATGTGAAGGCAGATTGCCTGCTTATTTATTTTGTTTCTTATAATCTCCACAATGCCGGTCATGAATATTTTGAGGTAAATCCAAAACAACAACAAAAATCACGCTCATCCCAAACGTTGCGTCGAGGCCGGATTTTGGGAGTTTCTGGACGACGGTGATCCGAACGTCGGGAGCGGGTCGCTACCGTTCAGCCAGGTGAGAACTCAAGGAGCTAGGATTGCCCCATTTACAAGAGTAGCCTGGGTAAAGTTCAGTCTGTGACTCGAACCCAGGTCACTCACTGTCAAAGGCAGCCATGTAGTATGTACGTTGAACTTCTTTTGCACGGTACATAGCCAACCGTGCTAATCAGAGGTGCGGAGGAGGGCCAAGAAACTAAGCAGAAAAAACTGTTCTAAAGAAAATTATTTTGAATCTAGACGATTTAAAAGTCCACTGTTCCAGTGGCTTCCTAATATCGGAAGGGAGAGCATTCCAGACGGCCGCAGAAGCACATCTGAAAGCGTGCAATATGGTAACCATCTTTGTTCGATGGCCAGCCAAAATCCGCTGCGAGGATGACCGGAGTTCGAATGGTGGTTAATGCTCCTTGACGAGATCATCAAGGTATTGTGCTTCATTTGTGGCAAGCACTCTGTGTGTAGTAATCAGAAGTGACCTCATGACACATTAGTTCGGCAACCGGAATCCAATGCGAGCTCGGCGAGCACTGGACGGACACGGTCGAATCTTGCAGTACCCGCCACCACACGTGCCAGAAAACATTTGCACACGCTGCAGCTGTAGAGACGGACTGATCGGGTGGGGGAGCGGCAACGCTGCGGGGCCCCTCCCCCTCAAACCAAGCCCCCGCGCGCCACGCACACGCCGGCGCCGGCGACCCACCTTGATGACGCGCGCCAGCCCGAAGTCGGCCACCTTGCAGGTGAGGTTGTCTCCAACCAGGATGTTCCGCGCCGCCAGGTCGCGGTGGATGTAGTTCTGGGCCTCCAGGTAGGCCATGCCCGACGCCACCTGCACGGCCATGTTGATGAGGTGGCACATCTTCAGGACGCCCCCCTCGTCGTCTGCAAGTAAAGGCGCGCGCGACGCACAACGAACATCGGGGACGGCGTCAAGTTTGATTTTGTTTGACCAGATGACAACTCACGAGACCAAGGATAGAGTCTCATTTGCAAGAGTGACCTGGGTCGCCAAAGATAAATGAATAAGCAAAGAAAAAATTACAATCACGAAGAAACCAACGATGCAGAAAAGATAAATGAGAGAAAAAAATAAGCAAATAGAATCGAGAAAAAAACCAACCGGATTACAAAAAAACAAGCGCATTACGGACAGAATTGAACACAGTGCACAAACTTAAATAATTGTAACATTAAATTATTTATCTTGAAATGAAAGTAGGCTACAACAAATTAATTTTAAAAACAGGAGTAAATTTCAGTTACAGAATTATCCACGTGAACGGATTTAGCGGTGACGGTTGCACTAGTATGGACAGGCACATGGATGTACCAAGTCAAACGCAACTGCGAGTGAAGATATCACGGAGGTTCAACAGCTCCACGGCAGCCAGATGGAGATTTCTAATTCTCAAGAGCCGGAATTTAGGCAAATTATACGAAAACCCAAATGTGAGTGTCATAGTGTTTTTGTGCAGTAATTGGTAACTGGAGCTGCCGTGGTTCAAACGGAATCCAGGTAGCCAGTCCGATTCAATCTCCCGGCGTGGCAGTTTAAACCACGGTGCAAGTTTAATAAATCCCCAACACCACCGCTTCTGCCAAACCAGCAGTGTCAATGGGTACAACCACGGTTAGTCGATCGTCGAGCAGAGTGTGGATACTCCCACCTACTCCAGCAGTGGAAGAGTAGACCAAATACTATCTGGAGTTTGCTCGAGTGGAGGTCCCACAGACCCTGGTCTTGGGTTAGCAGGCGAGAATTTGGGGTTGCCACCATCCCCCCACCCCTCCTCTTTCTGTTGGTTACATTCAGGACTTGGCTCATGCAGCTGCTATGGCTGAGGAGAAACCCCTCAGCTCAAATACAGTGAGGGAAAAAAGTATTTGATCCCCTGCTGATTTTGTACGTTTGCCCACTGACAAAGAAATGATCAGTCTATAATTTTAATGGTAGGTTTATTTGAACAGTGAGAGACAGAATAACAACAACAAAATCCAGAAAAACGCATGTCAAAAATGTTATAAATTGATTTGCATTTCATCAGCTGCGTAACGCTGCGTGAAAGCTACCTAGTGTATCACCCCATACAAAGAGTTGGGTATTTTCAGCCACAGTTATGCCCTCCCTTCTCTCGACTTACAAAACGTGGAGCCCTTTAAAGGAACATCTGTGCTGATTTGAAACATGTAGGCTGGCCTGCCTATGTTCCATCCTAGGTTTAACCAGATTGTATTGTGTGAGGAGCTTTCAGATCTTTGAAAGATCTGGACTCCGTACTATTAGTAAGCTCCTCCAGCAGGCGAAGCTGCTTTGGCTGGGTCATGTAGCCCGCATGCCCAGTCACTTCATAGGCAAGCAGCTTCTGCTTGGCCAGATAGAGGGGGCTAAATGGATGTTGCAAGGGCTAGAGAAGAGGTGGGCTGATGTGGTATAAAAGGATGTGGAGCTGAGTCGAATGGTACTGGCCGTGTCAAGATCGGCCTCAGTGGAAGAGGCTCATGAAGGATTGCTACCTGGGCAGTTGGAGGCAGTCGCCCTCCAACAACAGGGGAGGGCAGAGAAGCGATGCTCACAACAATGAGCAGAGCAAGTTGGCACAGTGGAGAGCACAGGTGGTATGTCTGCCAGTCATCTCAGTCAACCGTGACCTACCGGCGGGCACTCGACACTTCACTGTCTTTAAGGTGCACATAGCCTGGCATAAGCGCCGTGGTGATGTCATCGTCACTTAGTGGAGAATGGCGGTTGGTATTGTTGTTGTTGTGAGTGTGCGTGTGAGTGTGCATGTAAGTGTTAGCGCCTGTGAGTATGAGTGTGAGCGCGTGTGTGTGAGTGTGTGCGTGCGAGCGGCTCACTCTGCAGGTACTGCAGCAGGCTGCCGTTCACCATGAGCTCCGTGATGATGTAGATGGGCTCCTCCGCGGTGCACACAGCGTACAGCTGGATGAGGTTGCAGTGCGTGAACCTCTTCATGATGTGCGCCTCAGCCAGGAACTCTTCGGGCACCATGGCTCCTGTGGGGACGCAAGGCCCAGAGGGCCCAGAGTGTCAAGCGGCCGGCAACAAACAGCAACTGTCAAAGTTGTGAGCGACAAAGAGAGGAAACGCGATTCTGGAAGTGACCAAGGATATCAGAAGAAAATAGACTCAACGCATTCGCCAATAGTACCGTGGCCTTAAGAGGAAAAATATGAAAGGTGACGTTTCAAGCAATGACCCAAAACATCGCCTACTTTCTAAGTGTTCATGTTACGTATTTATTTATGTATTTACCTATTTCTTTTTACGGCCACAGTGTTGTCGACACATGTGTGGGGGGTTTTATGTTATTTGTGGTTGTGCACCACTGACAATGCAGCAACAGCATCACCAGATAAGTGGAGGTTCTTACAAGAGCTTGGGGAATACCACGACGAAAGGAGGGGATTCCAAAGTGGAGCAGTGTAATGGGGAGAAGCAGAGAGAGAGAAGTGATGTGATCTGCAATGAGTTTCACGTGAGAATCTATTGCCAAGCAGATTATTATTTGGCGTTGGCGCTGATGCAGGCGTTGCGAGTGGTGCACAATTAACAAAAAAACACTCAACGTGTTTAGGCATATAGAGGAGGCTCCACGCGAAGCTTCGGCTGTTCTCGGCCACAGTCACCACCTCCCTTCTCTACGACAGTGAAACCTAGACCCCTTTAAATGAACATCTGTGCCAGTTTGAAACACGCAGGGCTGACCCGCCTGCGGTTTATTCTGGGTTTAACCGAGCTGGATTGTGTGAGGAGCTCACAGATCCTCGAAAGATGTGGACACAATCCCATTGGTGAGCTCTTCCGGTGGATAAGGCTGCATTGGTTGGTTCGTGTAGCCTGTATGACCAACCACTGTATGCCCAGGCACATTCTATTTGGCCGGATAGTGGGGGATATACAGGCACGGCACAGGCTATAGAGGACATGGGCTGATGTGGTACAGGAGAATGTGGAGGTGAAAGGACTTGCCGATGACTGGTACTGGCAGTGTCAAGATCGGCCTCTGCGGAGGAGGATCATGAAGGACGCAGTTGGAGGCATCTGCCTTCCAAGAACAGTGGACGGCAGAGGAGCGACGCTCACAACAACATAAATTGAAGCGGCGGGCAGCTAAAACGCAGCAAGTTGGCAAAGTAGGGAGCACAGGTGGTGCATCTGTCAGTCAACTCATTCGGTCAACCCATGGCACCTGGGAACCTCCTGCCAGTGAGCCTTCAACATATCACGTGGCCTCAGGTTGCACCTAGTCTGGCACAAGTGCCATGGTAACACCACCGCCACGTAGTGGTGAACGGTAGTTGTTGTTGAATATATGTAGGTGTGTACATCATGGGACCTCCTTTGCCAGTACCAAAATATACTAATAGGGTATTTCCCCTTTTTTCTGGCAACAAAACTGACACCTTTTGCAAGGAATCATGCTTACATTAACCACAATACTTGCAGTCAAATGCAAACAAAAAACAATACTCTGATAATTTATGCATTGTCTTTGAAACTGATTGGTCCACACCAGAGACAGCTTTCTTTGGAGCCTAGTCTCATATGGTGTTCGACCAGATGACGCCAAAAGGCGCACAGTTCAAAGACAACGCACTACCAGAGTAATGAGAGCTCGGGGTGAGCAGCTACATCATGGGACCTCCTTTGCCAGTACCAAAATATACTAATAGGGTTTTTCCCCTTTTTTCTCGCAACAAAACTGACACCTTTTGCAAGGAATCATGCTTACATTAACCACAATACTTGCAGTCAAATGCAAACAAAAAACAATACTCTGATAATTTATGCATTGTCTTTGAGACTGATTGGTCCACACCAGAGACAGCTTTCGTTGTCTTTGAACTGTGCGCCTTTTGGCGTCATCTGGTCGAACACCATATGAAACTAGGCTCCAAAGAAAGCTGTCTCTGGTGTGGGTCAATCAGTTTCAAAGACAATGCATAAATTATCAGAGTATTGTTTTTTGTTTGCATTTGACTGCAAGTATTGTGGTTAATGTAAGCATGATTCCTTGCAAAAGGTGTCAAGTTTTGTTGCCAGAAAAAAGGGGAAAAACCCTATTAGTATAGGTGTGTACATGTTTGTGTGTAGTGGAGTGATGTGGTACAGGAGGACGTGGAGCTGAGTGGACTTGCCGATGACTGGTACCAGCGGTGTAAAGATCGTCCTCTGTGGAGGAGGCTCGTGAAGGACGCTACTGGGCAGTTGAAGGCAGTCGCCCTCCAACAACAACGGAGGGCGGAGGAGCGACGCTCACAACAACGAGCGGAGCGCTGGGTGGCTAAAGCACAGCAAGTTGGTACAGTAGGGGGCACGGGTGGTGCATCAGCCAGTCATCTCGGTTATCTTAGTCAGTCGACCCGTGGCACCAGGGTCTGCCCCGTGACCTCCTGCCAGCAGGCGTTCGACACTTCACGTGGCCTCAAGTAGCACATGGCCTGGCACAAGCGTTGTGGTGACGTCGCCGCCACTTAGTGGCGAATGGCGGTTGTTGTGTGTTGTGGGGAGCGGTAGTGCAGCAGTTAGCGTGCTGCACTATGAACCCAGTGACCCGGGTTTGATTCCTGCTCACGGCCAACACCAGTGACGATTATCTGAACCGGTCCCAGGCCTACCCTAGGTCGACTCAGCCTCAAATGAGTAACTGGTGCGGTGTGTAAACATCGCCACTGGGGAGACAAAGGCGGTCGGGCGTGGTGCTGGCCACCCACCCCCTCGTGTACCGTTCCGGCCTACATAGGTGCTCGCTAACAGCACTTGTTCCAACAGTCTGTTTAAGCAATATGGGGAGTCTTTGTCGAAGGTGTGTGTATGCGTGTGTATGCGTGTGTGTGTGCGTGTGTGTGTGTTTGCTGTGTGTGCGGCGCGTGTCTGTGAGTACCAGGCTTGAGAGTCTTGACGGCGACGCGCGTCGTCTTGTTCCACAGGCCCTCGTACACCTCCCCGAACTGGCCGGCCCCGAGCTGGCGCAGCAGCTCGATGGAGCTCCTCTTCACCTCCCACTGGTCCACCGTGTCGTGCGAGAGGCCGAAGGTCACAGGGCTCGTGACCTGCGGAGTAAAAATAAAAACGCAAACCCCCTTAAGTCAGCGCGATTCACTCCGCTAGTGAGCACTGAGCAGGCGCTCATCTCCCGTTTACAGCATTGCAGAGTGGTGGAAATGCTATGTTCCTATGGTCGGGGACGAGTCTATCCATAGGACAATTTGTTGAATCCCCAAGAAGTGGTACTCATTTTATAGACCCCCAGAAAGACGGACGATGGTCAACCCCTGCAACTAGGATTTAAACTCACGACTTTCGGAGTGCAAGCCGCTCGCGCAACCTCTGAGCAGCCGCGTGGCCGGATCGGCAATTTTAATATTTTAGAAATAATGAACTCATTGTATTTGTTTTAATTTCTGTAATTCTAAAGTATACACTGTAGACAGGTTAACAAAAAAATTAGCTAACACTCCCATTCTCGCACAGGTGTCTGAGACGGATGCTGGGAATTCCTTGGCAAAGCAAAGCAGATGTCCAAAGAGAACACGGGGCAGGGTGAGTGCCTCGGCTAATTGATGGGAGGTGAAACGGTTGCGCTGGGTGGGCTGTGCGTGTAGGGTGCGTGGGACCATTCCCAAGGCCGGCGTTGGAGTGGTCTCCACAAGTCGCCGACCAAGGGGATTAAGAGATTAGCACCTCCAATTAGCACGGTGTGAAAAAAGCTGAGGGCGCAACGGTGGTGAGATGTTAACTACCTCGCCTGGTATACAGGAGGTCGTGGGTTCCATCCCGACCCTGACGCCTGCTGTATATTTGGAGTTTGCGTGTCTCTCTCATCATCATCATCATCACGGTGGCTAAGAGATGTTAACTACCTCGCCTGGTGTACAGGAGGTCGTGGGTTCTACCCCGACCCTGACGCCTGCTGTGTATTTGGAGTTTGCGTGTCTCTCTCTCATCATCATCACGGTGGTAAAGAAATGTTAACTACCTCGTCTGGTATACATGAGGTCGTGGGTTCTATCCCGACCCTGACGCCTGCTGCTGTATATTTGGAGTTTGCGTGTCTCTCTCTCTCTCATCATCATCATCACAGTGCTTAAGAGATGTTAACTACCTCACCTGGTATACAGGAGGTCGTGGGTTCTATCCCGACCCTGACGCCTGCTGTATATTTGGAGTTTGCGTGTCTCTCCCCGTGGTTGTGTAATGTAGTAACTCGGCGGGAGACGACTTCACGGGTAACACACTCTTTATTTTATCAACTCGTTCACAGGTGACTAACACCTACTTCGTATCTCGGGTGACAAACACCCACTTAGTATCTCGGGTGACAAACACCCACTTAGCTACTTGGCGACTAACGCCCACTGAGCTACTCGGATGACCAACATCCACTTAGTATCTCGGGTGACAAACACCCACTTAGCTACTCGGCGACTAACGCCACTGAGCTACTCGGATGACCAACATCCACTTAGCTACTCGGCGACTAACGCCACTGAGCTACTCGGGACACTCCCTGCCCGGGGTATCCGTCTCGACTGTGGGTCCCCAGCCCGACCCACGGGGGCGTCGGACCCCGGGTCCCACAGCCTCGCCTCCGAGCCACACAGGGCCCCGGTCCCCACAAGGACTAGGGGTCTCGGGGCACTAGGTCTTCAGCTCCGTCTTCGGGTCTTCAACTGGGTAACTCTCCCCGAGTGCTCTCGCGCGTCCCCCTTTATACCCCACCTGCGGACGTCGCTGCGAGCACCCACTTATTCGACCAATCGCCGGGCGCTGGCTACGATCCTGTTTTCCCACATCTCATCGTGCCTCACCACCCACGCCGCGCCGCCCCGTCATCTGTCACTCCCGGCGCGCGCGTCCACACCACGCCCACAACGCGTGCCCAACCCCGCACCCCGCGCCGCCCCGTAATCCATCACTGTCACAGTCGGCGCACGTCAACACCACCACTACATCACCCCCTACCACATAGCTCGCAGCCGACCCGGCTGCTATAAAAATACACAAACCGCCCTGTGTGCCCCGTAACACAACACAACAACAAGAACAACTAACGTAACAACACAACACGACGCGAACACTACCATCCGCAACCATCAACCAGTGCCACCGCGACAATAGAACAATATATACAAACCGGCGAGTGACAATAGCAATGTGTATGCAAAAAGGAAAATAAATGGAAAAAAAATTTTTTCTTTCGACTCGTGCAGTGTCCCCTTCTTTTTCCGAGCGTCCCTACAACGGGACATTACCCCGGCAGAGGGGAACACCGGGCGAGCTCGGTGTAGAGAAAAAACGTCTTCATGAAAATTGTTGAGCCCTAGCCCGAGTCCGCCTTGCCGGTCCGTCGTACGGCACCAGACGCGGTTGAACGTCCGGTGGTGCCGGCGGTTCAGGAAGACATCGGCCAGGCATCGAGGACCCGTGCGTGCCCCGGGGTTCAGGCTCTCGACGGTCAGCAGCCGTCAAGCCCGAGGCACCTGGGGGTGGGTCAGGTGGAGACACGTGAGGATCAGCCTGCGACACCTCCCTCCCCGAGTCGACGGTCACATCACACGCCCGGTCGTCACGGCACAGAACGGGGTCACACGGTGCCGCATAGGGCTTCAGTCGGGAGGGGTGCACGTACCAACGGCGTTTCCCCCATTTAATCTGTATACTCTGGGGTCGTGCAACCCGCACAATTTCCACCGGTCCCCTCCAAGGTCTCAACAACTTGGGGGACGTAGCCAACGGTGCATGTGGACAATGCAGCCAGGCCTTATCGCCTGGTTTCCAATCATGCGTATGCACCCTCCTTTCATGCAATTTCTCGTTCGCAATTTGCCGCGACCGCGAATTCAACCTTGCCGCCTCCCGTGCTTCAGTCAATTTGGCGATATTAAATTTGATGTGGTCTGCCAATTTAGATTTTGCACGTGGCTGGGAAATCCCCAGTTGGACGTCCATGGCCGGATCGGCCTCCCGCCCATACATAAGAAAAAATGGGGAAAACCCCGTCGCCGCATGAGGGGCCATTCGATAGGCCGCGAGTACCCCCGGCACCTGTAAGTCCCAATCAACCTGATCGTCGCAGACCTGTTGGCACAACATAGACGTAATCGTCCTGTTCAGACGCTCAACCATCCCGTCAGTCTGCGGGTGGTAGGGGGAAGTACGCACTTTCTTTGTACCCAACAGGTCGCACACCTCGCGCAACAAAACGCTCGAAAAATTCTTTCCTTGATCCGTCAGCAAGCGTTCGGGGGCGCCCTTGTCCAAAACATAACCCTGGACAAAGGCGTCCGCCACCGCCGCAGCCGACTGGTTGGCGAGCGGCCATGCCATAGGCCATCGGGTGAAGTATTCCACGCCAACCAGCAGGAACCTATTTCCCCTTGGTGTAGCCGGAAAGGGCCCCAAGATGTCCAACGCTACCAATTCGTTTATACGCGAAACCTGAATGGATTGCAGCGGTGGATTAGCTGCCAATGGTGGCGGTTTCCTTTTGGCGCACCCTACGCATCCCTTAAGAATATTCGCCACGTCGTTACCCATCCCCGGCCAATAATAGTCTCGCTGGATTAGGGCGAGCGTTTTGTGAAACCCCAGATGCATGAGCCGTTCATGAGCTGCCAGAACAACCCTACCCCGCATAGCAACAGGCAGAACGAGCACGTGACGCCGGGACATGTTGTCCCACTTCATCAAAAGGCCCTGTCTGCACACCCAGGAACCGACCCGCGCCTCCCCTACCTCGGGAGCGCCAACTTTCTGACGTAGCGTAAGTAGGGAGCTGTCGGACATCTGGAGGCGGCCCCACTCAATGAGGGGCAACGACAACAGCGAATCCCTCCCCGTGTGGGCGTCCTCTCCCGGGGTGTCAGTGGCGGCGAGCGCAACTCCCGGGGTGCCGGCGACCGGGGGTTTGCACCGCGCCGATCCCAACAAACATGTGCAGTCCGTGCACGGAGGCAACCGCGACAAGGCGTCCGCATTTGAGTGTCGCAACCCCTTGCGGTAAATCGTCGTGAATTGGTAGTCTTGAAGGACCTCCAACCATCGGGACAATTGGCCCGATGGCTGTGCCACGCGCATAGCGTATTGTAGAGCCGCATGGTCCGTACGGACCGTAAAATGACGGCCGTAAAGATACGGCCTGAATTGCTGTGTAAAAAACACAATGGCTAACAATTCACGACGAGTTACGCAATAGCGTTGTTCGGCGGGGGAAAGAACTCTACTACCGTAGGCGACCACCCGTTCAACCCCCCCGACCACCTGTGAGAGCACCCCCCCGATACCCGTATTGCTGGCGTCCGTGTCAAGCAAAAACGGTTGTGTGAAATCGGGGTAACACAAGGGGGGAGCCTGCACCAAGGCGTCACGGAGGGAGCAGAATGCAGCCTCCTCTTCCGCCCCCCAGTGAAACCTCACACCCTTAGCCGTCAAAGCGTGCAGGGGCTTGGCTATGGTGGCAAATTGCTTGACAAAACGACGGTAATAGGAGGCGAAACCAATGAAACTACGAACCTCCGTGACCGAGGTTGGCGTTGGCCATGAGCTGACGCAATGCGTCTTAGCAGGGTCCGTCGAGATCCCTGAACGACTCACGATATGGCCCAAATACCTGACCGATTCCCGAAGCAGAAAACATTTAGCCGGTTTAAATTTAAGCTTAGCGGAACGCATCCTGAGGAACACCGCTCTCAGTCGCTGGAGGTGCTCCTCGAAAGTCCGACTAAAGACGATGATATCGTCGAGATAAATCAAACAGGTATCCCATTGGAGGCCCGACAAAACCAATTCCATGAGTCTCTGGAACGTGGCGGGAGCGGAATGTAAGCCCATGGGCAAACGGTTGAATTCAAATAGGCCCCCAGGTGTCCGGAAAGCAGTTTTAGGTTTAGACTCGTTATCGAGTGGCAATTGCCAAAATCCAGAAAGCAGATCGAGTGTGGAAAAAAACTGCGCTCCCGCCAAGGCGTCCAGCGACTCATCCATCCTGGGGAGCGGATACGCATCCGCCATCGAGATTTTGTTTAAGCGGCGGAAATCGACACAAAACCGCAAGGACCCGTCCTGTTTCTTTACTAGGACAATAGGAGCACCCCACGGACTAGAAGAGGGCGAAATGATATCGGCCGCCAACATATCATTAACCGCCGATTGCACATGTTCCTTCTCGGCTGGGCTGAGCCGGAAGGGATTCTGACGAATAGGGGCCGCGTCCCCTGTAGCTATGTGGTGGCGCAACAGGTCAGTGCAACCGATATCGTACTTATGTTTGCTGAACACGTCAGCAAACTCGATTAGCAAACCCCTCAATGCTCCCAATTGCACCTCGGACAAGTTAGCAGAACCGGCACACAACGAGTCCAACCACTCAGTCCCCTCATCACTTGGAGGATGCGACTTAACAGTGAAATCCGCTTGAGCCACGAGCCGTTCCTCAACGGGTAGCGGCGCGGCGTGAGCCAGCACCGTTCCCTGCGCAATTACGGCCGGCCGCGACCCCGTATTCAGGACCATTACGAACGGCTCACTGTCCCCTCTCACCATGGTTTGAGCAACCGCTAAGTCGAGGCCCCTACTGGCTCTGTTAGACGGCCCCAACAGCACCCCCTGTGCCTCCGCACCCACCTCGAGTGGCTTCCTGAACCGAAGGGGTACTAACATTTGCGATCCCGGGGGCACCCGTACAGTGTGAGTCGCCAGCGCCTGCACCGTCGCACAAACCGTGCGCATTTTGGTAGGGCTCGACAAGAACGCAACCCGCTGACCTGACGGAAGCTCTATGCAGGCCTGATCTATAAGAATTTTGATGGGCATTTTGGACAAAAAGTCCGTACCTAGCAAACAGGGAACGGCCAGCGATGATGATACGAAAATAGGGCCCGCCAATTTGATGTCACCAATGCAAATAGTCGCCCGAATCTGGCCGATGATCCCCAGGGATCCCCCATTCGCCGCATAAAATGGCACATCTACTGGCAGAAGGGGTCTACTTTGGACGGGAAGAATGTTATAAATAAGGTCCGAGATGATGGTGGCCGACGCACCCGTGTCAACAAGCACCCGGACCTCAACCCCGTCAATGAACCCCGTTACCACGGACGACCCGGCCGACGCAGCCACGATCCTGTGGGCCAATTCGGACCACTCGACTGCTTGCGGGCCGCGTACGGACCCCCCTCGCCGAAATGAACCCCCGGCACCCAGCCGCGAACCCCCCACCGCGAAGCGGCGACCCGAACGTGCCGTGTTTGTGGACCGAACGTGTGAGATGCCGCGACTTGCCGGGTTTTGTTGGGATGACTTGTGGCCCTGGTCGTCGTCCCGACGTGGTCCTGTGGCGCGCTGACGCGGGGCCCGGCACCCGGCTGCGACGTGACCCCGAAGGCCGCAGTTGTAGCAGACGACGGACGTCGTAGGTTTCGGTTGCTCCAGCTTGCGGGGCGAACGTGTGGGCGAACGACCTCCCGTTCTCCACTCCCCCGGACGCGATGCAGCGAAGGCCTGCTCCTGCACCGCAGCTGGCTGAGGTTCGGCGATCGTGGCGGCCAGTGCCGCGTTCCCCGCCCATTTGCAGACGACCCCCGGCTTGCGTTTGAGGACCTCGTACGCGTGAATGCTCGTGGCGATCGCCAGGGAGCAGATATCCATCTCGTCCGCCACGTTGATGGGGACCCCCAACTCGTGGGCCAACACCAGCAGCTGCTCCGTCACCATGGCGTCCTTCCCCTCCTTATCCATGCGGGGAAAAGCTGCGTCCGCCAAGGCGAGTAGTGCCGTGCGATAGGCGAGCGTCGTTTCTCCAGCCACCTTCCGCCGATCGTAGAACTGGTGGCGACACGTGGAGGGCGGCCCGAACACCTTCGCCATCAGGTGTAGTGCGGCCTGGAGCGTAGAGCGGGACGACCTTGCAGCAGATGTGAAGGCTGCAAGCGCGTCGTCGTCAAGCATCGCTGGCAACGCACGCAGGGCAGTGGTGTCGGACCACCCCGACATCTCCTGATGAGCGAGGAACCTTCGTTGGAAGGCTCCCCAGTCGCCCCCATCCGCCTTGAACGCCGACAGCGCGGGCAATCTTTGCTGGAGGACCCGATCGTCGTCGACGTCGGAGAGATTTTCCCGCGCTCCGCTGTAGTTGTGTAAAATGTCGGCTCGGTTGTCAGGCGCAAAATGGAGGGCTCCGGCGCGCGCTGATGACGTGGGCTGCGCTGCGCAGAGGTGTCCGGCCACGTGGCGTCCGTCTTTCCCGCCAATCGGTGACGGCCCCCCAAAAACGGCGGCAACTTCCAGACTTTTGGCGCGAAGCGCCTTTTGGCGGGAATCCTCCAACGTCGCTTCCTCCACGACCCCCGCAGCCGTTTTTCCGCTCGCCGGAACGGAGATGTCGGCCAAGACAGCGGCGGCGGCGAGTAGCAACTCCGCCAACCGGGAGTGCGCGTCCTGGAGGCTGGTGTCGGAGGCAAGCGGAGCGTCGGCCATCACCGCGAAGTGCTGCATCGGCGGCAACTCCTCGTCCTCTACTCCCGAGGTCGGTGTCCCCGGTACGCCGTCGTCGTCCCGACCTCGCTCGTGGGTACGGGTAGTCTTCCTTGTGTCCATACTTCTTGAAGACAGGTTTACTTCTGACGCCAGTTGTAATGTAGTAACTCGGCGGGAGACGACTTCACGGGTAACACACTCTTTATTTTATCAACTCGTTCACAGGTGACTAACACCTACTTCGTATCTCGGGTGACAAACACCCACTTAGTATCTCGGGTGACAAACACCCACTTAGCTACTTGGCGACTAACGCCCACTGAGCTACTCGGATGACCAACATCCACTTAGTATCTCGGGTGACAAACACCCACTTAGCTACTCGGCGACTAACGCCACTGAGCTACTCGGATGACCAACATCCACTTAGCTACTCGGCGACTAACGCCACTGAGCTACTCGGGACACTCCCTGCCCGGGGTATCCGTCTCGACTGTGGGTCCCCAGCCCGACCCACGGGGGCGTCGGACCCCGGGTCCCACAGCCTCGCCTCCGAGCCACACAGGGCCCCGGTCCCCACAAGGACTAGGGGTCTCGGGGCACTAGGTCTTCAGCTCCGTCTTCGGGTCTTCAACTGGGTAACTCTCCCCGAGTGCTCTCGCGCGTCCCCCTTTATACCCCACCTGCGGACGTCGCTGCGAGCACCCACTTATTCGACCAATCGCCGGGCGCTGGCTACGATCCTGTTTTCCCACATCTCATCGTGCCTCACCACCCACGCCGCGCCGCCCCGTCATCTGTCACTCCCGGCGCGCGCGTCCACACCACGCCCACAACGCGTGCCCAACCCCGCACCCCGCGCCGCCCCATAATCCATCACTGTCACAGTCGGCGCACGTCAACACCACCACTACAGTTGCATGGATTTTACTCCAGGTCCTCCGGTTTTCCCTCCACAATTAGAAACACGAGTTTACAGTATTTGGCTGCGTAAGTTTTCACATGGTAAGCCACTTCGTTGAGCTATAATTTGTGGCCAGGTCGCTTCTGAAAAAGAACTAAATAGCTCAGTGGACCTTACCTGGTAAAATTAAAAAAAAATTTAGTTTATACATATATACAAGATAAGTCTTAATTCTAGATTTGAAGCTTTCGTGACTGCAAGGCATCATATTCTTAGGTTTTTTCGGTAAAGACTTTACCGAAAAAACCTAAGAATAAGATAAGTCTTCTAAGAGCAGATAGTTGGAGACTGTCAGGGTAGATCTATGGGTCTCTGCATCTTTGTGTGAGTCTATGGGTCTATGTGAGTATAAGATCAGATTGCAGGAAACTGTTAGGGCAGATCTATATATCTCTATGTGAGTCTGTGTTGTCTCCATGTGAGTCTATTGGTCTATGTGAGTCGAAGACCACATGGTGGGAGACTGTAAGAGCAGATGTATGTGTCTCTGTGTGATTCTGTGGGTCTCCATGTCAGTCTATGGGTCTATGTGAGTCTAAGGCCACACAGTGGGAGGTTTTGAGGGTAGATCTATGTGTCTTTGCGAGTCTGTGGGTCTCAATGTGAGTCTATCGGTCTACGTGAGTCTAATGCCACACAGCAGGAGACTGTAAGGGCAAATCTATGTGTCTCTGTGTGAGTCTGTGGGTTTCTGTGCGAGTCAGTGGGTCTCCACGTGAGTCTAAGGCCACACGGTGGCCACACGGTGGGAGGCTGTCGGGGTAGATCTTGGAACTCGCTGCGTGTCGACCCATTGGTAGCTGATGCGGGATCTGGCGGATCATGGAACGCGTTGGTAGTGAGGTGCGGTGGTGCTGCTGAAGGCATTAACAGCCTTGGCCAGGCTGATGACTTCCTGATCTTGCGTGAATATAAAAACAAATCTGAGAGAGGCAGCCGAGTGACTCGGGGCGTCTGCACAACAAGCCAGGTTTCAAATCCCAGAAGCCACCCGGCGAGGAAACTGGCTCTCGTGTTTGGCGAGTTGCTGCTCTCAGCCCGGTAGGGAACAAAAAAGTGTACAAATCTAAACAATGTAGCTTTTCATTAAAACATTTTTATACAAATCAAGCTCTGATGAATAAAACCCTCGATGTGACTGCCCACAAAACGAACATCATAATAGTGGAGGCACGTGAGAAAGTAGAAGATGACATCTCGATCTACCCTGGCCCCTGCCCTGGCCGGGCCCTTGCGGGGCCGCACCTGCACGCAGGGCGAGATGAGCGCGCACTTGAGGCCGTTGGCCTCGAGCACGTGGTGCCGCACGAGCTCCTGCAGCGTGGAGAAGGCGGCGCGCTTGTTGATGGTGAAGCCCCCTCTCTCCAGGGGCTGGATGTGGTAGTGCCGCACCTGCTCCACGTCCCGCACTGCACACACACGCAGGGCACACACACATGCAGGGCACACACACACACACGCAGGGCACGCACACAGGGCACGCACACACACACGCAGGGCGCACACACACACGCAGGGCGCACACACACACGCAGGGCGCGCACGCAGGGCATGCACACACACCCGCAGGGCGCACACACACACACACGCAGGGCGCACACACACACGGAGGGCGCGCACACACACGCAGGGCGCGCACACACACGCAGGGCGCACACATACACACACACGCAGGGCGCACACACACACGCAGGGCGCACACACACACACGCAGGGCGCGCAGGGCGCACGGATTACGGCAGCAGTCCCCCAACAACCAAAGGTCAAAGTGATGCTCTGCTCAAATGAAGCATTGAGGAAGCCGCCCACCTTCTATTTCAGCCTTGAGCCAGTGGTGGAAATCCACAAGCATATTCGCAGTTGAACATCCCCCACAAAGTGGTACGCATTTTTATCGACCCCGGAGGGATGACGATGGGCTGAGTGACCCCCCCCCAACAGGGATTTGAACTCGCGACCTTCTGATCGCGAGCCGCTCGCTCGACCGCTGAGCAGCCGCCTGGCACCACCGACCGTGCCCCAAGAACGCGACTCTGACGAGTACTGAACAGCGTTGACGACTAAAACGCCATACCTAAACGGTTGTGCAATAGGCAACAAGAAGTACGGTGGTTTGTGCAGGCTCGCGTGAGAGTTAGAAACCCCGGCGAGCCAAATTTTGCAAAACGAATGTCGGCAAAAATAAAAAATAAAATATTTCAACGCAGCCTCCTGCGCCACCTAGGGCAGGAGGCTGCAGTGCGCGAGTATGGGGAACGGCGGTGGAGTGGTTAGCGCGCTGCGCGACGAATCTGGCGACCCGCAATTGATTCCCGCTCATGGCTAACACGTGGCAATTAGCTGTACCGGTCCTGGGCCTCCCCTAGGTCGAGTCAGCCTCAAATGAGTGCCTGGTGCGGTGTGTAAAACATCGCCACTCGGGAGACAAAGGCGGCCGGGCGTAATGTTGGCCATCCACTCCCTTGTGTGCCGTGCCGGCCTTCATAGGTGCTCGCAAAAACAACCCCGACCTCCTTGGGGTGCCGGACGGGCAACGTTGTCGTGGGCAGTGCCGTGGGGGGAGGGCCAATTCTGATTGGCCTTTCCCCTCAGGGCGTTTGTAGCCACCACAGCAGCTAAATTGGGGCTCTGGACGGGTGCGAGGGGCTGGTAATCCCTCCACCTTCAATAAATTACCACTAAACCACGTCTAAAATATCTCGTTAATAAGCTTTTAGCCGAAGGCCCCGGGGGGACAGGCGTCTATGACGTCTCCTGGCCAAACCCCATTTGGCGCAGCCAGGAGATTGAATCGTTACCCTCGGGGCTCCTCCAGAAACAATAAAAAGCCACTATGGATGGCCACGTGGAGGGATGCAGGCAAGGCCGATGAGTCAGATGCCTTCTATGACATCCTGTCACAGGTGCTGGCTAAAGTGGCCCCTCGGGATAGAGTCATCTTGTTGGGTGACTTTAATGCCCGAGTTGGTCATGATGCTGGCACCTGGTCTGGAGTGATTGGAAGGCATAGGCCAGATCAGCTCAATAACAACGGAAGGAGGCTGCTAGATTTTTTTGTGCAGCCCATTGGCTTGTAATTACCAACACGCTGTTCCAGTATCGGCGCATCCACACAACATCATGGATTCATGCCGGGTCCTTGCAAGAACATCTGCTGGACTACATAGTGACGGAACAGCGGATGCGAGCCCATGTCCTTGACACCAGGACCTACCGTGGAGCTGATCTGCCCTCTGACCATCGACTTGTCATCTGTAAGATACGCCTGCCATTCTTCCACTCCGGTGGTGGGTGTCCACCCAGGACCCCATTCCAACCTAAGGTGGCCTGGTCTCAGCTAGCTGATGAAAGTTGCGAGCGAGAATTTCATCATCGCTTGCGGCTGGGGTTGGCATCATCCCCCACTCCTCCTGATGTCGAGGGTAAATGGGCGAGGTTTAGGACTGTGACTCATGCAGCTGCAATGGCTGCTTTGGGTACGCGGTCCAGACCTCCCCAGAGACCCTGGCTGACAGAGGAGGTGTTCAAGCTGGCTGAGAAAATGCGACAGGCCCACTCTAACCGTCTACAGCATCCTACGTCAGAGAATGAGGAGGCTTACCGCAGCCTTCGCTCTTAGGTTCGGAGAGCCGTGAGGCACTGCAAGGATGGGTGGTGGTCACGGGTTGCTGAGGAGATGGAGTCTGCCTCAATGGCCCGTGATCACAAATCCCTATTTAACTCCATCAAAAAAGTTACCTGCAGCGCCACACCTATTACCATCATTAGGGGGAAAACGGTGATCCAATCTCCAACCCCCAGGAACAGGTTTGCAGATTTGCTGAGCATTTCTGTGAAGTCCTGGGGGAGGGGAAATCCCTCGACATGGAAAACATCGTGGGACAAAGTGGGGATGACCCTGCTGAGGCTGCGGTGCCTCAAATATTGGAAGAAGAAGTCACCCCCTGTGAGTGGCTGGCTGAGGTGCCATCTGTTGAGGAAGTACTAAAGGTGATCCAGAGTCTGAGACCAGGAAAGGCACCGGGCAGAGATGATCTCCCAAGCGAAATGCTGATGGAGGGTGGCGTTTGTGCACAGACTGCCCTACATGACATCATAACAACAGTCTGGACCACTGGACAGGTTCCGCAGGATTGGAAGGATGCCCTGGTGGTCCCCCTATTTAAGAAGGGGGGCTGCACAGACTGTAACAACTACAGGGGCATCTCACTCCACAGTGTGCCGGGAAAGGTCCTGGCAAGGATTATTCAACATCGCCTTGCCAGGCACGCTGAGGAGAGGCTTGCGGAGCCCCAATGTGGTTTTAGGAAAGGGCGGTCCTGCACAGATGCCCTATTCTCTGTCCGTTTGCTACAGCAGAGGTGTAGGGAATTCCAACAAGACCTACATCTCTGCTTTATTGACCTGGTCAAGGCCTATGATACCATCAGTAGGCCTGGGCTCTGGGTTATTGTTCGTGCTTTCGGAGTCCCTGACCCTCTGCTCACGATCATTAAGGACCTTCATGATGGTGAGCGGGCCCGGGTAAAACTACGTGGCTGGGAGTCAGAGCCATTCCCTGTACACCTTGGGGTGCGACAGGGATGTCCTCTGGCTCCCACATTATTTAACATATTTTTCAACCACGTAGTTCGTGAAGCCTTTGATGGCTGTACCAGAGGAATTTATATCTGGTACAAATACAATGGGAGGCTGATCAATGCCCGGGTACGGCCAAGGGATGGCTCCCTATTGGTCAATCACGTTATGTATGCCGATGATTTGGTAATTGACCCTCACTCAGAGGAGGAGTTGGAGGCGCTGCTGCTGAACCTGGAGCATGCCACTAAGAGGTGGGGCCTTACCATCAGCCCCACCAAAACTAAGCACCTGCCTGGGTTTTTGTACCATCGGACACTCCACCCCCACAACTCCCAATCGATGATGGGGCAGTTGTGGAGAGAGTGGAGCGTTTCCACTACCTGGGCAGTGTGCTCATGACCGGCTCTGGTTTGACAGCAGAGGTCTCACTCCGAATCAGTCGAGCGGCATTATCTTTTCATCGGTTGCGTAACGCTGTGTGGAAGCGACCTGGTCTGTCGCTCCGCACGAAGCTTCAAGTACTCTTTGGTTTTTTCGGTAAAGTACGTAGGTGAAAATAAAAAAAGAATGAAAACAACTAAATTGAATTTTATAATGATTTATTTTAGTTGTTTTCATTCTCATTTTATTTTCACCTACGTGACTTTACCGAAAAAAACAACGAATATGGATCCTTGCAGTCACGAAAACTTCAAATATAGAAGCTTCAAGTCTTCTCGGCCACGGTCATTCCCTCCCTTCTCTACACTTGCGAAACGTGGACCCCCACAATGGAATATCTTCGCCGGTTAGAAACATTTAGGCTGGCCTGCCTACGATCCATCCTGGGTTTAACCAGCCTGGATTGTGTGAGGAGCTCACAAATCCTTGAACGATCTTGGCAAAGTCCCATCGGTGAGCACCTCCGGCAGGCAAGGCTGCGTTGGCTGGGTCATGTAGACTGCATGCTCAGCTACCGCATGCCTAAACAGCTTTTGTTCGGCCGGATAGAGGGGGCTAAACGGGCGCGGCACGGGCTAGAGAAGAGATGGAGTGATGTGGTACAGGAGGATGTGGAGCTGAGTGGACTTGCCGATAGCTGGTGTCAAGATCGGCCTCTGTGGAGGAGGCTCGTAAAAGACGCTGCTGGGCTGTTGGAGGCAGTCGCCCTCCAACAACAACGGAGGGCGGAGGAGCGACGCTCACAACAACGAGCGGAGCGCTGGGTTGCTAAAGCACAGCAAGTTGGCACAGTAGGGGGCACAGGTGGTGCATTAGCCAGTCATCTCGGTTATCTTAGTCAGTCGACCCGTGGCACCTGGGTCTGCCCCGTGACCTCCTGCCAGCGGGCGTTCGACACTTCACGTGGCCTCAAGGTGTACATAGCCTGGCACAAGCGTCGTGGTGACGTCACCGCCACTTAGTGGCAAATGGCGGTTGTGGTTGGTGTGTGTACAAGTCGATGTGTGTGTGTAAGTCGATGTGTGTATGTCTGAGTCGATGGGTGTGAGTCGATATGTGTGTGAATACTTCGATGTATGTGTGTGTGTAAGTCCATGTGTGTATGTGAGTCGATGTGTGTGTGTGAGTCGCTGTGTGTGTGTACAAGTCGATGTGTGTGTGTAACTCCATGCGTGTGTGTCTAATGGGGGAGCAATAGTGTAGTGGTTAGCGCGCTGCGCTAACCACTACACTATTGTCACTGGTGTTGGTTCACGGCCAACACCAGTGACGATTATCTGAACCGGTCCTGGGCCTCTGCTACGTCGACTCAGCCTCAAATGAGTACCTGGTGCGGTGTGTAAAAACATCGCTACTGGGGAGACAAAGGCGGTCGGGCGTGGTGCTGGCCACCCACCCCCTCGTGTACCGTTCCGGCCTTCATAGGTGCTCGCTAACAGCACTTGCCCCTACAGTCTGTTAATTCTATATGGGGGATCTTTGTCTTTGTTTTTTGTGTTTGTGTCTAAAGTCGATGTCTGTGTGTGTGAGTCCATATGTGTCTGAGTGTGTAAGTCGATGTGTTTGTATGTGTGTGGGTCAATGTCTGTGTGTGTGTAAGACGGTGTGTGTGTCTGACTTCCCGCTAGTGGCTTACAGTGAGGGAAAATAGTATTTGATCCCCTGCTGATTTTGTA
This sequence comes from Lampetra fluviatilis, assembly GCF_964198595.1. Classification (NCBI taxonomy): domain Eukaryota; kingdom Metazoa; phylum Chordata; class Hyperoartia; order Petromyzontiformes; family Petromyzontidae; genus Lampetra; species Lampetra fluviatilis. The sequence goes on from NC_136298.1 coordinate 1,064,560, forward strand.
CGTTTGCCCACTGACAAAGAAATGATCAGTCTATAATTTTAATGGTAGGTTTATTTGAACAGTGAGAGACATAATAACAACAACAAAATCCAGAAAAATGCATGTCAAAAATGTTATAAATTGATTTGCATTTAAATGAGGGAAATAAGTATTTGACCCCCTCTCAATCGGAAAGATTTCTGACTCCCAGGTGTCTTTTATACAAGCAATGAGCTGAGATTAGGAGCACACTCTTAAAGGGAGTGCTCCTAATCTCAGCTTGTTACCTGTATAAAAGACACCTGTTCACAGAAGCAATCAATCAATCAGATTACAAACTCTCCACCATGGCCAAGACCAAAGAGCTCTCCAAGGATGTCAGGGACAAGATTGTAGACCTACACAAGGCTGGAATGGGCTACAAGACCATCGCCAAGCAGCTTGGTGAGAAGGTGACAACAGTTGGTGCGATTATTCGCAAATGGAAGAAACACAAAAGAACTGTCAATCTCCCTCGGCCTGGGGCTCCATGCAAGATCTCACCTCGTGGAGTTGCAATGATCATGAGAACGGTGAGGAATCAGCTCAGAACTACACGGGAGGATCTTGTCAATGATCTCAAGGCAGCTGGGACCATAGTCACCAAGAAAACAGTTGGTAACACACTACGCCGTGAAGGACTGATATCCTGCAGTGCCGGCAAGGTCCCCCTGCTAAGAAAGCACATATACATGCCCGTCTGAAGTTTGCCAATGAACATCTGAATGATTCAGAGGACAACTGGGTGAAAGTGTTGTGGTCAGATGAGACCAAAATGGAGCTCTTTGGCATCAACTCAACTCGCCGTGTTTGGAGGAGGAGGAATGCTGCCTATGACCCCAAGAAAACCATCCCCACCGTCAAACATGGAGGTGGAAACATTATGCTTTGGGGGTGTTTTTCTGCTAAGGGGACAGGACAACTTCACCGCATCAAAGGGACGATGGACGGGCCATGTACCGTCAAATCTTGGGTGAGAACCTCCTTCCCTCAGCCAGGGCATTGAAAATGTGTCGTGGATGGGTATTCCAGCATTACAATGACCCAAAACACATGGCCAAGGCAATAAAGGAGTGGCTCAAGAAGAAGCACATTAAGGTCCTGGAGTGGCCTAGCCAGTCTCCAGACCTGAATCCCATAGAAAATATGTGGAGGGAGCTGAAGGTTCGAGTTGCCAAACGTCAGCCTCGAAACCGTAATGACTTGGAGAAGATCTGCAAATAGGTGTGGGACAAAATCCCTCCTGAGATGTGTGCAAACCTGGTGGCCAAGTACAAGAAACGTCTGATCTTTGTGATTGCCAACAAGGGTTGTGCAACCAAGTACTAAGTCATGTTTTGCAGAGGGGCAAATACTTATTTCCCTCATTAAAATGCAAATCAATTTATAACATATTTGACATGCGTTTTTCTGGATTTTGTTGTTGTTATTCTGTCTCTCACTGTTCAAATAAACCTACCACCAAAATTATAGACTGATCATTTCTTTGTCAGTGGGCAAACGTACAAAAGTAGCAGGGGATCAAATACTTTTTTCCCTCACTGTATAAACTCCTGGAATGCATCATCCCTCCGGAGAATCAGCCCCCTCACTGAGTCAGTGATCCCTGACAAACAAGCGAGAATCCGGCCTGGACGCAGCTGCTGTGACCAAGTTTTGGGCCTTGCGATGTGTATCGAGGCTGGATTCCAGAAGAAATCGAAGAGCAGCGCTGCCTTTGTGGAATTGTCATCGGCCTTTGACACCGTCTGGATTATGGTCTTGATACTCTTTGGTTCTTTCTGTAAAGTCACATGGGTAGAAAAAATAAAATAAAACGTGACTTTACCGAAAGAACCAAAGAGTATGGATTCCTGCAGTCACGAAAGCTTCAAATCATGATTAAGGTCTTGATGTTGAAGCTCACAAGGACCATTTCCTGCTTCGAAACAAGACGCCTGATCTGGACGATGCTGAGCAATAGGCAACTGTGCATTGCCACAAGGTTCAGTACTCGTGCCATGGCTCTTCAATGTCTCAACAAGCAACATGCCGCCAACCGGGTCACGCGCATTTGTACGGTGCGGATGACCTTGCCCTGCCAACGCAAGCAGCCACTTTCAACAACATCGAAGCTACTCTGAACGAAGACCTAAACACCATAGGGAAATATTTACGGAAATGGAGGCTCAAGCCAAATCCCCAACAGACAGTCACCGCATTTCATCTTGGTAATAGAAGCGCCAAGCACACTCTGAAAGTGACCTTCTACGGCAACACTGTACGACACGACCCCACTCCAACCTATCTCTGCGTGAAGCTGGACCGTACGCTAACCTTCTATGACCACCTGAAGAAGGTAGCCAGCAAGACCAAAACAAGGATCAACCTGGTCCAGAAACGGGCAAGCACAAGCTGGGAAGCGTCTGCACCCTCAGTGCTACGGACATCGACGATGGCCCTCGTGCACTCTGTAGCCGAGTGCTGTGCACCAGTATAAACCAGAAGTAGTCACGCTCGACTTGTTGATGTCCAACTGAACACTGCAAGGTGGTGCATCACTGGAACCCTCAAGTCGACCCCAACACCCGGCTGCCCGTGCTGTTACGAATCTCTTCCCCACCAGATCTGCCGCAACGCTGCAACCCTCCGGGAAAGTCTTGCGAATCGAGGAAAACAGTCGCCCCTTCCCATACATAAGGATCTCAGTAACGTCCCTCGTCATCACTTGAAGTCACGCAGCAAGCCCTTTTGGGCCCTTGCGCTCCGATGTGCGACTGTGGTCATCCAGAACAGACGGAAAATGACGCAATGCTCGATTCACAAATACGAAGGAGACATCACAGCGATGATACACTCCGCTGATCCTGACGCGGTTATCTAGACTTGACCACCTGAATATGAAATTGTAGTTGTTGCACTGCATCTACATTAGCCATAGAAAAGAAGATAGACTCACATGAACACCCATGGACTCACACAGACACACAAAGACCCACAGATCTCGCCTGACAATCTCCCACCATCTGGTCTTAATCTTTAGGTTTAAGTAAATGTAAATATAAAAAAGATTCAACGTGCTTGTAATGCCAGCTAGAGTTTGCAGCCACTGTGGAGCCTATGCACGTAGCCTCTATTCCAGAACTATGGAGGCAGTGAGGGTTGATGGATCACCGCACGCCGATGTTGTGAAACTCCCTTCCTGTGGGCGTCGAGGTGGTGCCATACCCTGGCTTGCCAGTAGAAGGCAGTACAGCAAAACTGTGGACTCCACCTGTTCCGTCTGTATGGGATATAGTGTTTCCCCCTCGCATGCATGGGTTTTCTCTGAGTGCTCCTGTTTCCTTCCACGTGTAAACACTAATTAATTGGCCGATAAAAAAACGTAAACTTTGTTCGAAATTAATTAATGCCAAGTGCAGATCTTGTGTAACCGTTGGTAGCGCCGGCTCCTCACCACCGCTACTGCCTCCCCGCTCCTCTGCGGTTCCTCCTTCTGGCCCCTCCGAGTGGTTCCTCTCTCTCTCTCGATGCAAGAGCGAGCAAATACTGTACGGCGGTGCCGCTACAAGTTGAGATCATTATCGTTTTTTTTATATTATTACAGAGCTGTGCGCAATAAAATAGATTGATTTTGATTATTATTAAAGCAAAGAGCCTGACCTACTTTGCCTCCGGGCTGTGCCGGGGTTGGAGTGTAGTGCGGCTCCGTGAGAGTGACATGGAGCTCAGGAGGCGGGGTGGGGGGTACAATCAGCATGAACCGACTTCAATGGGGAGGGGACCGGGCCTGCCCGCTTGTAAATAACAAAACCACACTGCTCGCTCTTGCAAAAGCCGTATATTAAAACTGATTCTGGCTCGTGAGGAGGGGATTTCCATGCATTACAACAAATGCCCCATTCCAGGAAGTGGTGGACAAGGAAGACCCTGGCGGCGTTAGTGTGAAAAAATTTAACCACGAACCCACATATTTCAACGCGTAGAAATATAATATAAATATTATATTTGAAACATTATATAGAGGCAGCAAGCAAACTGAACATGAAAAAACTGTGCGCGTCACCTGTTTCCTGAAGCCAGCAAATAAGCCGAAGATAGAATGCCCCATTACATTTAGAGCTCGGCCGTTTCCTCTAATCCACGCTGTGTGGCACTAAAGGTCTTACCCACCCACACGATCAACCACTCACTGGCCCACTAACTCTCACACTCACTCTCTCACTCTCACCCATCCACTGACCCATCCACTTACCAACAAACAACCCGCTCACTTACCCACCAAACCACCAATTCACTCACCCATCAAACCATTCACTCACCCACCAAACCACCAAATCACTCACCCATCAAACCGCCCACTTACCCACCAAACGACCCACTCACTCACGAAACCACCGACCTACTCGTCCACCAAGCCATCCACTCACTCACCCTCCAAACCACCCATTCACTCACCCACCAAACCACCCACCCACTTACCCACCAAACCACCCATTTACTCACCCACCAAACCACCCACCCACTTACCCACCAAACCACCCATCCACTCACCCACCAAACCACCCACTTACCCACCAAACCACCCATCCACTCACCCACCAAACCACCCACCCACTTACCCACCAAACCACTCATTTACTCACCCACCAAACCACCCACCCACTTACCCACCAAACCACCCATCCACTCACCCACCAAACCACCCACTTACCCACCAAACCACCCATCCACTCACCCACCAAACCACCCACTTACCCACCAAACCACCCACCCACTCACACACCAAACCACCCATTTACTCACCCACCAAACCCCCCACTCGCTTACCCACCAAGCTATCAACTCACTCATCCACCAAACCACTAACTCACCCACTAAACCATCAACTCACCCACCAAGCCATCAACTAACTCACCCACCAAACCACTAACTCACCCACTAAACCATCAACTCACCCACCAAACCATCCACTCACCCACCCACAAAACCACCCACTCATCCGCCCAAAAAACCATCCACTCACCCACCCACTAAACCACCTACGCACTCACCCAACAAACCACCCACGCACTCACCCACCCACTCACCCACCACACTGCCGGTCAGAACATTTCTCTTTCTGCTTCTTATGTTGCACTGCTCCACTTTGGAATCCCCTCCCTTCATCATTATCGTCTCTTTCCCCACCACCCCCTCCCCTCAAGATTTTATAACAACTTTAAACAAAGTGTAGTGACATCGTTGGATGTCACTCTGTATGTCACTGTGTATGTCACTGTGTGAAGCCGGCCTGGGAGAGGCACGGCGCGCGATGTACTGACATCACCGAGGGTGGATGCAGTGCCGGCCCTAGCAGGGCTTGGTGAGCACTGATGGACAGTGATGGATGGCACCACGCTCTGCGTGCGGTGCCAGCCCTTACGGGATAGAGGGCAAGAGTGCCGGCACGGTACGGGGTTACGAGGGGGCCACGGCACTCCGGTTGAACCCGGGGAAGACGTGACCGGAGGTATCTTCCCGGGGACCCCCAAAGGGGGACTGGGGGGATCACGTGTCCAATTGGAGATCCTCCTCGAGGGTTCGAGAAGGTGGACGTGGCTAGGGGCGGAGCGAGCCCCGCCGCACAGGTAACAAGCCGGAGTCCTGAGCGGCACCGGCTGCTGTTGTTATCCTCAAGACTCTACGTTCTACGCCCTGCGTCCGAAGACAAGTCACCAACACGAGGACCGGGACCCAAGCTGGGGTCCCGTCCATCGTAGCTACTCCCAGTGTAGTTAGCGTAGTTAGTGTAGTTAGCCTGGTAGACCACCACCATAGCTTACTATCTAGTGAAGGGGCAGTTACCCCTTTGTGTTAGTGTGTTGGTATTAATAAATGTGTTGCCTCCAAGAATACGACTGAGTCTCCGTTTGAGCTCACTACAAAAGTATTAGGCGATGCTGCTGCTGCTGAATTGACAGTGGTGCACAGCCACAGTCAACAAACACCCAAACGCGTTCACCAATGACACTCTCGGTTAAATGGAACGATCGGCATGAGGAAACCACAAGAGCAGGAAGGCAGCTCGACGGTGAATCAGTGCTACCGACAATTGCCCGAGCTTTGGTGGTTCTCTATTTGTCAAGGCGTTTTCAGCAAATTAATGTTCATACACGTGGGAGAAAACCCAGGGACCAAAAGATAACTCGCGTGCGAGGGGAAACAGACAAAACCGGCGGAGTCCACAATTTGCCGTACCACCTTCCTCCAGCCAGCCTCGACGCCCACGGGAAGGGACTTTTACGACAACACTTGTTCGCTGTCTCCACAGCGCTGGATTCCAGGCCACGTGCAGAGCCACCACGGCCCAGTTATGAGATGTTTGAGATGGTGAGGCATTTAAATGCCACATAAATGCAAGGACTATCATAATTATAACTCTTACTTGAGAATAAACAGATTACCCAGGATCCCACCGCCCCGCACAGCTTCACCCCTGCTCGTACCGGAGAGTGCGTAAGCGCCATGCTTGCTCTCGCTCTCGCGGATGAGGAAGGAGCCGTGGTCGTTGCCCCTGGCGAGCAGCAGCTTCACCGCGTCCGCCCGGCTGATCTTCCCGAAGAACCACCTGGAGAGGGAGAGACGGAGCCGGTTCGGAGTCACGCAGGGAGAGGGGGACATGCGCACCGAGGACACGCCGAGGATGCGGCGATCTCGACAGCGGGCGCCCGGGAATTTGATCGTTATTTCATCATCATACGGGCATTGGTGGCTGCGCACGTGGCTGCCTTAATCCAGCACAGTGGAGGCAGCGAAGGTTGGTGATCGCCGTGAAAATGTTGATTTTAAACTCCCTTCGTGTGGCCCTCAAGGATATACCGTACCCAGGTTTGCCAGAAGGCAGTACAGCAAATAATAACCTCTATTTTATAAAGCGCATTTAATATTGAAGTATCTGAAAGTGCTATACATAAAATAAAACTACACTCACAAGTATAGATACAATTTAAGCGAAATAGAAAGCTGATAATTACAATATCAATGACTACTCTCGAAATTCCAACAAAATAAAGAACCATGATAGAAGCGAATAATAAGTACAGAGTAATCCAAACAGACAACATTGGTTTTCAAATCTTAAGTTGCGGGGAAAGCCTGTTGTACAAATAGGCGAGTAGCAAGACGGTGATTTCAATAGTGAAACAGAATCCCGAATGGACCGAGGAAGCTGATTCCACAATCGCGGAGCTGGCTGCAGGAGGCTCCATGTCCCCATAGAACAACAGACCAGAATCGGCAGGTCTACGTTTTCGCAGTGGTAAATAAAACTTAAGATTGGCGAGATATTTAGGAGCCAGCCTATCTATCCAAGGCCACAAACGTGAGAAGCAGAATATTAAAGTCGATTATGTACTTTACAGGGAGCCAGTGCAGGGACGAGAATAGGAGTGATATCGTCATACGATTTAGATCTAGCTAAACCCGGGCAGCTGAGTTAAATATGTGGACTCCACCTGTTCCATCTGTGGAATTGAGTGTTTCTCCCTCGAATGCGTGGGTTCTCTCCAGGTGCTGTAGTTTCCTTCCAAACTCATTAAATGGCCGATAACTCCTTAAATTATAGAGGACGGCAGAGCTTGGGAAACTGTTGGTAGTGCCGGCTCTCCGCGTGGCTGCCTTTCTGCTCGTCTATGGTTCGTCACGTGGCACACGTGAAATCACCGCAAGATAATTACCTCATATGCGGTGGCGTCATCGGCAGGGAGGCGCGCGCTTGGCTTATGTCACTACCTGGGCCGAAGAGGCTTAACTATTTAACGCTAGGTTTTGCTTTGTTTAATTGCCAGGGTATATTGTCACACTGTGGGCGCCACGGTGCCGAGATGTTGATTACCTTGCCTGGTATAGAGATCGTGGGTTCGATCCCAACCCTGATGATTCCTGTAAATTTGTAGTTTGCGTGTCTCTTTTCCCGTGTCTGCATTTTTCCCTCCACATTTGTAAACGTGCTTTTATAGAGTATTTGGCTGCTATACATTTCCACGTAATAAGCCACTTCATTGGGCTATCACTTATGACCAGGTCGTTTCTGAAAAAAGAGGTATAGAGCTTAGTGGACCTTACCTAGTAAGGTCGTGTGGATTTGGCTGGATAGACTCGCCCCCACCATAGGAATATGTAATTGCCATTAACGGATGAGGGTTCGCCACCGCGTTACTGTATCGTTCCGCGTTACTGTATAATTCCGCGTACTGTATCGTTCCACGTACTGTATCATTCCGCTCATCCACGCAGCTCAAGAAAGTAGTTTGTCGTCGACCGCTCAGAAACAGCGTTCTAACGGTGTGAGTTTCATGTCATAATGTGCAGTCTGCGTTATAACAGTGCGCATTCCACGTCATAATTGTCCGCATTACACGTTATAAGTGTCCCAAATGGAAGAACGGTATTATAGCAAAGACGCGTTGTGCGAACACCACGTGTTTAGTGAGTACTTGTTGTATGGTGGCGAGGTGTTAGCTACCTCGCCTGGTATACAGGAGGTGGTGGGATCGATCCCGACCCTGAGGCCTACAGTATATTTCGATTTTTGCGTGTCTCACTCTCTGTGGTCTTGTGGATTTTTATCCGGGTTTCCCCTCCACATTTAGAAACATGCATTTATAGTAATTGGCTGCTATAAATTTCACATGATAAGCCACTTTGTTAATCTCTCATTTGTGGCCAGGTCGCTTCTGAAAAAGAGCTACAGTAGAACCTCGGAGATCGAACGCACCAGAACTCGAACAAATCGGTGTTAGAACGATATTTCCGAACATTTTTTGCCCCGGAAACCGAATGAAATTCGGAGGTCGAACGGGCAATCGCGACTTGAAAGAACCTGTACGACTGAGACGCGTATGGCCAGCGTGCATGACGCTTGCCCAGACAAAGGTTTGACTACTTCCTCCTCACCACCTTCCACTCAAGCCATCAACTCTCCTTACTACAGGTAAAGTGAAGTTCAATGTTCATTTATTTCATTTATTACATATATTTATTCATTTATTACATTTATTTATTGTTTCTTGTTTTTTTGTATGATTTTATGCATGTAATTACTGTAAACTTCGTGTAACAGTTCTTTATAATGAGAGCTTTCTTGTGTCTGGAACAAATTAATGTCATTAACACTCATTCTTATGGGAAAAATGTATTCGGTGTTCGAACAAATCGGTGTTCGAATGGCCTTCTGGAACGAATTAAGTTCGATCTCGGGGGTACCACTGTATATGTCTCAGTGGGCCTTAGCTGGTAAAATAAAATATATATTTTTAAATAGTTTATACTTTATACCCTGGCACCACGATTCTATACTCATACCAATCCACGGTGACCGTGCGATACGGAGGGAGGGACGCGGCGAAGGCAATGGCGTTTTCAGCCGTATGCTGGAGAGCGACAGAATCGGCTTCCTGTTTCTTCCACGAGTCACCTCCACTCAGCGCTGGGAATCCGCGTTCACCAGAGCCGCTGGGAAACGTGAAGCCTCGTGCTGTCAACACGCTCTGTCGCTGTGTTTGTGTATTTAACTCTACTCAGGTCTCACTTAAAAAAAGCGACTTTCAGTCCTCGATGGGCTCCTCAAAGTGATTTCCCTGCTCAGGTGAGCACTGACAGACCGGTGTTTATCTCCTGTTTACAGATCTGTAGAGCCAGTGGTGGAAATTCCACGTTCCTATGGCAGGGGTGAGTATATCCACATGACAACTACTATTTTATTATTGTATATTATTTTATTATATTATTCTATTATGTTTTATTTTATTATTTTATTATTTCCCTTCTACGTGACTTTACCGAAAGAACCAAGAAGATAACAATTGCTGTTGCCTTCCATAATATCGTTTTTCTGGGGTTAGATTGCGTAAATATAAATGTGTTGTTACGTTTAACTTATTTTGCACCATACATAGCCAACCGTGCTAACCGTAGGTGCGGTTCCTGTGTTGTCATCTCATCAGCACCCCCGACTGCAACACACCCCCTCCCCCCGCGCCCCCCCACGGAGCGTCTCAATCTCTCTCCCGAGGTGTTTTTGCTGTTGGCTTCTCCAGCCCGACAATAAAATTCCGAAGCATTGCGTGATCCCAGGGGCGTGCGTAATATTTTTTCCACAGGTTTGAGGTTTTAGCCAGTAGCGTAATGTCATCTGTGCTCCGGTTTACCAGAAACGCTTATCGGCCGCGCACCTGCAAGCCGTCCGGCAAGTTATTGCCAATCTGCCCGGAACCTCCGCACCCCGGTAGGTTCCGGGCCGCCCGTCACGACGGTCGCCATCACGACAACGGTGTTTGTCACGAAGGCGATGGCGCCAATGCGGGGTGGGGGGGGGGCTCCCGAGTTTAGTTTCGAGCCAATTTGGTTTGACGTCACATGGGAACGCAATAGGCCAGGATCGGAGGCAAATCAAGATAACAAATCCAGAAGCTTACAAAGTTTCTCAATTTATCCTGAAATGTCAAGTTGTTTTATTTAATATAGTGTCCTTCCTTCATACAAAACACATTAAACGTATTTTCTCTGGTAAATATCAATGAAATACCAATTTTTGGGGTCTTAAGCAGGTGCAAATCCGAATAACTGGAATTTAAACAGTGGCCGGATAACGGGAAGAATGCTCTGTGCTCTGCTAACCTCCGGATAACTGGTACCACGGATAACCGGAGCAAGGATCAAGGGGAGTTCTCCTGCAACCAGGGCGGCCTCCGGGCTCCAACTGCGAACCTCCTCGGCAACGAGCTGCGAGCTCGCGACCGTTTGGGGGACGCACCACCGCCCTGGCTGGGGGCGCTTTGCACGGCATTCAAACGTTGAAAACGCGCGGCACGGACGTGGCGGGGGCTGTGCCGCAGGCTCTGGCGTGACGGCTGCCGTCACTCTTTGCGCTACAGCGTGGTCGCGTGTCGCTATCGCCGCTTCCCCCTTAACTGCCGAGCCACGGGGCGAGGGGGTGTCGACTTGAGAGGTCGTGTCTCCCTCTGCGGTGGCGAGCCTCTGGAGCGACCGCCACACGAACATCAGTTGGCGGTGCTGCACTCATGTCACCCACATAGAGTTGGCATTTAGCGGCGCCGTGGAGAATTCAAGGAACAAAACGAACCTCCTCCTGCTTCCGAATGCCGTTCCTCCACGTAATTTTGTTTTGTTTACACATCCCATGAGTAACCACAGCCTTCTGGGAGTGCATCATTTCAACAGCATTGGTGCAACACGAGCGATACTCTGCATTCGACATTCAGCGTCTGTATCGCCACTACCGTGGTTACTGTCACCGTGGCATTCATTCCTTGATTCCTCCACCCATGTTCAGGACTCGGGTCTACCAGACACCGACTATTTTGGTCTCATTCACACTGCAGGTTACAACAACACGCTCACCCATCCACTAACTCGCCACGCTGCACGTCACGAGACCTCTCTTTCTGCGTCTCCCCTCGCACTCCTCCACTTTGGCATTGCCTCCCATCATCGTTTCTCTCCCCCAAGCGTTTAGAATAACAACAACCTTTGCTCAATTCAAGAAACGCGTTAGATTCTTAACAATTTCAACTTTTCCTAGGTGGTTTTCTAGGTACAGCTGCGTGTTTAATGTTTCTGTCCATTTGTTTGCTGGATGCTTGACGTCTTGGTCCTTTGGGCCTGCGCCCAGCAACTGTGGCTGCCTTGCTAGTGTGCCCAATGCTTTCTTCAGCCAGCGCTGCAGTGGCGAGATGTTAACTACCTCGCCTGGTATACAGGAGGTCGTGGGTTCTATCCCGACCCTGATCCCTGTATATTTGGAGTTTGCGTGTCTTTCTCCCCGTGCTTGCGTTTTTCCCTCCAAGTGAAGCCCCAAAAAGCTACCACAGACAACTGGCTCGGGGATCGGCACCCCCTCCCCCCCCCCCCCACATTAGCCGGGATAATCTAACAGAGTAGGCCATTGTCGGCCGGCGTCACCGTCCACATTCTTCCAAATTTGAAAATGTACCCACAAATTACTTAATTGGGATTACAGAGCGCAGCAGCAATTATCGCCCTGCCACTGGCAGACTAATGCCCATTCACAGGTCCAGGTGCTGAGTCACCTTGTGCCACACAGGGACAGCTGCCACTGGGGGTGCCCGTTAAATGTGTCGAGATGATGAGATGTGACGCAAGTAATTTGCGTCACATCTTAAATAGTTAAGCCTCTTCGGCCATCACAAGCCAAGCACGTGCCTCCCCCCCTCCGATGTCACCACATATGAGGTCATTGTCTTGATATGACATCACATCGTGTGCTGCATGACCTCTCAGAAGCGCGAGGAACCACAGACGCCACCAGCGTAGAGGACAGCTCTATCAACAACTCACGATCATTGTTATCGTTATATTCGGGTGGGCTAAGAGGCCGAAGGTGGGGTACAATGCCTCCTTTGTCCTGGTGTGCACGCACGGGCTTTGTCTGTGGAGCTACAGACACCAGTAGCAGGTGCCTCAACAAGATGGTGCCAATTTGCACCTCAACTCCCATTATGGCCGATGACATCACTTCTGTGAGCACCAGCATAAAAAAGGCCTTTAACCCCACGTAGGCCTCTTACCCCACCCCAATATCATTATGGCACGCGACTCAATCTCAAGGCGCCATGCCACACAAAGCTGACCAAGCGCCCGGTGCTCGGTCGCGGCAGTCAGGGGGGACGCTGAGGAGGGGGGGGGGGGTCACTCAACTGTGGCTAGGGGGCGACAGCTCGGGGGACAAACCCTACGCTACCTGGTCTCCTTGTGTCCCCTCGAGGTCAACTTCACTAACGTTACAGTTTAATTCTGCAATAATAAAAATACTGGTAACCGACCAATTACGCCGAGAGCCATTTATCAGAAACACCCAAAACGAAAGATAAAAAATAAACGTAACAGGATTTTGCAACCATTGATTCGTAATTGATTTCGAGGTCAGATCGGTCACGTGAGTAAACGTGTGCGTCATACACCATCCTCCACTCAACACGGCCAATGAATGTAATTGTCACATGAACAAATCTGCCAATTGATTACTGCTTCAGCACACGGGTGTGTTGTTGGAGAGCAATCCACACACACTTTAAACAATTGGGTGTGGATGTTTCGTTGGTAGTTACAGCTTGCTTCAACAGGCAGCTTGTAGCGTTATTAAATTTCCTCCAGTCTTGGGTTTAACCCAAACATAAAGTATGCAACAAGCTGAAAGATGCTCAAAGAAGAAGCATGAAGAGGTGCGTTGCTTGGAATTGCCACTGAGACAGAGACAGTAAAAATACGTGGAAGAGAGAAAAGTATCAAATCACAGACCTCATATTGACTTGTTCAGCAAATAAGCAAGTTGGGGCCTGCTGCAGCAATGGGGTCTGAGATGTACAGAAGAAGAGTAGCACCAGCAAAGGATATATTTCAGAAAATGGGATCTATACCTGCAGTCATCAACTTACGAACACCCAACTTACGAACATCCACACTTACGAACCAGCTTCCATTAATTTTTTTTTACATCAACTGACAAACGCAAACTCGCACTTGTGAACTGAACCGCGGAACTATTTTGTTCAGCACAGCGATTAGCTGCGAAATGAGTCTGGGAGTGAGTGTTTGTGTGTGTGCACGTGCGCACGTGTGTATGTAAAAGTGAGTGTGTGAAGTGAGTGTGTGTGAAAGTGAGTGTGCCTGTGTGTGCACGTGTGTTTGTGCGTACACACACAAATAATGCCCATCTCACCAGGCTCTCAGGTTCTCCCAACTGCATTGGCCCCCTTCAAATGGTGCCCTCGGAGGACGAACTATCTCAAGAGTCATCATTCCGAGTCGGCTGAGTGAGCTTTTTAAGGTGAACTTCCACCATCTACTCCAAGAGATCCAAACGTCCCTGGAAGTGTTTAATGATGTCCCATTGTCTCTTACTAACAGGGTGCACTTTCTTAAAATCATGACCCTCCCAAAGATATTGTACCACCTGAGAATGATTCCAAACCAGATCCCTAAAACCTTTATTCGGAAATTGCCCTTCCACGTTTCTTCTTTCATTTGGAATTGCAAAGCCGCGAGAATAAGTTACCAGACCCTTACCCAGACACGGAGAGAGGACTTGCTCTACCGGATTTTGGAAAATACTACCTCGCAGCCGGCTTGCATACCTCGAAGCATTGGATCTCGGAGGAGAGAGACGGAGTGTGAACACCTTAGGAAAAAGCCTCAGTCTCTCCATGGAATCTGGAAGGTCTCGCTCACTCGCACCCTCAGGATAAGCCCTTGGGCATAAAGCCACTAGAGATGGTCAACACTACGCTGTGGATGTGCAGAAACAGACTCGCACGGATCCCAAGGGTACTCCACTCCTACTCCCAACTTTGGAATAATCCGGCACTGTGAGTTGAAAACAAGGGAATCAGATGGTCTGATTGGGAAGCAGTCCAGATTCATAGAGTATGGGACCTCCTGGCAGATAATGGTCACATAGACACATTCCAATCTATTAGATACAGCTACAACCTCCCCAATTCTCAGTTTTTTCTAAATACCTCCAGATCTGGGACGTGATCACCAGAGTCAGAGGGAGATATCTGATAACACCTCCTCCTGCAGTAATAAAGTGGCTCCAGTCAGATAAAGAGAGATACAAACGATCTGAGGCATACCGGCTTCTGATCTCAGGGGCACAAAGTGGATGACTTCAGACCCTAGATTTGGAATGGACCCAGATTTGGAATTCCACCTCCCAAGGGGTCAGATCCCTCCCCCTGAGAACCATCCAATTAACATTTCTCACGTCCGACTTTGCTGAGTTATATGAACACATGAGGGTATTCAATAGGATTAACAACACATCTGTAAAAATAGGTGTGGAAACTACCCTGTGGGCCGAAGAGGAGTGGGACTGGCTCGAGAGCAGAACATTTTATAAGGACTTTTCAATATAGCAGCCTCCCATACTGAACGGTTGTATTCATCAGGCCAAATCTCAGCACTGGAGCATCTGAGCTATACGCTCATAGACAAGGAAGAAGAATACAGCACGTGCATGGGGTCCATTCCGAAACCTGAGAACAGTCGTAAATACCTGAGCCCAGAACGGCAATGACCAGGCCAACCACGCCCCCTCCCCCAAATGAAAATCTCTCCCTCCCCACCCCGCCTGCTCTGAGGAGTCCGGTGTGCCTGATACCGTCGATGTAACTGGTAATGCCGTCCAGAGTGTCAGGATGTTGCAATTTTACGATGTGAGGGAGGATGTGGAATAAAAAAAAATGTTAAGCGTTCAATGTGAAGGATGCCTCAACCAGGATTTTTAAAGGTAGGGAATTGGTTGTGGAAAAGCAAATTTCAGGTGAATCTGTAAGTTCCCAATACATTTGTGACAGAGCTAAAAGGTATCTTCTTATAACGTTATTTTGTTAAAATTGCATGTTTAAATGTTATAGACGATGTTTTTAGGGTGAAAAAAGTCAACTTTCCACCGTATTTTCACAAACTAAGCCTTTCACCTTTGTTTCCTACGAGCTTTACTACCCGGCTTCGCCCGGGACTTGGATTCTTGTCTTGATGATAGACGGCCTACGCGGAGGGTGGGGGGGGGGTGACGTCAGCAGGCACACTGCGTAACGCTGCCCCATGCCGGTGACATCACAGATGTGACGTCACCGCTCACTTGCCGTGCAAAATATATCCATTATTGCGCCCCCCCCAAAAATACAAAAGTCTATTTTTAAAGTTTTTGCATTGCGTACAGTCTGGAAGCTTCTCACATGCCAAGTTTCAAGTTTGTTGCATGTTGGGAAATATGCTAAACATTTCGAACAGACACACATTCACAAATTTCCCTTTCATATATATAGCTATCGATTAACGATAATTTAAGTTAGCAATGGTTTTCGTGGAACCAATTAATATCATTAACCGATGGACCGCTGTATTTATTCCAGCATTACATGCAAATGTACAATATTTCTGCTTAGGAGTGTAACGATGCTTCCTTGTTTTGTTGAACCATAACATTTTATAACTGACCGTATGTGCATTTAAATACCTTTACATTACTGTGCTCCGACTTATGAACCGTTCGACTTATGAATGGGTCTCAGGAACGGACTCCCCGTATTGAAAAATAAGAACGTATTAATAACATCGAGAATTAGAATACTGCATTGTTGTATATCCAGAAATGTTCTCTTATACGGATGAGAAAGCTGTGAATCGTTGGGTCTCTATGCGAGTCTATGGGTCTCTATTCAAGTCTGATGCTCCCTTGTGAGTCTGTGTGTCTCTATGTGACTCTACATATAAAGTCTCGATGATAATGTATTTGTCTCTATATGAGTCTATGGGTCTTTGTGAAAGCTGGACAATTACAAAAACTCGAAACAGGAACCTAGAAAGAACAGAAATGTGTTTTTTAAGAAGTGAAACATTTCATGGACAGACAAGATAAGTAATGTATTGAGTCACGTAACAAGATTAGTAATATATTGAGTAATTTAACAAGATGTGTAATGTATTACAGATAGCAGAATTCGAGAAATTTTCATTAGAGAAAGGCAAAGTTACATTTCTTGGACAAGTAATAAAAAAACAAGAGACTCAATAGAAACGTGGTGTGACTGGGAATACTCGAGGTACAGCAAGAAGCCAGGGGAAGACAGTGAACTCAGTTATATTCGCAATTTAAACAATTGTATGCAACAGCGAGGATCCAATGTGAAGTACTTGAGGGATATCATTGACAGAGCTGAATAGAAGGCCAAGTATAAGGAGTTGGAAAATCCAAATCTCACCCCCCAGCATATCGACATCAAATCCCCACCACCGTCCTCCCATCTGAAATCGATCGAGACGTCGGCTATTTTGAACGCGCGCCTCCACACTTCTCTGTCGGCCGAAAAGAACCCCCAGCGCCACCCAACGGCGCGGGACACAGGGGGGGGCAGTGGCGTCCCGAACAAGAACCGCACCGAAGGCCCCATGCAGGAACAGCGCCGGTTCCTCTCTGCTGCCCCGACGGCAGTAGGGGACCGCTCTCAATATCCGCGACGTACCAACCACCACCACTACCACCGTGTCCCAACCACCATCACACCACCACCGCGTCCCAACTACCGCCAAATACAAAGGGCGGACTAGTCCACTCAGCTACTCCAATACAACAAGTGGACTAGTCCACTCAGCTACCCCACTACAACAAGTGGATCAGTCCACTCAGCTACCCCACTACAACAAGTGGATCAGTCCACTCAGCTACCCCACTACAACAAGTGGATCAGTCCATTCAGCTACCCCACTACAAGTGGATCAGTCCACTCAGCTACCCCACTACAACAAGTGGACTAGTCCACTCAGCTACCCCACTACAACAAGTGGATTAGTCCACTCAGCTACCCCACTACTACAAGTGGACTAGTCCACTCAGCTACCCCACTACAACAAGTGGATTAGTCCACTCAGCTACCCCACTACAACAAGTGGATTAGTCCACTCAAGCTCCACCTCGGATGCTGCCGTGGATTCGCTTACAACATTAAAAACACAATTGCAGCCTGCTGCGTTTTTTCAAATGGTAGCCATGATCGCCAACGTCTCTGAGAAAGGACATGGTACATTGAGAGAGAGATTAACATTACCCACAGACTAACATTACCCACAGACTAACACTGCCCATAGACTAACACTGCCCATAGACTAACACAGCCCATAGACTAACACAGCCCATAGACTAACACAGTCCATAGACTACCATTGCCCATAGACTTACATTGCCCACAGACTAGCATTGCCCATAGACTAACATTGCCCATAGACTAACATTACCCATACACTAACATTGCCCATAGACTAACACTGCCCATAGACTAACATTGCCCATAGACTAAGATTTCCCACAGACTACCATTGCCCATAGACTACCATTGCCCATAGACTTACATTGCCCATAGACTAACATTGCCCATACACTAGCATTGCCCATAGACTAACATTGCCCATAGACTAACATTGCCCATACACTAACATTGCCCATAGACTAACACTGCCCATAGACTAACATTGCCCATAGACTAACATTTCCCACAGACTACCATTGCCCACAGACTACCATTGCCCATAGACTAACATTGCCCATACACTAACATTGCCCATAGACTAACATTGCCCATAGACTAACATTTCCCACAGACTACCATTGCCCATAGACTAACATTGCCCATAGACTAACACAGCACATAGACTAACACTGCCCATAGACTACCACTGCCCATAGACTAACACTGCCCATAGACTACTAACAAGTTCTCGAGTGAATATTCATGGCCAGAGCTAAACGGTTTGAGAGCGCGCGTGGCACACAGCGTCAGAGAGGATGAGGTCAGGACTTGAACACGGACTGTGATGGATGGCGAAGCGGCGTCGTGGAGGCCCGCATCCAGCAGTAGGTAGACCATGGCTGATGATCATGGCTAATGACGACGACGACAAGGTGATTGACGCAGCACCGCGGCCACTGCCGCCGTTCCGACAAACTGGGGAAGTGACCAGCGGCTGATCTGCCCGGCTGAACGTGGGGACAACGTGAGCGCAACGCCCCACGTCCACTGGGTGTGCAGGAGGAGCTCTCACGCACTATCGTATTCTAAACTAAACTAAATTGTTGGTATTTTCCCAGATAAGGGGCCCTCTGGCGCTAAGTAGCTCTTGTTCAGAAGCGACCTGGCTCTCGTGACAGCTCGACGAAGCGGCTTATCGTGTGGAAGTTCACGGCAACCAGTAATTTGAACGCATGTTGATAGATGTTGGAGGGATACAACCGGAGGACCCGGAGAAAAATCCAGGCGACCACAGCGAGAGAGAGAGAGACTGGGAAATCCAAATTCAGCAGGCGTCAGGGTCGGGATGGAACCCAGCACCTCCTGTATAGCAGGCGAGGGAGCTGCTAACACCTCCTAGCCACCGTAGAGCAACGTACTCGCTCAACGCGTGGTGCTCGCACAACGCGTCTTCACTATAACCCCATTCTTACATTTAGGACTGTTTTCTCACGTGGAATGCACCCCTTGTCACGTGCACCGCTGTCGCATGGAACTCGCACCGCGAGAACGCGGTACGGCACAGCACGCGGTAGCGCACCCTCATCCGTTGGCGGAATTTCCATATTCCTGTGACGGGGGACGAGTTTAGTCACGAGACAACCACTGCTTGAATTCTCCCACAAAAGCGGTTCGATATTTTATCGACCTCGGAGGGAAGGATGGAGCCGAGTCCCCCCCACCCTCCAAGCAGGATTTGAACTCGCGACCTTCCGATTGCGAGCCACCGAGTCAGCCGACCGGATGACTTCAGCTCTCGCCGTTTTACTTTGACGGTAAAACGCGAACAACACCAACACTCGCTTCTCACCAATACGACCCGATCGGCTTACCCACCCGCCCGTCCAACCCCTACGGTTGCCACCCTGCCCGGCTTTGGGACTGTGGGAAAGGTGGCAACCTCCGTTTACAGTGTGGAGGTGCCCCGCTCGAATGGGCCACGCCTGGGCCCCCCCCCCGCCCGTCCGCCAGCACGGGGGAAGGCCCGCAGGTCACTGGGCTGCCTGTCTGTGCTCACATCCTGCAGGAAACCTCCACTTCCTGTTTGCTGCGAGCCTTTGGCACAGAGCGACTGCAGCGGTGTCGGGCCCATCGCTACCATCACCGAGCGAGGACCTCGCGGCCACAGCCCCAGCGGCTCTCGACGGGCGAAAGCGTGGCCCGAACGCGTGGCCCGAACTCGTGGCCGAGGGGACGGACTCACCTCCCACCACGGACATCCAAAGTGACCTCCCTGCTCAAAATCTCATCTCCCGTTTTACAGCCCCGCAGAGACAACGGTGGAAATTCCACGTTGATATGGCGGCGGATGGGGAAGGGTGCGAGTCAATGGGACGACCGCTGTTGACTTTCTCACAAATTGGTACTTTGTTTGTTCAAACCCGGAGGAAGACAGGAATGATGAGCTGAGTCGTGTGGACATAGCAGCCAAATACTATAATCCTGCCGCAGGATTTGAACTTGCAATTTTCTGATCACGTGCCGCTCGCTCTGCCATTGAGCAGCCGAATACCAGGCCTTGAAGTCGGTGAAAATGGTCATGTTTAGTCTGGGGCTTACACTTGTGTTAGTGGTGGCTTACACTTGTGTTACAGTGCTGGAGTACACTTGTGTTACAATGCGAGAAGCTCGCTCTCCGGACCGACTGTTGCGTCTCACCCGTACAGTTAAAACCAACATCAACACTGCGGATCTCAGCAACACAAAACACACCGGAGGTGATGAGTGCTGTGAGCGAGCAGCAGCAGCTATGAAGGCCGGCACGGCTCGTCACTGCTGCTTCTTACACATCACGACATTTTAGGCCGCGTAAACCTAGGGGGGGGGAGAACCCAGAACAAGCTGAGATATTTGTGAGTTTTGGTGGCGAGTTGAAAAATAAGTGAACACCTCAGTTGGCTTTGCCTGGTAGGATAAGGATGGTTTGGTTATATCTGTTTGTGTTTAGGTGATTTGCACTTTGCACTCCTATCGTGTTTTGTTGTGACGTTCTTACCCGCCCCGACGAGACGTCTGTGAGAAAGAGCTTTATAGCTCATCGGATTCCTCCAGTATAAATACAACGACTCAGATCGCCTGGATTGTAGCGCAGTGCACTCACCAACACGGACTCACCTCGCATCTCTGCTTCTTTTCCTCCCACTGCTCCACTTCAGAATGTCCTCCACCCATCACCATCGTCTCTACCCCCCCCACCGCAAAGCCCTCACAATAATCTTTCTCAATTCCAGAAACACGTAACGCCCTTTTCCACTGTACAACTTTGCTAATAGTGCTGTTTGTAGCTGTGATCAACAACAATAGACAAAGATCCCCCGTATTGCCTTAACTGAAGGAGCAAACTATAACCTTTTTATTTTACCAGGAAAGGCCCACTGAGCTATGGAGCTGTTTTTTACAAGCGACCTGGCCACAAACAATAGTGCAACGAAGTGGCTTATTTCGTGTAAAATTATAGCAGCCAAATACTCTCAACGCGTGTTCTAAATGTGGAGGGGTAAACCGGAGAGAAATCCACTCGACCACCGGGAGAACACGCAGACTCCAAATATACAGCAGCAGGCATCAGGGTCGGGATAGAACCCACGACCTCCTGCATACCAGGCGAGGTAGTTAACATCTCTTAGCCACCGTGATGATGATGAGAGAGAGACACGCAAACTACAAATATACAGCAGCAGGCATCAGGGTCGGGATCGCGCCCACGACCTCCTGTACACCAGGCGAGGTAGTTAACATCTCCTAGCCACCGTGATGATGATGATGAGAGACACCGCAAACTCCAAATATACAGCAGCAGGCATCAGGGTCGGGATCGCGCCCACGACCTCCTGTACACCAGGCGAGGTAGTTAACATCTCTTAGCCACCGTGATGATGATGATGAGAGAGAGACACGCAGACTCCAAATATATAGCAGCAGGCATCAGGGTCGGGATCGCGCCCACGACCTCCTGTACACCAGGCGAGGTAGTTAACATCTCTTAGCCACAAGCCCTGTTAGTGAGCACGTATGAAGCCGGCACGGCATACGAGGGGTGAGAGACGAATATATCCATAGGGCAATAGTTGACTTCCCCCACAAAGCGGTATCTATTTTATCGATCCCCACGGAATGATGGGACGAGTCACCGCCCCCTCCAACCAGGATTTCAACTCGCCACCTTGGGATGGCGAGCCCGCTTGCTTGACTGCCTTGTGACCGGGGCGGCACAGCGAGAACAGCTGGACTGGGAGGGAAGGGGAGCCGGTGCGTGGTGCTGAGTCGGCCTCGGGGAGACCCAGGACCGGTACAGATAATGATCCTCTCACTGCTGTTGGCCGTGAGCGGGAATCGAACTCGGGATCGCTGGGTTCAACAACGCACACTCCTCACCCCCACAGATGATGCAATGCTCCTTTGAGCATGGCATCGCTCATGACTTTTTAAATATAAACCAAGCAAGGCCAGATCTTTCACTCATCAGTACCGCTTGCGGTGGCATTAACTTTATCGGCTCCAGTGTCTTTATGTGGTCAATAATCGCGAATTGTGTAATGACGAGTCGAGTGGCTATTCAAAATATATGAAGGTAAAGGTGCATCTCTGCAATGACTTAATGACTTGCTCACCACGCTGCTGGCGGCAGGGGCCTCCCCAGCGAGCGAACTCTGAACGAGAGCGATGTTCGGTCTCCTCTTCCACGACGACCGCACATTGCCCCACCACACACCACAGCCCCCCCCCCCGCCAATCGACTCAACTTGCGCCCATTCCTGCTGCTGGGTGGACATGGCCAGTGGGGGGGGGGGGTTATGGTTTTTTGCGACTTGCCCCCATCGTTCCAAACTGCCGCGCCTGGAGATAGAATCGGGAGTGGCGACCCCTGAATTGCAAGTCCAGCGTGCTGAATATTGCACTGCTGTGGCAGGTTGCGCAACACACGCAGCCGTTTAGTTCCAATGATGAGTCAAGTCAAGTTAAAACAAACAATTACATACAGTGAGGGAAAAAAGTATTTGATCCCCTGCTGATTTTGTACATTTGCCCACTGAAAAAGAAATGATCAGTCTATAATTTTAATGGTAGGTTTATTTGAACAGTGAGAGACAGAATAACAACAAAAAATCCAGAAAAACGCATGTCAAAAATGTTATAAATTGATTTGCATTTTAATGAGGGAAATAAGTATTTGACCCCTCTGCAAAACATGACTTAGTACTTGGTGGCAAAACCCTTGTTGGCAATCACAGAGGTCAGACGTTTCTTGTAGTTGGCCACCAGGTTTGCACACATCTCAGGAGAAATTTTGTCCCACTCTTCTTTGCAGATCTTCTCCAAGTCATTAAGGTTTCGAGGCTGACGTTTGGCAACTCGAACCTTCAGCTCCCTCCACAGATTTTCTATGGGATTAAGGTCTGGAGACTGGCTAGGCCACTCCAGGACCTTAATGTGCTTCTTGAGCCACTCCTTTGTTGCCTTGTCCGTGTGTTTTTGGGTCATTGCCATGCTGGAATACCCATCCACGACCTATTTTCAATGCCCTGGCTGAGGGAAGGAGATTCTCACCCAAGATTTGACGGTACATGGCCCCGTCCATCGTCCCTTTGATGCGGTAAAGTTGTCCTGTCCCCTTAGCAGAAAAACACCCCCAAAGCATAATGTTTCCACCTCCATGTTTGACGGTGGGGATGGTGTTCTTGGGCTCATAGGCAGCATTCCTCCTCCAAACACGGCGAGTTGAGTTGATGCCAAAGAGCTCCATTTTGGTCTCATCTGACCACAACACTTTCACCCAGTTGTCCTCTGAATCATTCAGATGTTCATTGGCAAACTTCAGACGGGCATGTATATGTGCTTTATTGAGCAGGGGGATCTTGTGGGCGCTGCAGGATTTCAGTCCTTCACGGCGTAGTGTGTTACCAACTGTTTTCTTGGTGACTATGGTGCCAGCTGCCTTAAGATCATTGACAAGATCCTCCCGTGTAGTTCTGGGCTGATTCCTCACCGTTCTCATGATCATTGCAACTCCACGAGGTGAGATCTTGCATGGAACCCCAGGCCGAGGGAGTTTGACAGTTCTTTTGTGTTTCTTCCATTTGCGAATAATCACACCAACTGTTGTCACCTTCTCACCAAGTTGCTTGGCGATGGTCTTGTAGCCCATTCCAGCCTTGTGTAGATCTACAATCGTGTCCGTGACATCCTTGGATAGCTCTTTGGTCTTGGCCATGGTGGAGAGTTTGGAATCTGATTGATTCCTTCTGTGAACAGGTGTCTTTTATACAGGTAGCAAGCTGAGATTAGGAGCACTCCCTTTAAGAGTGTGCTCCTAATCTCGGCTCGTTACCTGTCTAAAAGACACCTGGGAGCCAGACATCTTTCCGATTGAGAGGGGGTCAAATACTTATTTCCCTCATTAAAATGCCAATCAATTTATAACATTTTTGACATGCGTTTTTCTGGATCTTTTTGTTGTTATTCTGTTTCTCACTGTTCAAATAAACCTACCATTAAAACTATAGACTGATCATTTCTTTGACAGTGAGCAAACGTACAAAATCAGTAGGGGATCAAATACCCTTTTCCCTCACTGTATCTGGCACAAATCTGCCACTCACAGCGCCATCACATTAACACTCAACAGCTTTTTTTGTAATGTAATGACCGACTCTCTGTGTTGCATTGCATTACATTTCAAAATTTTACTAAGTTTGTTTGATTAAGTGTGTTTTCTCTCTCTCTCTCCGTGTCCTCGTGTTGTCGCTCTAGTATTTCCTGCAGTCACGAAAGCTCCAAATCTGTCATTGACATTCTCATTTATCTACCCCCCCCCCTCTCTCTGCCCCGTCTCTCTCTATTTAAGGCCTCGACACAGAGGCGTTGTTTCTCAGTGTGCCTATGTGTGTCTCTCTCTGTGTGTCTCTGTGTTGTCTCTCTCTGCTTGTGTGTCTGTCTGTGTGTCTCCGTGTCTGTGTTTTGTCTCTCTCTCAAATTTAGCAATCTTTGGAAGAACGCCATCAACCAGGTAGGGTGTTGACTGTTATGTTAGCCGACTCTCTGTGTTGTATTGCATTATATTTTTCAGTTTACTAGGTTTATTTTCTCTTTCATTCGTACCTGATGTTGATTGCTTGTGTTGCAATCGAAACGTCGTATACTATTATTTAATTTTTTTTTCTTTCTACTTGACTTCACCGAAAGACCCAAAGAATGTGAATTCCTGCAGTCACGAAAGCTTTAAGTCAAGAAATAACTGGAGACTCCATTTCTTTACTCCATGTGGCCTGATGGGATTTACATTTGCAAATGTTTTCTGATCAGTTTATTTCCAAATAGTCATACGAATAATTACATTGTTTGTAGCCATTGAGCACCACGATTGTGGCTTCTTTGTCCTCCTTGTGCCAGCAATGTTTGAATTGTCAATTATTTTTTTAATAGCCACACTTTGTGATTATTGACGGGTTTGTCTGCTAGCCAGTAGCTACCATTAGGTGACAATGTATATTCCTATTTAAAAACTGTGTTATGAAGAAGAGACTTAGCCAGAAACATCAACTATTACATTTTGAAACATCGTTATTGACCAAAGTATTTTTTGCATTGGGATTCGTTCAATATCGTCTTCATATATTATCATAATTCTGTTGTTTTCCCACAATATAAATAAATTGTGCTATAGTCCAATTTAATGGCTTTCCAGACCAATATTAATTCAGCATTTGTGCCCGCACAGGCTGAGTGACTAAAGCTCACGCACGGCTGTCGTTCCATGTGCAGACACAGAGCGCGCTTCTGCTCAGATTTCCATTTAGCCACAATGCTCTACGGCAACACGTGCTGAGCGTGCAGGTGACATCATCCCCAGTGATAGCATTACTGCGGACCCAGCCACCACGTGGTGTGTGTGTGAGTAAGCCCAGCCACCATGTGGTGTGTGTGAGTAAGCCCAGCCACCACGTGGTGTGTGTGTGAGTAAGCCCAGCCATCACGTGGTGTGTGTGTGAGTAAGCCCAGCCACCACGTGGTGTGTGTGTGTGAGTAAGCCCAGCTACCACGTGTTGTGTGTGGCTGAGTAAGCCCAGCCACCACGTGGTGTGTGTGCCTGAGTAATCCCAGCTATCACGTGGTGTGTGTGGCTGAGTAAGCCCAGCCACCACGTGGTGTGGCTGAGTAAGCCCAGCCACCACGTGGTGTGTGTGGCTGAGTAAGCCCAGCCACCACGTGGTGTGGCTGAGTAAGCCCAGCCACCACGTGGTGTGTGGCTGAGTAAGCCCAGCCACCACGTGGTTTGTGGCTGAGTAAGCCCAGCCATCACGTGGTGTGTGTGTATGGCTGAGTAAGCCCAGCTACCACGTGGTGTGTGTTTCTTCCATTTGCGAATAATCACACCAACTGTTGTCACCTTCTCACCAAGTTGCTTGGCGATGGTCTTGTAGCCCATTCCAGCCTTGTGTAGATCTACAATCGTGTCCGTGACATCCTTGGATAGCTCTTTGGTCTTGGCCATGGTGGAGAGTTTGGAATCTGATTGATTCCTTCTGTGAACAGGTGTCTTTTATACAGGTAGCAAGCTGAGATTAGGAGCACTCCCTTTAAGAGTGTGCTCCTAATCTCGGCTCGTTACCTGTCTAAAAGACACCTGGGAGCCAGACATCTTTCCGATTGAGAGGGGGTCAAATACTTATTTCCCTCATTAAAATGCCAATCAATTTATAACATTTTTGACATGCGTTTTTCTGGATCTTTTTGTTGTTATTCTGTTTCTCACTGTTCAAATAAACCTACCATTAAAACTATAGACTGATCATTTCTTTGACAGTGAGCAAACGTACAAAATCAGTAGGGGATCAAATACCCTTTTCCCTCACTGTATCTGGCACAAATCTGCCACTCACAGCGCCATCACATTAACACTCAACAGCTTTTTTTGTAATGTAATGACCGACTCTCTGTGTTGCATTGCATTACATTTCAAAATTTTACTAAGTTTGTTTGATTAAGTGTGTTTTCTCTCTCTCTCTCTCCGTGTCCTCGTGTTGTCGCTCTAGTATTTCCTGCAGTCACGAAAGCTCCAAATCTGTCATTGACATTCTCATTTATCTACCCCCCCCCCTCTCTCTGCCCCGTCTCTCTCTATTTAAGGCCTCGACACAGAGGCGTTGTTTCTCAGTGTGCCTATGTGTGTCTCTCTCTGTGTGTCTCTGTGTTGTCTCTCTCTGCTTGTGTGTCTGTCTGTGTGTCTCCGTGTCTGTGTTTTGTCTCTCTCTCAAATTTAGCAATCTTTGGAAGAACGCCATCAACCAGGTAGGGTGTTGACTGTTATGTTAGCCGACTCTCTGTGTTGTATTGCATTATATTTTTCAGTTTACTAGGTTTATTTTCTCTTTCATTCGTACCTGATGTTGATTGCTTGTGTTGCAATCGAAACGTCGTATACTATTATTTAATTTTTTTTTCTTTCTACTTGACTTCACCGAAAGACCCAAAGAATGTGAATTCCTGCAGTCACGAAAGCTTTAAGTCAAGAAATAACTGGAGACTCCATTTCTTTACTCCATGTGGCCTGATGGGATTTACATTTGCAAATGTTTTCTGATCAGTTTATTTCCAAATAGTCATACGAATAGTTACATTGTTTGTAGCCATTGAGCACCACGATTGTGGCTTCTTTGTCCTCCTTGTGCCAGCAATGTTTGAATTGTCAATTATTTTTTTAATAGCCACACTTTGTGATTATTGACGGGTTTGTCTGCTAGCCAGTAGCTACCATTAGGTGACAATGTATATTCCTATTTAAAAACTGTGTTATGAAGAAGAGACTTAGCCAGAAACATCAACTATTACATTTTGAAACATCGTTATTGACCAAAGTATTTTTTGCATTGGGATTCGTTCAATATCGTCTTCATATATTATCATAATTCTGTTGTTTTCCCACAATATAAATAAATTGTGCTATAGTCCAATTTAATGGCTTTCCAGACCAATATTAATTCAGCATTTGTGCCCGCACAGGCTGAGTGACTAAAGCTCACGCACGGCTGTCGTTCCATGTGCAGACACAGAGCGCGCTTCTGCTCAGATTTCCATTTAGCCACAATGCTCTACGGCAACACGTGCTGAGCGTGCAGGTGACATCATCCCCAGTGATAGCATTACTGCGGACCCAGCCACCACGTGGTGTGTGTGTGAGTAAGCCCAGCCACCATGTGGTGTGTGTGAGTAAGCCCAGCCACCACGTGGTGTGTGTGTGAGTAAGCCCAGCCATCACGTGGTGTGTGTGTGAGTAAGCCCAGCCACCACGTGGTGTGTGTGTGTGAGTAAGCCCAGCTACCACGTGTTGTGTGTGGCTGAGTAAGCCCAGCCACCACGTGGTGTGTGTGCCTGAGTAATCCCAGCTATCACGTGGTGTGTGTGGCTGAGTAAGCCCAGCCACCACGTGGTGTGGCTGAGTAAGCCCAGCCACCACGTGGTGTGTGTGGCTGAGTAAGCCCAGCCACCACGTGGTGTGGCTGAGTAAGCCCAGCCACCACGTGGTGTGTGGCTGAGTAAGCCCAGCCACCACGTGGTTTGTGGCTGAGTAAGCCCAGCCATCACGTGGTGTGTGTGTATGGCTGAGTAAGCCCAGCTACCACGTGGTGTGTGTGTGAGTAAGCCCAGCCACCACGTGGTCTGTGTGTGTAAGCCCAGCTACCACGTGGGTGTGTGTGGCTGAGTAAGCCCAGCCACCACGTGGTGTGTGTGTGAGTAAGCCCAGCCACCACGTGGTGTGTGTGTGTAAGCCCAGCCACCACGTGGTGTGTGTGTGAGTAAGCCCAGCCACCACGTGGTCTGTGTGTGTGAGTAAGCCCAGCCACCACGTGGTGTGTGTAAGCCCAGCTACCACGTGGTGTGTGTGGCTAAGTCGGATGTGCACTCACAAATTCACAGATGCTTGCGGGATAACGGATCTTGTTTGGTGTAAATGATTTGCTGCTATTGCCTTGGAAGGGCTACGCAAGCTGAATTAACAATACCTCTCAACACACTCGGCAACTATGCTGTGGCCGGAAAAGATGTTTTATAAAGAAGGACCATTGCCCGAAACGTTGGCGATATTGTTTTATTTCAACACCACGGTGGTGTTGTTGATGAGTGTGTTGAGTTTGTTTGTTGTTGCAGCGTATCTGAGAGCAGCCAGCATCACACACACCACAGCGGCACGTGTGGCACGGGCGATGGTGGTTGTTGTCATGCTTCCCCGCGTGTCAGGAGAGCGGCTGCGAGAACGAAGCCGCGGCTTCCAGAGGCGCCACTTCCTGGCCTTGGCCCCCGCTTTCCTGGGTTCGGGTCGCTCGCAGGCCAAACAGGACGTGAGGCAACGACACACGGGGCACGCGTGCGCACGCGCACTCACACAGCCACTGCCACGAACCCCAACAACAGACAAAGATCCCCGGTGTCGCCTTGAACAGATTGTTGAGGTCTTAGCGAGCACCGCCTATGAAGGCGGCCGGCACGACACGCGCCAATGCTGCTTTTTACACAACACCACAGGTATTCGTTTAAGGCTGAGTCGACATAGGGGAGGCTCAGAATCGGTTCAATATTCGCCACTGTTGTTGCTTGCGAGGGGTAATGAAACTGGCGTCACCGGGTTCGTCGTGCAGTTCACCCACCACTACACGACCGCTTCCCACAACACGCGCAGCCGCCCACACACAAACACTCCTACACACGTGGAGACAAAGATCCCCCGTGTAGCCTTTAACAGGCTGGCAGTGATTTTTTTTTCTTTCAGCAGCATTGGTTCAACACAAAGCAAAACTCAGGACCGGTTTCGACATTAAGCGGGAGACGGTCGACGCCTCCGCGTGGTGGCCCCAGGCGCGTCGGGTCCTCGCGTGACCGTTAAACACAAGGGTCACCGTCATGTCGCCCAAATGGCCGTCGTCAATGCGAATGCAGATGTGAGCCCGAGAGCTGAATGCCAAAAGAAAGGCCCTCCTATAATGGCCAGAAACATACTCGACGCGAGCGCTCAGCAACCGCACTCTCAGGGTGCAGCTCGCTGGTGAAGAGAACCATGAACATTGGCCTCCCTCAGTGCTCAGTACGAGCACCGCCACTAAGTAACATTTATATAGATCAGTGGCCTGCCATGCACATCATCAGGCAAGTTCACGATGCTGATAGCACAGCCTTTACTGCACTGGACACCAACCCCGAGAACATTGCCAATATCCTAACAGCTGATCTTTATTGGAGACATATTTCTGTCATGGGAGACTTCGACTAAATCCCTCCAAAACCACCACAAGCGCTTTCCACCTGAACAATCACTCAGCAGGTGCCACCCCTTGAAGTGTCCTCCTGTGGTCGCCCAGTGCGCTATGACCCCACGGCAGGATATCTAGGGGTCATGGATAGAACCCTGACCTTCAAGCCCCACATCAAACAGACCTGTGGAAAGGCCAAATCAAGAATCGCCCTGCTGCAGAATCTTCCAGGAACAACCTCTGGGGTGCATGAGCTGATGTGTTGGGGACTGCCGCCCTCACCCTCATCTGCTCAATAGCAGAGTCACTGCGCCTCAGCCTCGTACGGGAGCTCGTACACAAACCGCTAAATACACAATAACGCAATGCGTATTGTCACCGGAACACTGAAACTTGGCACCAATCCCCGATTGACCGAAATTGGCGGCCGCGTGATATCGTAAACGCATCGCTAATCGAAACAATGGGGGCAACCTATTGGAGGCGGATCATTCATCGAAATATCATGACTCGATGGCATCGTAAACCGAGGGACCACTGCACGGAGGGGCTTGCTTGGACCAATGCTGGTGAACTGGCAGATGTTTGAAGGCAAGGAACCCTCTCTGTTAGACTTGGGGCCTGCTGGATTTTAATTCAAACGGATATCACTGAACTACCTCTGAGATCCCTCAAACGACCCCTGGTCCACAGCAGAGGGCTGCCCTTTCCCACTCGCTCTGCTATATGAGAGAAATGTTCATCACGCGACAATTAAACATGATTTTACTTCCCAGAGCTGGAATTTTAACGACAAACTATTTTTTATTTTATCAGGCAAGCCCTACTAATCTACGTAGCTCTTTTTCAGAAGCGGTCTGGCCACAAATGATAGCTCAACGAAGTGGCTTATCACGTGGACATTTATAGCAGCCAAACACTCTAAACGCGTGTTGATTCCGGACGTGGAGGGAAAAACCAGAAAACCGGGAAAAAACAATCCACGCGACCACGGGGAGAGAGACACGCGAACTCTAAATATACAGGCGTCAGGGTTGGGATCGAATCCACGACCTCCTGTATACCAGGCGAGGTAGTTAACATCTCGCCACCGAGGCACCCAAATTTTAGCCAAAAGTACAGAAACACGTTAAATAGGATAGGTGTTTATGTGTGCAGTTATTGGTGACTGGGCTGGGACCATTAACTCACTCCACTTGAGAACGCGGTTTAATCACTACCCAGTCGATGTGAGTGTCTCTGTGAGTCAACGGGTCTCTGTAAGAGACACCGGTGGCAGGGCCATCAACTCACAACACTCAAGACCCGGATTATTTCCATTAGAACCCAGGTCCTCAGCATTGCCGGCTCAGTGCTCTGACTTCTGAATCACTCGACCGCCTCAATCTTCTATTGCTACGACGACGGTTACTGGTATCATGAACCCCACCCGTTGATTCCTCTACCAATGCCGAGGGCTCGCCCGACCAAACTGACTTGTATCATCTTAGCCACACGGTTATCAGCCGTAATATTGTGGATGATATTGGTCGTGAAAGCCTACTCACCCACTCACCACACTGCAGGTCACTCACCCACTCACTCACTCACCACACTGCAGGTCACCCACCCACTCACCACACTGCAGGTCACTCACCCACTCACTCACCACACTGCAGGTCACCCACCCACTCACCATACTGCAGGTCACCCACCCACTCACTCACCACACTGCAGGTCACCCACCCACTCACTCACCACACTGCAGGTCACCCACCCACTCACCACACTGCAGGTCACCCACCCACTCACTCACTCACCACACTGCAAGTCACCCACCCACTCACCATACTGCAGGTCACCCACCCACTCACTCACCACACTGCAGGTCACCCACGCACTCAATCACCACACTGCAGGTCACCCACCCACTCACCACACTGCAGGTCACCCACCCACTCACTCACCACACTGCAGGTCACCCACCCACTCACCACACTGCAGGTCACTCACCCACTCACTCACCACACTGCAGGTCACTCACTCACCCACTCACTCACCACACTGCAGGTCACCCACCCACTCACTCAATCACCACACCGCAGATCACCCACCCACTCACCACACTGCAGGTCACTCACCACACTGCAGGTGACAATAGTTTTCTGTCTGCGTCTTCGTCTTGCACTGCTCCACTGGAGAGTTCCCCTGCCACCACCGTTGCTTTCCCCCAAGCGCTGACAAATAATAACTCGTCTCAATTGAGAAACGCATTCCACTTTTTTGCAACTTTGATAACGTTGTTTGTTTTATGGGAATTTGGCATATTGGGCGTCTGGGCCTGCGCTCAGCAAACTGAGTATCTCTCTGCTGGTGAGAAATGTGGCTTCTTTGGCCCTCGAGGGCAGAGGTTCTCAGAGAGCGGTCCCAGGGACCAGCGGCGTTGGCCTGTGACGCTCCTCCAGGTGGTCCGTGTGGCTGTGATGCAAATGCAGGTTGATGCGGACAATAATGACGACGTTTATACACATTTTTTTCGAACAGTCATTAATATTTGAGGTAAACTGCCCTGATTAAACTACCCTAACCCTAAGCTCTCAATACCCCCTCCCCCTCAAAATATCCTTATAGCTGCGTAAAAAAAAAAGGTTTTTATGAATCATTTTGTCTGAGTGGTATTTAGAGAGAAAGAAGCGAATGCGTTTTGTCACCAGGGGTTCGGGGGGGCTGGGCTGGGTGGTCTGCGGAAATGTTTGCATTGGCCGAGTGGTCCGCGGGTGACAACAAGTTTGAGAAACGCCGTCGTAGAGCCATCGGCTTCCATCACTCGGTGCAGCGTCCTGTTGCGGCAGCACCGCGCGACAACACGCCACCGCTCCGAGCGATGTGGGAGCGAAGCTGGAGGCACGCGGTAATCTCGCATGACCACCTGACGAAGGTGGCCGCTAAGGCGACGAAGACGAAACTGGCCAAGTACAAGCCTGGAAGGAGCATCAGCACTTGGCGCTACGGACATCAGCGCCGATACTACGGACATCAGCGCTAGCACTAGAGACATCAACACTACCGCTAGAGACAACAGCGCTACAGACATCAGCGCCGATGTTACAGACATCAGTGCTAGAGCTATGGACATCAGCGCTGGGCCACAAGCATCGGGAAGCGCCTCTGTGGACCAGATGAGGCCACACTCGACTTGTTGATGATTTCCAACTGAACACTGCAATGCGTTGGTGCAACACTGGAACGCTCAAGTCGACACCAGCACCCTGGTCTCCCGTGTTGTTGCACCTCGTTCCCCCATCCATTCGTTGCGATGTATGTATTTATGGACGTTGAACTGATTTCACACCATACGAAGCCAACCGTGCTAATCGGAGGTGCGGGGGAAGCACAACAAACTAAACACAAAAAAGCAGTTCTAATGATATTAGTTTTACATTTAGATTTAAAAGTGCACAACTCCAGTGGCTTCCTAATATCGGAAGGAAGAGCGTTCCAGATGGCCGCAGAAGCGCATCTGAAAGCGCGCGATGCGGTGACCATCTTTGTTCGATGTTTAGGCAACATCTGCTGCGAGGATGGCTGGAGTTTGCGTGATGGGTTATGCTCTATGATGAGATCAGCAAGGTATTTGCGTTAATTTGTGGCAAGCACTTTGTGTGTAATGAGCGCGACCTTGTAATATAATCGTTCAGCAACCAAAAGCCAATGCAGCTCAGCGAGATCCAGACGGACACAATCCTCCAAGGTAAAATCCAGCGAATCGTGGAAAACGTCGTCTCCCCGTTCACCAGAATCTCACCAGCGCTCGAAGGTCGCGCAAGCACTTTTGGACCCACGCGTTTCATCTCGAACAATGCAACTTCAACCCTGATGATGCTCGCACAAGGAGTCACAAACTACTCGCGAAAGATCCAACACGAAGCTTCTGGGCCGCAACGCTAAACCACATCCACGGACAAATGATAGCAGCAACAGAAGTCGATACTTAATGCACAAGTGTAAAATGAAAAATTATCTGGCAGTCTCCGACTGTGGTCACCCAGAGGAGATCACGGAACAAATAATAATGACTCAATGCCTGATTCGAAAATATGGAAGAGGCGATAATCACAGCGATAATAAGCTCCACTATTCCCGACGCAATCGTCTGGCTCAACCGCCTCAATGTATAAATACAGTTGCTGCTCTCCATCAAGATCAGCTGTACGAGGAAGAGATCTACAGAGATATATTAGAGATACAGATTTACATACAGAGTCATTCACTCACATAGAGACCCACACACTCACAGACATACAGATTTACTTACAGAGCCATGCACTCACACAGAGACCCACACACTCACACTGACATACAGATTCACGTACAGAGCCATTCACTCACAGAGAGACCCACACACTCACACAGACATACAGATTCACGTACAGAGCCATTCACTCACACAGAGACCCACACACTCACACAGACATACAGATTCACTTACAGAGCCATGCACTCACACAGAGACCCACACACTCACACTGACATACAGATTCACGTACAGAGCCATTCACTCACAGAGAGACCCACACACTCACACAGACATACAGATTCACGTACAGAGCCATTCACTCACACAGAGACCCACACACTCACACAGACATACAGATTCCCGTACAGAGCCATTCACTCACAGAGAGACCCACACACTCACACAGACATACAGATTCACGTACAGAGGCATTCACTCACACAGAGACCCACACACTCACACAGACATACAGAATCACGTACAGAGTCATGCATTCACATAGAGACCCACACACACAGACATACAGATTCACGTACAGAGCCATTCACTCACACAGAGACCCACACACTCACAGTCTCACACAGACATACAGATTCACGTACAGAGCCATTCACTCACACAGAGACCCACACACTCACACAGACATACCGATTCACGTACAGAGCCATTCTCTCACATAGAGACCCACACACTCACACAGTGATCTATGCGAAGGAGGCATCGTCAAAGCGATACACTCCACTGCTCCTGACGCAACCATCTGGCCCCACCACCTCAATGTAACATCGCAGTTGTTGCTCTTCGTCGACATCAGCTGTGCGAAGGCAAAACGGCCGTGTCGTGTTTTAAGTCGACACAGAAGTCAAGAGGTCAAAGTGAGCTGATGAAATGGGGCCCATTCCAAGTGACATGGTCACAGGCAGGAGATTACAACACCCGACACTTGCCTGTCGAATGTACCGAGGGCGAAACTCACAACGCGGTTCTCACTCGCGGAATTCCATCACTTCAACCTCGTCCTTGGCGACTTGCCCATCTCAATCACGGTTCGATGCTGAGCTGTAGAGTCCGCGCAGTAACTCGCGATTGGCTTGTACAGCCGCGTGTCCGCTTCCACACCAGTGCCACAATAATAACCCTTAAACACAGTCACGTCCTGTGTGTGAACGTTTTTTTATGTAATTTGTCCAAGCCAAATTGAATTACAGAGAACTTTATTTAACGTTGGTTTCAGGAGGGTCCTGCCAACAACGTTGCTGATTGACCAATTGAACAACTTGCTGCGTAATTATTGTTTGCGCAATACCAGTCGACATCATCTCTCTCTCTCTTGCTGTCGGGGACGAATCACACAAACGCGACGCTGAACGGCCACCCAGTCTGGGAATCGGACCCAGGCGACCTTCTGTGCTGTGACCACCACCCCCGCCGCCCACCTGAAACAGCCGAATGGCAACTCCCTCCTCCCTCCCTCCCTCCTTTTGTTTTATGCCACTGACATTTATTCCACCGCGACGCAGATTTGCGTGCAGATCCGAGATGTCTTCATTGGCTTTGCCCGCCGCGGTCAGCGCGGAGCGTGCGTGCCCACGGAGAAGAAAGTCCACCGAGCAGCGGTCCCGATAATTGAGACTCGGTGCGCTGCTGCCGCTGCTGCTGAGGCTGAGGCCGTCGGGCAACAGCGGCCAGGAGCAAAGCACGGAGCCAGGAAATCCACGATAAATCCACGCGTGCGCAACGGCCTCTTCCCCAACAGCGGAACGCAACGGGGAATCCCAGCGTGCCGTGCTTGCGCCGCTGACTACATCACCGACTCCATCGAATGTCACGGTTCTCATCCACCCGCGTTGAACGCGTGTGGCACAGGCGGCCGGCCATCCGGGGTGAATGCCGCGGGTGGATTATAACCGTGACATTCGGGTTCACCGTCTGCTTCTTTAAAAAAAAAGAGTCTGCCATTGCGTGACGACGTCACGGTCCAAAATTTTCCATATTCTAAAAATTACACCGCAAATCGCTCGATTGAGATTTGCGCGTGAGCAACATTGGCAGGGCCCTCTGAAGACTAGAGCCTTGAGACTCGGTGAGACTTCCCTGGGATAACAAGCGCCTACACGGCATAGGAACAATAATGTCAACAACAATAAGAACAATAACAACAACATGAACGCAGTGTACGTGCACAAGTGACACTGCCGCGTCGCCGTGCGGGAAGCGGCTGCTTTGCTCGCGCCGTCTCCGTTGCAGGGGTCCGGCCGCGTCGTGGGGAGATTAATTAGCGAGCTGGAGGCCAGGCCGAGCTCCACGACGGGCTGGAGGCCAGGCTGAGCTCCACGAGTAATCTCCCTTCCCGTCCGCGGCGTTGTTTAAACTTTATAAGCGAGGCGGTGCCGAGCTGTCGTGTTAGCACGCGTTTCACCGGCTGGGCCTGCCACGGTCACCCCCAGTGACTGCGGCATTACTCCCTCCCTCCCTGCCTCCCTCCCTGCCTCCCTCCCTCACCACCACCACCCCGGCAAGACGCAGGTGCGTGCCGGTGCACGGCTCAATGCAAAAGGGGAATATATTCCCCCAAACAGCCTTCAAAACACTGTTAGGGCGACTGCTGTTCGCAAGCACCCATGCAGGCCGGCACGGAACCACCCGGAGGTGGTGTGGCCGGGAAAAAAAAAACACGCCCGGCTGCCTGTTCATCCCCGACGCTGATATATAAACAGCGCACCAGGTTCTACTCACTTACATTGCTCCGTTTCTGGAAGCCCCGGATCGGTATGGATATTTGCCACGGATGTTGGCCGTGCATGGAACTCGGAGCGCCGGGTTCGCAGCGCGGCGCGCTACCCCCCCCCACGCCGCCGCTGCGAACGCACGCAACGCGCTCTAAGCCCCCCCAGCTCGCTCGCCTCAACGCAGCGCACTAACCGCTACACCACCGCTCCCCAGAATGTGTGCACGGTCCAGGCACACACATGTCGAGCAGTATGCAGGCGCGTCTGCTTTGTGCTTTCAGGCGCACACACAGAGAG
This sequence comes from Lampetra fluviatilis, assembly GCF_964198595.1. Lineage (NCBI taxonomy): Eukaryota > Metazoa > Chordata > Hyperoartia > Petromyzontiformes > Petromyzontidae > Lampetra > Lampetra fluviatilis. The sequence continues at coordinate 1,101,692 of NC_136298.1, forward strand.
AGGTGCAAAGGCAAAGATGTGTTTAGAAGCACGCGTTTAGAGTATTTGGCTGCTATGAATGTCAATTTGTTTGAGCTTTCATTTGTGGCCAGGCCGCTTCTGAAAAAGAGCTGCGTAGCTCAGCGGGCCTCACCTGGTGAAATGAAAACATTTGTTTGACACCAAACAAAACAACCTGAACACACTCATCAACGACAGCACTGTTCATTGTGATTGTGCACCACTGCCAAGTAATCTGCCAATCGAGTCTCGTCTGAGACACTCTGCGTGCTTGGGGTCACGCTGTGTTCGACCGCCACACCGCAGGTCACGGCCCTCGTCTCTCTGCTTCTTCCCTGCCACTGCTCCACTTTGGGGATTCCCTCCCATCACGGTCTCTCCTCTCCCAAGCCCTTGAACAGGCAGCACCAACCCGTCACGGTCTCTCCCCTCCCAAGCCCTTGAACAGGCAGCACCAACCCGTCACGGTCTCTCCTCTCCCAAGCCCTTGAACAGGCAGCACCAACCCGTCACGGTCTCTCCCCTCCCAAGCCCTTGAACAGGCAGCACCAACCCGTCACGGTCTCTCCCCTCCCAAGCCCTTGAACAGGCAGCACCAACCCGTCACGGTCTCTCCCCTCCCAAGCCCTTGAACAGGCAGCACCAACCCGTCACGGTCTCTCCCCTCCCAAGCCCTTGAACAGGCAGCACCAACCCGTCACGGTCTCTCCTCTCCCAAGCCCTTGAACAAGCAGCACCAACCCGTCACGGTCTCTCCCTTCCCAAGCCCTTGAACAGGCAGCACCAACCCGTCACGGTCTCTCCTCTCCCAAGCCCTTGAACAGGCAGCACCAACCCGTCACGGTCTCTCCCCTCCCAAGCCCTTGAACAGGCAGCACCAACCCGTCACGGTCTCTCCCCTCCCAAGCCCTTGAACAGGCAGCACCAACCCGTCACGGTCTCTCCCCTCCCAAGCCCTTGAACAGGCAGCACCAACCCGTCACGGTCTCTCCCCTCCCAAGCCCTTGAACAGGCAGCACCAACCCGTCACGGTCTCTCCTCTCCCAAGCCCTTGAACAAGCAGCACCAACCCGTCACGGTCTCTCCCTTCCCAAGCCCTTGAACAGGCAGCACCAACCCGTCACGGTCTCTCCCCTCCCAAGCCCTTGAACAGGCAGCACCAACCCGTCACGGTCTCTCCTCTCCCAAGCCCTTGAACAGGCAGCACCAACCCGTCACGATCTCTCCTCTCCCAAGCCCTTGAACAGGCAGCACCAACCCGTCACGGTCTCTCCCCTCCCAAGCCCTTGAACAGGCAGCACCAACCCGTCACGGTCTCTCCCCTCCCAAGCCCTTGAACAGGCAGCACCAACCCGTCACGGTCTCTCCCCTCCCAAGCCCTTGAACAGGCAGCACCAACCCGTCACGGTCTCTCCTCTCCCAAGCCCTTGAACAAGCAGCACCAACCCGTCACGGTCTCTCCCTTCCCAAGCCCTTGAACAGGCAGCACCAACCCGTCACGGTCTCTCCTCTCCCAAGCCCTTGAACAGGCAGCACCAACCCGTCACGGTCTCTCCCCTCCCAAGCCCTTGAACAGGCAGCACCAACCCGTCACGGTCTCTCCCCTCCAAAGCCCTTGAACAGGCAGCACCAACCCGTCACGGTCTCTCCCCTCCCAAGCCCTTGAACAGGCAGCACCAACCCGTCACGGTCTCTCCCCTCCCAAGCCCTTGAACAGGCAGCACCAACCCGTCACGGTCTCTCCTCTCCCAAGCCCTTGAACAAGCAGCACCAACCCGTCACGGTCTCTCCCTTCCCAAGCCCTTGAACAGGCAGCACCAACCCGTCACGGTCTCTCCCCTCCCAAGCCCTTGAACAGGCAGCACCAACCCGTCACGGTCTCTCCTCTCCCAAGCCCTTGAACAGGCAGCACCAACCCGTCACGGTCTCTCCCCTCCCAAGCCCTTGAACAGGCAGCACCAACCCGTCACGGTCTCTCCCTTCCCAAGCCCTTGAACAGGCAGCACCAACCCGTCACGGTCTCTCCCCTCCCAAGCCCTTGAACAGGCAGCACCAACCCGTCACGGTCTCTCCCCTCCCAAGCCCTTGAACAGGCAGCACCAACCCGTCACGGTCTCTCCTCTCCCAAGCCCTTGAACAAGCAGCACCAACCCGTCACGGTCTCTCCCTTCCCAAGCCCTTGAACAGGCAGCACCAACCCGTCACGGTCTCTCCCCTCCCAAGCCCTTGAACAGGCAGCACCAACCCGTCACGGTCTCTCCTCTCCCAAGCCCTTGAACAGGCAGCACCAACCCGTCACGGTCTCTCCCCTCCCAAGCCCTTGAACAGGCAGCACCAACCCGTCACGGTCTCTCCCTTCCCAAGCCCTTGAACAGGCAGCACCAACCCGTCACGGTCTCTCCTCTCCCAAGCCCTTGAACAGGCAGCACCAACCCGTCACGGTCTCTCCCCTCCCAAGCCCTTGAATAGGCAGCACCAACTCGTCACGATCTCTGCTCTCCCAAGCCCTTGAACAGGCAGCACCAACCCGTCACGGTCTCTCCCCTCCCAAGCCCTTGAACAGGCAGCACCAACCCGTCACGGTCTCTCCTCTCCCAAGCCCTTGAACAGGCAGCACCAACCCGTCACGGTCTCTCCCCTCCCAAGCCCTTGAACAGGCAGCACCAACCCGTCACGGTCTCTCCCTTCCCACGCCCTTGAACAGGCAGCACCAACCCGTCACGGTCTCTCCTCTCCCAAGCCCTTGAACAGGCAGCACCAACCCGTCACGGTCTCTCCCCTCCCAAGCCCTTGAACAGGCAGCACCAACCCGTCACGGTCTCTCCCCTCCCAAGCCCTTGAACAGGCAGCACCAACCCGTCACGGTCTCTCCTCTCCCAAGCCCTTGAACAAGCAGCACCAACCCGTCACGGTCTCTCCCTTCCCAAGCCCTTGAACAGGCAGCACCAACCCGTCACGGTCTCTCCTCTCCCAAGCCCTTGAACAGGCAGCACCAACCCGTCACGGTCTCTCCCCTCCCAAGCCCTTGAACAGGCAGCACCAACCCGTCACGGTCTCTCCCCTCCAAAGCCCTTGAACAGGCAGCACCAACCCGTCACGGTCTCTCCCCTCCCAAGCCCTTGAACAGGCAGCACCAACCCGTCACGGTCTCTCCCCTCCCAAGCCCTTGAACAGGCAGCACCAACCCGTCACGGTCTCTCCTCTCCCAAGCCCTTGAACAAGCAGCACCAACCCGTCACGGTCTCTCCCTTCCCAAGCCCTTGAACAGGCAGCACCAACCCGTCACGGTCTCTCCCCTCCCAAGCCCTTGAACAGGCAGCACCAACCCGTCACGGTCTCTCCTCTCCCAAGCCCTTGAACAGGCAGCACCAACCCGTCACGGTCTCTCCCCTCCCAAGCCCTTGAACAGGCAGCACCAACCCGTCACGGTCTCTCCCTTCCCAAGCCCTTGAACAGGCAGCACCAACCCGTCACGGTCTCTCCTCTCCCAAGCCCTTGAACAGGCAGCACCAACCCGTCACGGTCTCTCCCCTCCCAAGCCCTTGAATAGGCAGCACCAACTCGTCACGATCTCTGCTCTCCCAAGCCCTTGAACAGGCAGCACCAACCCGTCACGGTCTCTCCCCTCCCAAGCCCTTGAACAGGCAGCACCAACCCGTCACGGTCTCTCCTCTCCCAAGCCCTTGAACAGGCAGCACCAACCCGTCACGGTCTCTCCCCTCCCAAGCCCTTGAACAGGCAGCACCAACCCGTCACGGTCTCTCCCTTCCCACGCCCTTGAACAGGCAGCACCAACCCGTCACGGTCTCTCCTCTCCCAAGCCCTTGAACAGGCAGCACCAACCCGTCACGGTCTCTCCCCTCCCAAGCCCTTGAACAGGCAGCACCAACCCGTCACGGTCTCTCCTCTCCCAATCCCTTGAACAGGCAGCACCAACCCGTCACGGTCTCTCCTCTCCCAAGCCCTTGAACAGGCAGCACCAACTCGTTAACGCCAACCCACAATCCGCTATCCCACAAGCGTCGGTGAACATTTTGCGAGCGCTCGTCCCACATGATACGCGACCACGCAGCCACGCACCATCGCAAAGCTCCCGTGGCAAGGGTGGGTAACGAGAGGGTGGGTAACGAGAAGGGTGGGTAACGAGATCATGGGTTGGGTTCGGCGATAGCAACACACACGTGCGACCGCAGCCAGCCACACGGACACACACACACCACGTGATGGCCGGGCTTACTCACACACACACACCACGTGGTGGCTGGGCTTACTCACACACACACCACGTGATGGCTGGGCTTACTCACACACCACGTGATTGCTGGGCTTACTCAGCCACACACCACGTGGTAGCTGGGCTTACTCACACACACCACGTGGTGGCTGGGCTTACTCACACACACACACCACGTGGTGGCTGGGCTTACTCAGGCACACACACCACGTGGTAGCTGGGCTTACTAGCCACACACACCACGTGGTAGCTGGGCTTACTCACACACACCACGTGGTGGCTGGGCTTACTCACACACACACCACGTGGTGGCTGGGCTTACTCAGCCACGCCACGTGATGGCTGGGCTTACTCACACACACACCACGTGGTAGCTGGGCTTACTCAGCCACACACACACACCACGTGATGGCTGGGCTTACTCAGCCACGCCACGTGATGGCTGGGCTTTCTCACACGCACACCACGTGGTAGATGGGCTTACTCAGCCACACACACCACGTGGTGGCTGGGCTTACTCAGCCACACACACACCACGTGGTGGCTGGGCTTACTCACACACACACCACGTGGTAACTGGGATTGTAGCGGTGCTCTCTCCGGGGCTGACGTTGCTTCACCTCTGTTTCCATAACCACACCGCAAACCGCACCTCCGATTAGCCCGTGAAGTTCAACACATACAGACCGTGGTATGTGGTCGTCTTGGCGCGTGCACGCACACAGACGCACACACACACACGCGCACACACACACGCACACACGCACGCACACACACACGCACGCACGCATACACACACACGCACACACACGCACACACACGCACACACACGCACGCATGCACGCACACACGCACGCACACACACGCACGCACACACACACGCGCACGCCTGCACGCTCAGCACGTGTTGCTTTGGAGTATTTATGGCTAAAGGAAACTCAAAGTGGAACCGCGCTCTGCGTCTTCACACGTAACGACAGTATGCATGCTGCTGCATGAATTCACATTGATATGGAAAGCCCAATCAGGCTGATGGACTGAAAACAAAAGTTATTTCCTAAAACTGTGGCGACACAGATTCATGATTCTGTTCTCGCGCATGGCGACACGCTCATGAGATCGATATCAGCGTCGAGGTCTGCTGCTGGACACAGCGACAAGAGGCCTGCAGGAGAGAGAGTTGGTGTCGTTTGGGTCTCCCTACTCCCTTGAAGGGTCTCTATTGGTCTCTATCTCTATGGGTCTCTATCTCTATGGGTCTCTATCTCTATGGGTCTCTATTGCTGTGGGTCTCTATGGGTCTCTGGTTCTGTATCTCTATGGGTCTCTATCGCTATGGGTCTCTATCGCTACGGGTCTCTATCGCTATGGGTCTCTATCGCTATGGGTCTCTGGTTCTGTATCTCTATGGGTCTCTATCTCTATGGGTCTCTATGGGTCTCTATCTCTATGGGTCACTATGCATCCATGCGGTTTAGTGTATGGTCCGTAGTTTGAGTTGCGCGGCCACAGTCGCAAGGCTGTGGCTTGTTTCTTTTATTTTCTTGATTGTGACAACACATGAAGACGGCCGATATTGTTTTACTCTTAAGGAGTGTCGGTGAGAGTCATGCAGACGGCTTCCCTGTGCCAAAGCAGAGGAAAGCACCGCATGGCCACAAGCCCCACCACAGTCGGGTAAAGGGGCGTGACTTTGCTGGAGACCACGGTTTTTAATACCACCAAGGTTTTTAATACCACCAAGGTCAACACGACTTTAAGGAAAAACAAATAGCGACAAAATGAGAAATTAAAGAGCCTGCGTTGGCAGTGCTGCAAAAGACACACACACGAAGAACCTATGAAGGCGCTGCGAATAACACATGCCGATTAAAGATAAACACCCGACCTATGACACACGCAAACCTCGCGCGGTGCCCCGCGGCCTCAACGCTGGGGTCTCCGGCCCGGTCAGCGGCAGCGCCGCGGTGGCCAGGAGACGTGGACCACGTCGCCTGGTACACAGGAGGTCGTTGGTTTCGATCCAGACCCTGACGCCTGCTGCTGTATATTTGGAGTTTGCGGTGTCTCTCTCTCTCATCATCATCACGGTGGCTAGTAGATGTTAACTACCTCGCCTGGTATACAGGAGGTCGTGGGCGCGATCCCGACCCTGACGCCTGCTGCTTTATATTTGGAGTTTGCGTGTCTCTCTGCCCGTGGTTTTCCCCTCCACATTTGGCTGCTGTAAATGTCCACGTAATGAGACGCTTCGTTGAGCTATCATTCGTGATAGCCACGTCGCTTCTGAAAAAAAGAGCTGTATGGCGCAGTGGGCATTACCTGGTAAAAATTAAAACAAAAGAGACTTTTTAGATTCAGCAGATGTTTGGGATCTGTCGTCGAGTCCGAGGCAGAATTAAATCAGCGTTGTCAGTCCCAAAGAGCTCACTCGGAGCGTGTGCCATCGGCGGGGTGGCGCATTCGCGACGGACCCGACTCGCGAGAGCGCACGGCTAAACGTCACGCTGAGACTCGCTTCAGTGACTCGCTTCAGTGACTCGCTTCAGTGACTCGTTTCAGAGACTCGCTTCAGGCGACTCGCTTCACGACACTCGCTTCAGTGACTCGCTTCAATGACTCGTTTCAGAGACTCGCTTCAGGCGACTCGCTTCACGCCACTCGCTTCAGTGACTCGCTTCACGCCACTCGCTTCAGTGACTCGCTTCACGCCACTCGCTTCAGTGACTCGCTTCACGACACTCGCTTCAGTGACTCGCTTCACGACACTCGCTTCAGTGACTCGCTTGACGCCACTCGTTTCAGTGACTCGCTTCACGACACTCGCTTCAGTGACTCGCTTCAGTGACTCGTTTCACAGACTCGCTTCACGCCACTCGCTTCAGTGACTCGCTTCACGCCACTCGCTTCAATGACTCGCTTCACGACACTCGCTTCAGACTCGCTTCACGACACTCGCTTCAGTGACTCGCTTCACGCCACTCGCTTCAGTGACTCGCTTCACGACACTCGCTTCAGTGACTCGCTTCACGACACTCGCTTCAGTGACTCGCTTCACGACACTCGCTTCAGTGACTCGCTTCACGACACTCGCTTCAGTGACTCGCTTCACGACACTCGCTTCAGTGACTCGCTTCAAGACACTCGCTTCATTATCTCGCTTCACTACACTCGCTTCAGTGACTCGCTTCACGACACTCGCTTCATTATCTCGCTTCACGACACTCGCTTCATTATCTCGCTTCACGACACTCGCTTCAGTGACTCGCTTCACGACACTCACTTCATTTACTCGCTTCACGACACTCGCTTCAGTGACTCGCTTCACGCCACTCGCTTCAGTGACTCGCTTCACGCCACTCGCTTCAGTGACTCGCTTCACGCCACTCGCTTCAGTGACTCGCTTCACGACACTCGCTTCAGTGACTCGCTTCACGACACTCGCTTCAGTGACTCGCTTGACGCCACTCGTTTCAGTGACTCGCTTCACGACACTCGCTTCAGTGACTCGCTTCAGTGACTCGTTTCACAGACTCGCTTCACGCCACTCGCTTCAGTGACTCGCTTCACGCCACTCGCTTCAATGACTCGCTTCACGACACTCGCTTCAGACTCGCTTCACGACACTCGCTTCAGTGACTCGCTTCACGCCACTCGCTTCAGTGACTCGCTTCACGACACTCGCTTCAGTGACTCGCTTCACGACACTCGCTTCAGTGACTCGCTTCACGACACTCGCTTCAGTGACTCGCTTCACGACACTCGCTTCAGTGACTCGCTTCACGACACTCGCTTCAGTGACTCGCTTCACGACACTCGCTTCAGTGACTCGCTTCAAGACACTCGCTTCATTATCTCGCTTCACTACACTCGCTTCAGTGACTCGCTTCACGACACTCGCTTCATTATCTCGCTTCACGACACTCGCTTCATTATCTCGCTTCACGACACTCGCTTCAGTGACTCGCTTCACGACACTCGCTTCATTTACTCGCTTCACGACACTCGCTTCGCGCGACTCGCTTCACGACGCTCGCTCGCGGAGCTTCAGCGACAGGGTGTGGAGCGCGGCCTCCTGCCGGTGATGTGGCGGGCGCCTTCGTGAGGAAATTAAAGACGCGGATGAGGATGAAGGAAACTTGTGTAAACCCGAACCCACAAACGAAACAAACATCTGGGAGGGAGGCGGATAAAAACAGACGAAGGTAACCCTGGTAGCCTCGAACCGACTGCTGGGGCTACCGCGTCGGCGAGGCACAGGAGGGGGGTGAGCGGCCAAACACCACGCCCGGCCGCCTTTGTCTCCTCAGTGCTCACGTGTTTTTTACGCATCGCACGAAGCACTCGTTCGAGGCTCCGACGACCTTGTGGAGACTTCGCGGCTGGTTCAAATAATCGCCACTCGTACTTCGACGTGAGCGGGGGAACTCGAGCAGCCGCGTTTGTCGTGTCGTGCGCCACAGTAAGGGCCCACTGGGCTACACGGCTCGTTTTCAGAAGCGACCTGGCCACAAATGATAACGCGACGAAGTGGTGTATCACGTAGCAATGCATAGCTAACAAAATACTCTCAAAGCATGTTTCTAAATGTGGAGGGAAAATCGCAGGGCCCCGAGAAAAATCCACGCGGCCACGGGGAGAGAGACACGCAAACTCCAAATATACAGCAGCAGGCGTCAAGGGTTGGGATCGAACCCACGGCCTCCTGTACACCAGGCGAGGTAGTTAACATCTCTTAGCCACCGGGATGATGAGAGAGAGAGACACGCAAACTCCAAATATACAGCAGCAGGCGTCAGGGTCGGGATCGAACCCACGACCTCCTGTGCACCAGGCGAGGTAGTTGGCGCGCCGCCATCCCCCGCACAGAACGCCACTCGCTCCTGAACGGGCCACGGCGCCGCGTCAGCCCAGCACGCAACTGGGCGTCCCCACGCGCCAGCGCATGGAAGTCCTCGCCCCAAACCCCGATCCAGTCCATGGGGGAACAACAATCCACCAGCATCCACGCCGTGTGTGTAGACAGTGTGTGTGTAGTCAGTGTGTGTGTGTGGTCAGTGTGTGTAGTGTGTGTGTGTAGTCTGTATGTGTGTGTAGTCAGTGTGCGTAGTCTGGGTGTGTAGTGTGTGTCTGTGTGTAGTGTGTGTCTGTGTGTAGTGTGTGTCTGTGTAATGTAGTGTGTGTGTAGTGTGTGTGTGTAGTGTGTGTGTAGTGTAGTCAGTGTGTGTGTGTAGTCAGTGTGTGTGTGTGGTCTGTGTGTGTGTAGTAAGTGTGTGTGTGTAGTCTGTGTGTGTGTAGTCAGCGTGTGTGTGTAGTTTGTGTGTGTGCGTCAGGGAGCGGTGGTGTAGCGGTTAGCGCCACGCTGCGCTACGAACCTGGCGATCCGAATTCCAATCCCGCTCACGGCCAATCCCGGTGACGATTATCTGAACCGGTCCTGGGCCTCCCCTAGGTCGACTCAACCTCAAATGAGTACCTGGTGTGTAGTAGTAAACATCGCCACTAGGGAGACAAAGGCGGCCAGGTGTGGTGCTAACCCACCCCCTCGTGTGCCGTTCCGGCCTTCATCGTTTGTGCTACTCGCTAACAGCACTTGCCCCATCAGTCTGTTCAGGCTATACGGGGGTCTTTGTGAGATCGGAGTGAGTGAGTTGAGCGATCAACCCCCCCCCCCTCGTCTGTGAAGTTCACGCAGCAGTTGGGAGAGGCTGAGGGCCCAGGCGGGGTTCGGATACACCCGGCACCACCATCATCATCATTCCTCCGTTCTGGGTCGATAAACTAAATGAGTAACCACTTTGTGGGGGTGGTCAAGCAGTGTTTGCCCCATATATAACCCCCCCCCCCCCCGACCTTAACCGCCATAGGAATGTGGAATGTCCACTACTGGCTCTGCATGGCTGGAAACGGGAGATGAGCGGTTTGGCAGCAGCTATGGGCTCAGCACCAGCGGCAGGGTCGTGACGGTGGCCATTAGAGGCCAATTCTGATAGAACCTCGACCCGTGCAGGGGTCTCAGGGTGGAGAGGGTCTCAGGGTGGAGAGGGTCTCAGGGTGGAGGGGGTCTCAGGGTGGAGAGGGTCTCAGGGTAAAGAGGGTCTCAGGGTGGAGAGGGTCTCAGGGTGGAGAGGGTCTCAGGGTGGAGGGGGTCTCAGGGTGGAGGAGGTCTCAGGGTGGGGATGGTCTCAGGGTGGAGGGGGTCTCAGGGTGGAGATGGTCTCAGGGTGAGGAGGGTCTCAGGGTAAAGAGGGTCGCAGGGTGGAAGAGGTCTCAGGATGGAGAGGGTCTCAGGGTGGAGAGGGTCTCAGGGTGGAGAGGGTCTCAGGGTAAAGAGGGTCTCAGGGTGGAGGGGGTCTCAGGGTGGAGAGGGTCTCAGGGTGGAGAGGGTCTCAGGGTGGAGAGGGTCTCAGGGTAAAGAGGGTCTCAGGGTGGAGGAGGTCTCAGGGTGGAGGGGGTCTCAGGGTGGAGAGGGTCTCAGGGTGGAGAGGGTCTCAGGGTGGAGAGGGTCTCAGGGTAAAGAGGGTCTCAGGGTGGAGGAGGTCTCAGAGTGGAGGGGGTCTCAGGGTGGAGAGGGTCTCAGGGTGGAGGGGGTCTCAGGGTGGAGGGGGTCTCAGGGTGGAGGGGGTCTCAGGGTAAAGAGGGTCTCAGGGTGGAGGGGGTCTCAGGGTGGAGATGGTCTCAGGGTGGAGGGGGTCTCAGGGTGGAGAGGGTCTCAGGGTGGAGGGGGTCTCAGTGTGGAGGGGGTCTCAGGGTGGAGAGGGTCTCAGGGTGGAAGTGGTCTCAGGGTGGAGAGGGTCTCAGGGTGGAGGGGGTCTCAGGGTGGAGGGGGTCTCAGGGTGGAGGGGGTCTCAGGGTGGAGGGGGTCTCAGGGTGGAGGGGGTCTCAGGGTAAAGAGGGTCTCAGGGTGGAGGGGGTCTCAGGGTGGAGAGGGTCTCAGGGTGGAGGGGGTCTCAGGGTGGAGGGGGTCTCAGGGTGGAGGGGGTCTCAGGGTGGAGGGGGTTAGAGATGAATGGGGAGGGGGTGACGGTGCAGGCACCCCCCGGGCTTCGTACTCACGGCTCTGCCTCGATGCTCTGCACCCTCGCCACGTAGTTAGCCGGGATCCACCCTTCGGGGCCCCCCTCCGAGGGGGCCCCGCGCTCCACGAGCCACGCGTACCACCAGCTGTCAGGGCCCGCGTCGGGGACCTTCAGCAGGTCTCCCTTCACGAAGCTCAGGTCGTCCTGGGTCCTTGCCTCGTAGTCGAACAGGGCCACAAAGAGGTGAGGGGCCACGGGCCCGTTGGGGGGCCCAGGATCGTCGGGGCGCCGCTCGACCGAGCACGGGCAGCCCATGGCTCCCGGGAACCCCCTCAGAGGAGTTCCCCCCCACCGGGGACCTCCCCCCCCCCTCCTACTTACTAGAGACTCGTCTAGCCTGGGGTCCACGCGACTCACCGCGGGCCCCCTTACGTCTCAAATCGGGGCCCTCTCACGGGACTCCTTCGCTCGTGGAGCCCGGAGCACGGGACCCCTCTAAGACACCGTTCGCCCTCGCCTCCAGTGGGGCCCCGCGGGTCCCCTTGGTGGCAGCGCGTATGGAGGAGGAGCTGGAGGTGAAGAGGACGACGATGTTGTTGTTGTTGAGGCTGCAAGGAGCAGCAGACCCCCTCACGTTCCGCGCTGGTCCCCTCTCGGGCCCCGGGGAGTCCGGGCCGGGTCCGTGCGGTCTCGGCGACAGAAACCTCTCAGCGTCGCGGGGCCCCGCCTCTGTGTTCCACCGAGAGCTGCACCCTCCTCCCTCTCCTCTTCCTCCCCCTCCTCTTCCTCCTCCTCCCCTCTTCTTCCCAGGTCTCCACTCCCCTCCCTCACCCTTCCCTTAACCAGGTCTCCTACCCCGTCTCCCTCTGGTCTTCGATCTGCCACCCAGGTCTCCTATTCCTATTAACCCAGGTCCCCTGTCTCTCACCGCGGTCTCCCCCCCCACACCCGGTCGGCTGTCGTCTCGATGTCGCAGCCGGGCGGACTGCGCCCCAGCGCTCGCCTGGACCCCCCGGGCCTGCCCCCGCGACTCGCAGGAAACCCGGGCGGGTGGACCCCGCGTGATCCCCACGGGGTCCACCCCCACCCCATCCCTCGCAATACAATGGCGCAGCGGTGAACCCCTCGGGGATTTTCGGGGGTATAGTCATCGTCACCAGCAGCAGCAGCAGCCAAGATCAATCCACTGCTGGGTGAAGGCGAGTGAGTGGGTGAATGGACGAGTGAGTGAGCAGGGTGGTGGACGGGTGAGCGAGATGGTTGTGATCCCGCGGTGTAACGATCCACCCGGCAGCTGCACACAAACCGAGCTCACCGCTCCATCTCCCCGGTTGGACGTCCTCTCGGGCTGCCACTCCGTAGTTATCCTTTTCCATCGTCCGTGGTCCCTGCGAGCCGTGACGCGTCCTGCCCAGGCCCCACTCGCTCCTCTTGACGGTCTGGATCAGGGGGTCGGCAACCTGCAGCTTCGGAGCCGCATGCGGTGGCTCTTTAAGGACTGCAGCGCGGCTCTTGAAATTCGAAAAAAAATGGCTCTTCTTGTTGTTTTGGTTGCCGAACCCTGACCATGGGAGTCCAGGTAACCATGGAAGTCCAGTTTACCATGGAAGTCCAGTTTAACATGGAAGTCCAATTCACCATGGAAGTCCAGGTAACCATGGAAATCCAATTCACCATGGAAATCCAGTTCACCATGGGAGTCCAGTTCACCATGGAAGTCCAGTTCACCATGGGAGTCCAGTTCACCATGGAAGTCCAGTTCGCCATGGGAGTCCAGTTCGCCATGGGAGTCCAGTTCACCATGGAAATCCAGTTCACCATGGGAGTCCAGTTCACCATGGAAGTCCAGTTCACCATAGGCAGGGTTCAGCAACCTATGGCTCCGGAGCCGCATGCGGCTCATGAAGGGCTGCTTCGTGACATCATTTATTAAGGATCCACCGTCTGTCGCGTTCACCACACGCATTACGGATCTTTAAATACAGTATTGCTGCTTTTTACCGAAAAAGATTGTCTCTTGTTGTTTTGGTTGCCGGCCCCTGGTCGAGATGATGATGATAGTGTCTCTATCCTGTTCTCTAATCCACGCATTCCTCGTCTCTCCGTCTCTCAGTGCTATTCCACGCGCGCGTCTTGTGCACTTGTCGGTTTTTGTTCCGCACGTTTGGTTCGTGGCCGCGGTGTCGGCAGCAGGAGACGCTACTACCACGCTCTGGCGAGACACATTCCTCCTTGGCGCCTTGGTTACCTGGGAGGACGGTACTGGTGCCTCACAGCAAGGAGCCATGGGTTCGATCACCGAGTCAGGCGCCTTTCTGTGCGGAGTTTGTATTCCTGTTATCCATGGGTTTCATCCGGATTCTGCGGTTTACTCCCATGGCTAACCACACACGCGCACACACGATAGTAACTAAAAACATTCATATTCTTGGTTCTTTCGGTAAAGTCATGTAGAAGGGAAATAATAAAATAATCAAAATCAAACAATAAAATTCAATTAAAACGTCGTAATTTAATTTACTTATTTTTTTCTTTTATTTTATTTTTTATTTTTCTTTACCTACATGACTTTACCGAAAGAACCAAGAATATGAATCCATGCAGTCACGAAAGCTTTAAATTGAAAAATAAAAACATTCCGTCAACTTGTAACGTGCCGGCACATCAGCGTTCACCCATCGCTCTCAAAGAAAGACAGATGAGGAGGCGGCAACGAGGAGGAACCACAGGGAATCGGGGAAGGCAGCAGCAGCCAGGCGGTCAGCCGTCACTACCTATAATTGCCCAGGCTCTGGGGTCCTCTATATATTATAACGATGAGTGTTTACACGCAAGAGGGAAACTGGCGCGCCGGGAAAAATCCAACACGCTTTTAGATGCGCTTCTACGGTTGTCTGGAACGCTCTTCCTTCCGATACAATGGACTTTTAAATATTGATTGAAAACTCGTTTCTTTAAAACTGCGTTTTGTGTTTAGTTTGTTGTCCTTTCCCCGCACCTCTGATAAGCACGGTTGGCTACAAACGGTGTGAAAAATGTTCAACATACACGTATCCAATTAATACGTTTTTTATGTAAACAATGGGAGGAAACCGGAGCACCCCGATAAAAACCGGCACATGCGAGGGGGAAACGCTCTATCCCATGCAGACGAAACAAGTGTTGCTGTTCCGCCCTCTCGTGACGTCCAAAGGTTTAGGGCACCTCGACCTGCAAGGAAAGGGCGTTTCCCGACATTTCTGTGATCCGCCAACCCTCGCCGCCTCCGCAAACTGGATCACATGTGTGCGCCGCGACGTAACCACCCAATGCTTAAAACATGATCCTGCAAATTACTCGAGTGGCATTACACGCCGGAGCAGCAACATCATGCCCGCTACTTCTGCGACAAATTGGCAGGCCCCTCATGGAAGCGGTTCTTGAGACTCGGTGAGATTTCCCTGGGTAAACAAGCGGAAGAATAATGATAGTAACACTAATTAAAGTTTATATGTTTAACCAGGTGCGAACTCTCCTCGTGGACTTTCCGGAGCCACAGCCGCCCATACAGATTGCAATAATGATAGGCAGAGGCGGCAGATAGCCCAGCGTGTCGCGTGGCAATGCCTCCCTCTGCTGGCGTTTCACTTTGAATTCAACAGCCAAAGCCATTTCCTGCCCGTATGACCATCGAGGCATTTGTGCTCATCTCCCGTTTACAGCCGAGCAAAGCCAGTGGTGGAGATTCCACGTTCATACGGCGGGGCTGAGTCTATCCATTGGACAGCCATTTTAACACGTAGGCTTTCGCGACTAATATTACTAATAATAAAGGTTTTTGGGTGAGATCGCGTTATTTATAAACTGACTAACCTCTACGGGGAGGATACGTTTCTTAAAACCAGAAAGTTGGAGAAGCTCCGCATTAAGCGGGTAAAATTGATATCTTCACTGGCGTTCCTCAATGGTGCAGAGATTCGAAGGTAATACCAAACGCAGTTAAAATAACACATCACATAAAGTCTGTTAAAGTTAACCAAATACTACACAAAGCCAGCGAATTATTTTTGCTAGAGAAAATACAGCACAACAGGAGTGAATTATCTCTCATTTCGGAATCTCTAAAGCACTTGCACTTAAATAAAAGCAATAGTGTATCCTTTCATTATTGGAATATAATCGATACTATAACACAACAATCGTCTGATAATGTATTTAATCTAACAAAAACTCTAACAAATTATCTATACTTCATAACAAACAATTCTAAACTAAAAACAAACAATTTAAAAACAAAACCGAAATGAACTTAACTAACTGTTTTAACCAGCGACATGATTTCCATCCTTTCTAAACGCCTTAACTTTGCCGTATCCCATGCACAATTCCAGTAGATGAGATAATTGCCGAGGTGGAATCAGCGGTAAAACACCTTCCACATAATGAGGCAGAGATGACTAGACACGAGGTTGCCAAAATAATTGAGAATAGTAAAGTACCAAAAATACATATTAGCTCTAACGAAGCAAAAGCCTTAAGAGAGCTCCGATTAAATAAAGATATTCAAATTCTGGCAGCTGATAAAGGCCGCACTCCTGTAGCGATGTCACGAGCCGATTATGATAATAAAATTAAAGATTTACTAGAGGAAAGTACCTACATTAAAATTAAACGAGATCCAACTAATACTACTGCAATCATTGCAAATTCATTCATCCCCAAAACTGAGCAATACCAAATTAAGCCAAGGGCCTCAATACCACCTAGACTGTATGGGCTACCAAAGATTCAGAAAATCGGCATCCCATTACGACCCATAGTAAGTACAATTGTCTCTGCCACATATAAATTAGCAAAATATATAATTAACAAATACAGCCCTACATCGGTAGGACATCTTCATTCATAAGAAATTCAGAACATCTTGTGAATCTGATTAAAGATATTAAACTTAATCCGAATGATATTCTGGTGAGTTTTGATGTGATTTATTTATTCACTTAGGTTCCAGTTAGCGAGTCGCTTAAATTACTTGATACACTAGTAGATAATACAGGTTTACCAAAAAGATATTCCAAAACTAGCTGACCATTGTTTAAATAACACTTACTTCTTATGGAGAGGTGATTTCTTTAAACAAAAGGAAGCAGCAGCAATGGGCTCTCCTTTATCTCCTGCTTTAGCAAATCTGTACATGGAAAATATTGAAACAAGAGCACTTGCCTCAAGTACATTCAAACCATATTTCTGGTTTAGATATGTTGATGACACTTTGTTTGTCTGGCCACATGGTAAAGATACACTTAATGAATTTATAAATCATCTCAATGCACGAAACTCGGCCATCCAGTTCACCATGGAAACGGAGGTGAATAACACACTCCCTTTCCTAGATATTTTGCTTGGACATGGCCTAAATGGCAAAATAACACACAGTGTTTACCAAAAGGGAACGCACACTGATGCCTATCTGAATGCAGATTCACATCATCACCCAGTTCAAAAATCCTCCCTTATCAAGACGCTCATACATCGGGCTAAAATAGTGTCAGATGGTGAAAGTCTATGGAGAGAGATTAAACATGTTAAAGAAGCACTACGACAGAATGGCTACAATAATGCTCAAATTAACAGAGCACTGAATGCCAAATCACGATCGCAAAGCAACACTGCTGAAAGTGATCAGATTATTAAAACAAATAAAATACCGATTCGAAGCTTTCGTGACTGCAGGAATCCATACTCTTTGGTTCTGAAGTACCGTTGAGGACGCTTGACACCAAGGTTGAGGCACACGTATGTTTATTCGTGTAAGCGGTCAGAACAGGACAGCACTAGAGGGGGTATCGGCCCCCTCACCCGGATAGCTGGGGATACTTCGCTAGCTATCCTGATCTGCCTCGTAGTCCTCCAGTTACTGGGCTAGGGGAGGCTGTCTGGGCCGACACTGGTTAGCCGGCCTACGGTACCCGGAGTCCCAGAGACTGACTCTGGGTCGCGGGACCACGCCACTGGCTCGGTCCTGCGCGGTCCTGACAAGGGCGGCGTCTCAGGTGAGTCCAGGGCTTCTAGCTAGACGGTCTTCAGTCTTCCTTCTCCATCCTAATACTGAGCCCCGATCTCTCCGGCTCATCCCCCTTTATACCCCTCAGAGGATCACAACTCCGGGCAACCCCCCAGGCTGCCCGGTGCGGACGTCGTTGCGGGCACCTCCCCGTTAGCACTCACGGAGCCCCGCCCCCTGTGCTTGTTTCCCGTGTGATCCCATGCATACAACCCTACACATACAGCCCCTCCGTAACAGCCCTACATCACCCCCCCCTACACAGCTCGCAGCCGTCCCGGCTGCAACAATTCCAATAAAGGTATATTAACCCCTTGAGCCCCGCGTGTGCCTCAATTTTTTTAACCATAACGAGAAGAGAACAACAATAACAATAACAACAATAAAAACCATAAAAACCCCGAAGGGAAAATAACCCGACGCACCCCCCCCCCCCAAATAAATACGAATTCCGTAACACAACGTATATACAAATCGCCAGGAACCCCCAGCACACACACAACACAACACACACAGTGTGCCAGGAGCACACCACCGACGCAGCACACAGTAACCATGACACGTGAAGGAAAATAAGAATTTTTTTTTTCTTCCTTTTGTGTATTATAAGAGTCTGCGCATTTTAGCGCGCGTCCTTGCCGCAGGCCCGTCACACGGGGCAACCCCGGACGGCGGACCATCCGGTGGCGGCTGTCCCTTTCGAGATGAGGTCGCGATTGAAGTCGCGCGACCGTCGGCATCACCCGTGTGGGTTGTTGGGCGTGAGCCCGTCATTCCCGGTGCGCCTGGGGGCGGGACAGCCGGCAACACATCAGGCGAGAGCAGCGACGGACCCTCCGAGTCGGTCGACCCCCCACATGCTTGGCCCTGCGTGTGTGGAGTGGGGCCTCGCACCGCAACAAACGGTTTTAGCCTAGAGGGGTGTACAAACCACCGGCGCCTCCCCCATTTGATATGAACGCACTGAGGCCTCAAAACCTCGACAACCTCGACGGGGCCCCGCCACGGGCGCACGAGTTTTGAGGAGGTCGCGAGTGGTACCTGGGGACAGTGCAGCCATGCCCTGTCCCCTGGCTTCCACTGCAGCACGTGCGCGCGAGCCAGTCTGAGGCGCTCGTTCGCCTTTTGACGCCTGTCAGAATTTAGCCTCGCAGCATCCCGCGCCTCAGTCAGTTTGTCAAGGTTAAATTTAACGTGTTCGTCCAATTTAGTTTTACCCAGCGGCGCGGGGATCTGCAGCTGTGCCCGAACAGGTGGGTCGGGTTCGCGGCCATACATAAGAAAGAAGGGTGAAAATCCCGTCGCAGCATGGGGAGCCAATCTGTATGCCGCTAGAACCCCTTGAATTTGTAAGTCCCAATCAGTCTGTGAGTCCGAAACCTGCTGCGACAACATAGACGTGATGGTGCGATGCAGACGCTCGACCATCCCGTCCGTTTGCGGGTGATAGGGAGAGGTTCGAATTTTTTTCGTTCCTAGGAGATCACAGACTTGTTTTAGGAGTTTTCCGGAAAAATTTCTACCCTGGTCGGTCAGCAGCCGCTCCGGAGCACCTTTGTCCATGACGTAACCTTGGACAAAGGCGTCCACGATGGCTGCTGCCGACTGATTTGCCAGGGGCCAGGCCATAGGCCAGCGCGTAAAGTATTCCACCCCGGTAAGCAAATATCTATTTCCCCTGGGGGTGGCGGGGAATGGCCCCAGAATGTCCAGCGCGACCAGTTCGTTTACTCTGGAGACCTGGATGGACTGCAAGGGCGGGTTTGACTCCCGTGCCGGTGGTTTGCGCTGCGCACACCGAGGGCATGCTGCCAACAGATCAGCGACATCCCTTGTCATGCCCGGCCAAAAAAAATCAAGCTGGAGCAAGGCGAGGGTTTTCTGGGTACCCAGGTGGAGGAGGCGCTCATGAGCAGCCCACACCACCTTACCCCGTAATCCCGAAGGGACCACCAGCCGGTGACGGTGGGATTTGCCGTCCCAATGCATGAGCAACCCTGCGTGCATCCCCCAAGCGTCGGCATCACCCGTCTCCCGCCCTCTCTCCCCGGCGCGACGACGCAACGCGAGGAGGGAGATATCCTCCATTTGGAGGCGCCCCCATTCATTAACAGGCAACCCAAGCAGGGAATCTTTCCCCTGTTCCGCGATATCATCGGTGACCAATGTTTCGTCATCGGCGGCGGCCGCCAGGACCGGAACCATCATGTCCCCTGCTGGCTTGCAACGCCCCGACCCCAGGAGGCATGCGCATTCGGAGGCGGTTGGCATCCGTGACAGAGCGTCTGCGTTGGTGTGGCGAACGCCCTTACGGTAGGTGGTTTCGAAATCGAACTCCTGGAGGACCTCCAACCATCAGGACAATTGTCCCGATGGCTGTTGAACCCTCAGGGCGTACTGCAGTGCCGCATGATCTGTGCGGACGGTGAAATGCCGACCGTACAGATATGGGCGATACTGTTGGATGAAATGGACAATTGCCAACAGTTCCCTACGGGTGACACAATATCGTTGCTCCGCTGGAGACAACACCCGACTGCCGTACGCAACCACCCGTTCCACGCCGTCAACCACCTGGGAAAGCACGCCCCCAATACCCGTGTTGCTCGCATCGGTGTCGAGCAAAAACGGTCTCGAAAAATCTGGGTAAATCAAGGGAGGAGCTTTCACTAAGGCGTCCCGAAGGGAGCAGAAAGCAGCTTCCTCATCCTGACCCCAGTGGAACCGAACCCCTTTAGATGTTAAAGCGTGTAGGGGTTTGGCAATCGTCGCAAAATTAGCGACGAAGCTTCGATAATACGACTCGAAGCCAATGAAACTCCTGACCTCTCCCACCGAGGTGGGAGTCGGTCAGGAGCTGACACACTGCGTTTTGGCGGGATCGGTAGCAATACCTGAGCGCCCCACGATGTGCCCCAAATAACGCACCGAATCACGTAACAAATGGCATTTTTGGGGCTTAAATTTCAAATTAGCAGCCCGCATCTTTAGGAAAACTGCCCGCAACCTCTGGAGATGTTCGTCAAAAGTTTTTCCAAAGACAATAACGTCGTCCAAATAAATCAAGCACGACCCCCATTGTAATCCAGCCAAAACCAATTCCATCAAACGCTGGAAAGTTGCCGGCGCTGAGTGTAAGCCCATCGGCAACCGGTTAAATTGGAACAAGCCGTGCGGTGTACGGAACGCAGTTTTGGGCTTTGAATCATCGTCCAGAGGCAGCTGCCAGAATCCCGAAAGTAAATCTAGTGTGGAGAAGAATCGCGCTCCCGCCAAGGCGTCCAGCGATTCGTCCATCCGTGGGAGCGGGTATGCGTCGGCAACCGAAATTTTGTTAAGGCACCGAAAATCCACGCAAAACCGCAACGAACCGTCCTGCTTTTTAACCAGGACGATCGGCGCTCCCCAAGGGCTGGTGGAGGGAGAAATGATGTCGGCGGCTAACATGTCATCAATAGCCGATTTGACATGGTCCTTTTCGGCGGGACTTAACCGAAACGGATTTTGGCGTATTGGCGCGCTGTCACCCGTGTCAATATGGTGACGCAGCAGATTAGTGCAACCCAAATCGTATTTATTCCGACTGAAGACGTCGGAAAATTCCCTCAGTAGCGTTCTAAGCTGTTGGCGCTCTGAATTTGATAGGTCCGTCGATCCCGCGCAAAGCGCGTCGAGCCACCCTTCATCACTGTCCGAATGTGGGTGCGCCCGGGAAGCAGTGTCAATGTGGTTCGCGGTAGGTTCCTCGCAGGGCACCGGTGTCGCATGAGCGAGCACCGTCCCTTGAGGAACCACCACTCTCTGCGACCCCACATTGAGGACCGCGATGAAAGGGTCCCCGTCCCCTCTAACGACGGTCTGGGCCGGAATCAAATGAGGTCCACTAACCCCGGCCCTAGACGGTCCCAGCACAATACCCCGGTCCCCAACGCCCTTAGCGAAAGGCCGACGAAGTTTCAGAGGCACTAACATTTGAGCTCCCGGCGGCACACGAACGGTGTTAACGACGAACGCCGGGACTGTTGAGCACGCCGTTCGAGCCGCAGCAGGGGAAGGCAGGAACGCCATACGTCGTCCCGACGGAAGCTCAATACATCCTTGGTGGATCAAAATACGGATCGGCATTTTGGCCAAGAAGTCCGTCCCCAGCAGGCACGGAACCGCCAGCGAGGTGGAAACAAAAATAGGCCCCGATAATTTGATGTCCCCGATACAAATTTGCGCCCGAATCTGTCCAATGATGCCAAGAGAGCCTCCGTTAGCGGCATAGAATGGAACGTTGACCGGCAGTAAAGGACGGCTCTGGACAGGTAGAATATTGTAAATCAGTTCGGAAATGATGGTCGCCGATGCCCCCGTATCGACCAGGATGCATACCTCTACCCCGTCAATGTGTCCCACCACAGCCGACGACCCCGACGACGCGGCCACAACACGATGGGCTAACACGGACCACTGCCCGGGTTCGATTCGAGTCCCCGCAGTGATGCGTGTTTGCCCGTCGCAGCGCAATGTCGGCCCCCCGTTTGTTGCGGTGTGCGAGTGTGTGACGGGTGTGTGCTTGGGCCAAACATGTGGGGTGCCGCGACTCGCCGGGTTATGTTGGTGGAGCTTGGGAGGAGGAGGGCCGGCGTCCCGTCGAGGCGTCGTCCCGCGCTGTCGAGGAGAGCGGCATCCCGAGGCGACATGGCCCCAGACGCCGCAGTTGAAGCAACGCGGGAGCGCCAGCGGAGATGACGGACGGTCGAGGTGGCTTGACTCGTCCCGGCCCAACCGTGCTCCCGTCGCCTGCTGCCGTCGACGGTCGACGGCGTAAAGCTCCTCCGTCGGAAGGGTGGCTGCAGCCACCGCACGCCCGGCCCTCGCCCTGCTGGCTCTCCGTCGCAGCGACAGCAAGTTGGCGTGGAGGAGCCGCGCAGCTTGGAGAGAAGTCATCTCCTTGTCTTCTTGCGCAACGACGGCGATGTCCAAGTCGTCAGCTAACAGGAGAATTTTCTCCGTGACCATCGCGTCTACGCCGTCTTCATCCATACGGGGGAAGGCCGTCTTCGCCAGCGCCAGGAGACTCGTTCTGTACGCCAGGGGCGACTCCTTTTCACCCCGCTGGCGATCGTAGAACTGCTGTCTGCATTCAGCTGAAGGCCCGTAGACCCCGGCCAGCAGCTGCAGCGCCATCCGTAACGTGGAGCGCTTCTCCCTCGGCGCCGACGTGAGAGCGGCGAGTGCATCGCTGTCGAGGAGCGCTGGCAGCGCGCAGAGAGCTTCAGCGTCCGACCACTTGGCCATCTCTTGATGGGCGATGAAGCGTCTCTGGAAGCCGCCCCAGTCGCCCTCCGCAGCAACGAACTCCTTAAGTGGAGGCAGCCGTTGTTGCAGCACAGCGTTCGTCGTGGAAGTCTGCAGGCTGCTGTCCCCAAAATTCGGCAGTGCTTCGGTGCGAACGGCAGATGGGATCGCCTGTCGCAGCCGTGATGACGCTCCCTCCGGCGATGACGCGGCTGCCCCAGCGAGAGCGATGTCGGACCCCAGGTAGAGCCCGGCCACGCCCTCTGCAGCTGCCGCGGCGAAGGCGGGAGATTCAAACTTTGAATCTGTCGAAATGGCGGGAAGGCGCACCGGACGTCGGTTGCCCTCGCCCCGTGGTGGTCCACCAGCCCCCAGGCGCGTGATGTTTTCAAGCGTGGCGGCAGCTGCATAAAGCAGCTCCGCCAGCCTCGCGTGCGCCAGCCTCAGCCCTTCTGACGGCAGCTCCTCTTCATCGTGATGCCCCGGTAAGAATGCGTCCGGCTCCGGCTGCACGATGTCTTGTTGAGCTGTCTCGGGCTCGACAATTTCAGCGTTGTCCTCCCCTTGTGGTACTCCGGCTCGAGCTGTCCGGCGCGTGTCCATTGTTCGTAGTTGTTCTGACACCAGTTGAAGTACCGTTGAGGACGCTTGACACCAAGGTTGAGGCACACGTATGTTTATTCGTGTAAGCGGTCAGAACAGGACAGCACTAGAGGGGGTATCGGCCCCCTCACCCGGATAGCTGGGGATACTTCGCTAGCTATCCTAATCTGCCTCGTAGTCCTCCAGTTACTGGGCTAGGGGAGGCTGTCTGGGCCGACACTGGTTAGCCGGCCTACGGTACCCGGAGTCCCAGAGACTGACTCTGGGTCGCGGGACCATGCCACTGGCTCGGTCCTGCGCGGCCCTGACAAGGGCGGCGTCTCAGGTGAGTCCACGGCTTCTAGCTAGACGGTCTTCAGTCTTCCTTCTCCATCCTAATACTGAGCCCCGATCTCTCCGGCTCATCCCCCTTTATACCCCTCAGAGGATCACAACTCCGGGCAACCCCCCAGGCTGCCCGGTGCGGACGTCGTTGCGGGCACCTCCCCGTTAGCACTCACGGAGCCCCGCCCCCTGTGCTTGTTTCCCGTGTGATCCCATGCATACAGCCCTACACATACAGCCCCTCCGTAACAGCCCTACAGTTCTTTCGAGAAAGTCACTTAGGTAGAAAAAATCATAGATCACGACGTTTCCATCGTAACACAAGCAACCGTCAGCAGGTGTGAAACAAACACATCAGGAGGACTGCTGACATAGGAGAAAGAGCTGCTGCAACGAGAGTTTATATAGGACTAGTGGGAAGTACCCGGCGTTGCCCAGCGGAAAATTTGATTTAAAAACTTCTCAAAACTTTAAAACATGACATATACATACACAAATACTAAGCTATTGTGAAAGCCCAGTGTGCGGTTTGTCCATCCATTTGTCCGTCAACAAAATTATAAGTAAAAAAAGTTATAGAAAGTGGGGGGTAAATAGTTGATCTATAAGGTTTCCGAAAATTGTCGACCCCCCCGCCACACTAAAAAAATATTTTTACCCCCGCGTAGGCACATATACCTAAACACCCTACATACAATAGAGTGAGTAGTAGCTAGTGACTCTATAGTAGTGTAATGAGAGAGCACCATCTAGGGGACGACGAGGGGTATCTGCATAAGCCACCACTGGGTAACTAATACCCAATGGGAAGTGTGGGATCCATCTGGGCCAAAGGTGACGGGCGGAGCTTGAGAATATGTGCGAGAACAGTCGAGAAGGTTCTACGAGGGGTCGTGTCCGGAGGCAGAGCTTGTTCCACCGTGGAGAAAATAAGGGGAGGCAGTGAGAGGTGTGGGAAGCCTGAGTCCGGACTGCGTCATCGCCACCCTCTACTCGCCACGGTTTTTCCAGCGAAGCCGTCTCTCATCCCGGCACGCCGTCAGCCAGCGGTGGACAGGGAGCGAGAGGGAGAGACGCGCCGCGATGGTGGAGCAGAGAGGGCGCGCGTCACGGCAGAGAAAGAGAGTGGAACCATCCGGAGAGAGCGAGAGCTGTGCAGTTATATAATAAAGAAAGACGCCAGTCAACAGTTGTCGTGGAAGTGCTTTATTACAACTGGAGTCAGAAGTGGTTCTTCTAGAGACAAAAAAGTACAACGGAAAGCGAAATGTCCAAGCATCTCAAGAAGAAGAACTCACCTGTGGCATCTTCCGACGTTGACGAGGCAGGGACCCAGGACCTGCCAACCCCGGGATCCATGGTCCCGGTCACAGGAACCGCGGCTGGTGAGGTCACCGCGCCAGAGACGGACGGCGCAGCTGCGGCATCTTCACCACAGCGGGCAGAAGACGGCTGGAAAAGGGTGGAAGAGCAGCTAGACTCGCTACGGACGATGCTTCTCCAGCTGGTGTTTCTTGTCGCGTCGTCTATGGTTACGGGGCACCCACAGGAGGTTTTGCCGAGGGGTGATGAGCAGAGGCTTCGGGATGGAGCCTCGGAGGGTCCCCCTGCAGAGTCGATGGCCGCCATTGCGGGCGCGGGAGAGCTGTCCGCCATTACACACGCTACGGAGACCATGCGGCGGGACGCCGCCATCTTGGGCGGCACTGTTGGAGCGCGGTTGGAGTCCGCCATTTCTGAGGAGCCACGTGGTGAGCAGCCGGTGGGAGCTGCTGCTGTTGGATGGAACGGAGCTGAACGCAGCAGCCGTCTTCCTCAAGTCAAGGAATTCGTCACTGCAGGCGGTGATTGGAGCGCCTTCACTTGGAGCTTCGAGGCAGCATTCCGTTCACTACACTGGTCGGAGGAAGAGGCGTTGGTCGCTCTGCCAACCGTTTTGGATGACGACGCGCTGGTGGTATTTCGACGATTCCTCCTGAGAAAAAGAAAACGTTGAAGGATGTGTACGCGGAAATAGCTGAGGTCTACAAACTGCCTTCCGATACTCAACGAAAGTTCATGCAGCGTAGGCGGGGGAGTTCCGAATCCCCACTCGCCTACCGTAGCACTTTGATGGCGTTGACTGTGGCCGCCTACCCCAATGTCAAGCAAGAAGTCCTTGACTCGCTGGTTATGGAAAGAATGCTAGCTTTGGCAAGGGACATGGGGGTGGTTCTACCTGCTTGCGGTCATGAGCCGCAGACGTCTCGATGGGCCGCCAGAGGCCTGAACGTGCATGAGAACTTACAGCGTTGGACGCAGATGGCTCCATGGACTGGGGATCCTGGTCACGATGGTGAGCCGAAGGGTTGGTCACCAACTAAAGTCGTCCACAATCCGGACGATACGCTTTCGGAGGGTGATCTTGCGGCAGCTGTTCCTCGTTGGGATCGACGATGGGGCGACATTCAACGTCGCCGGGGGTTCTCCGGTCCACGTCGGGGTGACGACTGGGCAGCTCGCCGGCCGGCCGTCACCTGCTTTAGGTGTGGCCGGTTGGGCCACTTCACGTGGGATCGCCCGAAGTCGCCCTCGTTCTCCGACTCCACCTGCTGCTCCGGCTCCGACTCCTTCTCCGACGGCCCAACATCTTCCCATGCAGACAAGTCGGCACACGTCAGACACCCGGCCTAATTCGTCACCTCAGGCATCTCATATCACTGAGCAGGGTCGTTCGTATCGTAATTCGGGTACTGTTGCCAAGGGTTGGCCTGTCTCGATAACGCAATGGAAAAAGCTGGCATGTTGCGTGGTCGCGGCGGCCGCAGGATCCTCGACGGTACCTGGCTCTATTCAGGGCGTTGATGTTCGTGTTTCTGCTACAATCATTTCTGATGTTATTTTTCAGCTTCTGTCTATTCCCGTTTCACGAATTCGACCGGCCTTTGACGCTTGCGTTGCTGCTAATGGGGGTAGCATGGGCATCATCGGCCAGGTGGATGCCCACATTGCGATTGGGGATGTTGCTGTGTCAGGGCCGGTCTTGATTTCGAGGTCCTTGGCTGTGCCCTGCTTTTTTCTTCTTGGTTCTTTCGGTAAAGTCACGTAGAAGGGAAGTAATAAAATAATTAAAATAAAACATAATAAAATAATTCTCACGACGTTTCGGCCACAACGCAAGCAGCCGTCCTCAGGTGAAACCAGGTCTGTCGAGGCGACAGCGTCTGAATGAAACAGCACACGTGCTTGGAGCATATATATAAACTGGGTTGAAAGGGGGGGGGGGGAAAGGGTGCCTTGACAAAAGAATTTGCATATCAAGAGGAATTTAGCATATTTATGGGAAATGCAGGTATGTGATTAGTACTACTTATGTCCGTGCATTATGCAGGATTTGCAGCATCCAAGGGAGGGGATATGGGAAATGCAGGTATGTGAATTAGTGCTACTTTGACCGTGCATTATGCAGGATTAGCAGCATCACAGGGAGGGGATAGGGGTAGCATTAGTAAAGGGAAGAAGTGTTCATAGTATGTAGCTGCAGTAACTAAAAACCACCACGTAAGCAACTGAAGTATAAACTACATAGCAGAGGTGGGACAAAGTCATTGTTATGCAAGTCACAAGTAAGTCTCAAGTCTTTGCTCTCGAGTCCCGAGTCAAGTCGAGTCAAAGATGAGGCAAGTCCAAGTCGAGTCTGAAGTCATCAAAATCATGACTCGAGTCTGACTCGAGTCCAAGTCGCATGACTCGAGTCCACACCTCTGAGGTGGGACAAAGTCATTGTTGTGCAAGTCACAAGTAAGTCTCAAGTCTTTGCTCTCGAGTCCCGAGTCAAGTCGAGTCAAAGATGAGGCAAGTCCAAGTCGAGTCTGAAGTCATCAAAATCATGACTCGAGTCTGACTCGAGTCCAAGTCGCATGACTCGAGTCCACACCTCTGCTACATAGTATCATCATTATACTAAATATACTCTACAATAAGCTGAGTTACTAACAGTAACTAATACATTACAATTCTACGTCGTAAAAAATATGATATGCTTCCATCTAAACTTTATTCTCTTACATCACACGAGTCTACCCGTACTATATACTGCCATAGACAAACCCAACATTAAATTATATACTGTATTGCTATAAACCACCCTATACCTTATACATTATTCTACCCACCCTAATGTATATCACTATACAATTACGATACTATATATTACTTTGTACATTGTATTAAGCATATACATTTTTATACTATTTGTTATTATACATTGTACCGTTGACCGTCGTGTGAAAGATACTAAGAGGAAGAAACAAAATATGTCAATGCAGCAGAGCAAAGAATCCATTCCCTGCGGAGAATACAATGCCAGTGAGTGGAACGCGGTCTGAAAGTCACCGTAAACGTGAACACAATCAGTTAAGATCCGAAATGGTTTATTACGTCCTTCCAATGATTGCTAAGCCAGAATCCATCTTCCTGCTTGTGCCCTGCTTGTTGGGCCCTGATTTTCTTGGGAGGATGCCTGTTAAAATTCTCGTGGATCAGAGTTGTTTGGAAATGCCCTCCGGTTGTAAATTGTTTTTTCTACCGTCTCCGCTCTTGCGTTCGTCGCCGTGCGCCGCCGTGCAGGCGCTAGCAGACGTTACAGTTGAAATTCTGCCGGGTTCCCAGATGCTGGTGCCATTGCGTTATCGGAAAGGAATCGTAGCGATGATGTGGCAGCCGGGGTCCTTCTGACCCCGTCTAATACTGCGACCCGGAGTCTGACGCTTGTTGGCGCTCAGACGATAGTTCGTTCCGGACAGGCCCCGTTTTTGTAAGTTCTGCATGGGGGGGGGAGGCGACTCATTCCACTTCTGTGTCGGATGATCGATGGATCACGGAGCTATGTCGAGAGAATCTGTCGTTGTCTTCCGACCAACGCAGGGAGTTGCGTGCACTTCGGTGTGAATTTGCTGACGTTTTCAGTAAAGATGATTTCGATTTGGGACATACGTCCCTTTTGTCCCACCACATTGATACGGGTGAGGCCAGCCCTATTCGTCAGAACTCGCATCGGTTGAGCCTATGGGAGAAGAACGTGTGCAGTGCACTGTGAATGATATGCTGGCCGCTGATATGATTTCCCCGTCTAACAGCCCTTGAGGCGCACCAGTCGTACTTGTTAAAAAAAAGGACGGGAATCTCAGATTTTGCGTGGACTTCCGCAAACTGAATAAAATGTCAGTGGCCGACGCGTATCCGCTCCCGCGTATGGATGACTCCATGGATGCGTTCTCCGGAGCGCGGTATTTCTAGACTCTCGATTTGTCTTCCGGGTTTTGGCAATTGCCCTTGGATGACTCTTCAAAACTGAAGACCGTGTTCCGCACGCCTCAGGGACTCTTTCAATAAAATTGCCTTCTGATGGGGTTGAATTCAGCTCCCGCTACATTCCAACGCTTGATGGAGCTCGTCTTAGCTGGCTTGCAGTGGGACAATTGTCTCATTTATCTGGATGATGTAATTGTGTTTAGTCGCACGTTTGATGAACACCTTCGACGCCTGCGCGCCGTTTTTGAGAGGATGCGCCCCGCTAACCTCAAATTAAAACCAAAAAAATGTCATCTATTGCAACATTCGGTGCGTTACTTGGGTCACGTTGTGAGCTCCGACGGTATTGCCATGGATCCGACCAAGACAGCCTGTGTTCGCGATTGGCCGACCCCAACATGCGAGGGGATGTACGAAGCTTCCTCGGATTTGCGTTATATTACCGTCGGTTTATGCCAAATTTTGCTACGGTCACTAAACTCCTGCACGCGCTGACTGCTAAAAATCAGAGATTTAAATGGGGTCCGGAGGAGGAAGTGGCATTCGTGGCCCATCGCAGTCGCTTATCCGACGCACCCACGCTCGAATATCCAGATTTTTCTTTGTCGTTTATATTAGATACCAAAACCAGCGACACGGGTATCGGCGCCATTTTATCGCAATCGAAAAATGGTGTAGAGAAAGTAGTCGCTTATGGCAGCCGTGTCCTTTCTACAACGAAAAGTCGCTTCTGCGTAACAAGATAATTTTTGTCCATTGTGTACTTTGTGCGTCAGTATATGCCTTACCTTTACGGCAGGAAATTAATTGTCCACACTGACCATGCGGCTCTCCAATACTCCTTGAAGATCGAGCAGCCGGCCGGCCAATTGTCTCGTTGGCTTGAAATATTACAAGAATTTTCCTTCGAGGTCGTTTATCGTCAAGGTTCCCGGCATTGCAACGCGGATGCGCTGTCACGATTGCAACATGCTTCCCGCTGCGCATTTCTTCTGGAACGATTCGCTGTACGCCTGTCACTTCACCTCCGCG
Source organism: Lampetra fluviatilis (assembly GCF_964198595.1). Lineage (NCBI taxonomy): Eukaryota > Metazoa > Chordata > Hyperoartia > Petromyzontiformes > Petromyzontidae > Lampetra > Lampetra fluviatilis. The sequence goes on from NC_136298.1 coordinate 1,131,525, forward strand.
AACTGTCATGTCCGCGGTGGATGATTCAAAGACGCACGCTGCTCATGTGCCGGCTGACAGCATCCTGCAGCTTCCGCGCTCCGTGTGGGTGCGCGAGCAGCTGCTGGATGATTCCTTAGCTACTTTGCGGCGTCGAGCGGAACACACACATGACTCTCTGGCGTTGGATGACTGTGGTCGGTTGGCTTTTCATGACGGCCTTTTGATGTGGAGGGAGGATATGGTAGACCGATGGCGGATTGTAGTCCCCATTACCCTCCGTGACGGCTTGGTTCGTGTCTTGCATAGTGAAAAATTGTTGCACCTCGGTGTTCAAATAACTTTGCGGACGCTGCAACGGGATTACTTTTAGCCCGGCATGATGGCCGAGGTCTCTAAACTTATTCGTTCCTGCCCTGACTGCGCTCGGCAGAAACCGCTAAATTGTCAATATAACTACTTTAAAGTTAGAAATGTAAACCCCAGTTTGTGAGTTAAATGCGTCGCAAGTTGCGTACACAGACAGACAGAGAGACACACAGACAGACAAAAAAATATTTTATAGGTAAGAATTAAGTACTTGCAATAATAATTTACCTAAATAAATTTTTACATAAAAGACCCATTGCCATTGTACCGTTTAGCCATGTTACTTAGGGGGAAAATATTTAACGTGCTACATGTAAAGTTTGCACACAATAACCCTCATCTTTATAATGCATGTAATTACATATTTAATGATAAATGAAAATAAAACTTTGATCATTACCTGAATAATTCAAATTAAACCCAACGCGCGGTGGAAAAAAAAACTTACGCTCGCGTGCCAAGAATCGAAGGTTGTTGATTTCTTTATTACCCGCCTATTCCCGTTTAATCGATACCACAAACGCTCACCAGATATCGATCCTCGCCAGTCCTGTATGCAGGTTGTCGCCACACACTTCATTGTCATTCCCCCCCCCAAATACAAAAGTGTGTACACAGTGTGGGAGCTACCCACATGCCAAATTTCAAGTTTGCAGCATGTTGGGAAGTATGCTAAACATTTCGAACAGACACATATTCACAAATTTCCCTTTTATACATATACTAGCTTTACTACCCGGCTTGGATTCACCACGCCAGATCGCCTTTGTCTCCCCAGTGGCGATGTTCACACACCATACGAATTACTCGTTTGAGGCCGAGTCGACCGAGGGGAGGGCCCAGGACCGGTTCAAATAATTCGCACCGGTGGTGACCGTGAGCAGGAATCAAACTCGGGTCGCCGGGTTTGTAGCGCAAGCACGCTAACCACTACACTACCGCGTCCAAAGGTACACATACACGTGCTGGCTGCAGACACACACAACTCTCAGGGTGCGTACGGCAGTAAACGACGGAAATAATAAAGCAATGCTACGCGAAGAACGCCTTAGACCTGCAATGCATGTGTATGGCACTTTACACGCGGAGGGTTGGGGGGGATGCGTGACATCAGCTGGCACACTGCGTTACGCTTCCGCATGCGGGTGACATCATAAATGTCACAGCTCACTTGCCATGCAAAATATATCCATTATTGCATGGTGTACAGTCTGGACAGTAACCACATGCCAAATTTCAAGTTTCTTGCATGTCGGGAAGTATGCTAAACATTTTGAACAGACACACATATTCACAACTTTGGGGGGGGGGGCACTGCGTAGCGAAGCGATTTGCGCGCTGCGCTATGAACCCGGCGACCCGAGTTCGATTCCTCCTCACGGCCACCACCACCACCGGTGACGATTATTTGAACCTCCCCTAGGTCGACTCAGCCTCAAATGAGTAACTGCTGTGGTGTGTGAACATCGCCACTGGGGAGACAAAGGCGGCCGGGCGTGGTGGATCCAAGTCCCGGGGGAAGCCGGCTAGGACAGCTCGTCTATTATATAATTACAATACCCCCCTTCTCTGCCTCTGATCTCTGTGTAGGGTTGTTACTGGGAGAAAGGCGGACAGAAACACAAGGGTGTCTGCACCCACACACGGGTGTCTACATCCACGTCCGCATCGGTTAACCCTGGGGGGCCATGGGGGCGCTGTGATCCCCCATAGCCCCACCCCTCAGAGAGGATTCCTATAAAAGGCAGGGAGCCAGAGGGCTCGCGGCCAGTGTGTTAGAAGCTTACCAGTGAAGACTGAAGACCGGCAGAATAGGCCCTGGGACTCCCCTGGCTTGCTGTTCTTGTCAGGGCCGAGGACGGCCTGGTTAGCTGGGTGCCGGGATCCGTGTTTAACCAGGGCCTGATCAGATAGCCTCCCATAGCACTCTTAGCGGATGACTGGGAATAGGACAGTCAGGGAATAGTGCTAGGGGTGTTTCCCATTGAGTAAGGGTGAAGGGGCCGTTACCCCATTCAAGTATTGTTACCGCCTTTTGGTTAAATAAAAGAGTGTGCCTCAACTACGTCGTCTGTCTCCCTGGGAACTCACTACATCTGCACCTGATTGGGTTAAATGATGACGTCACCCTGCTGCTCTATTTAAGACCAGGATCAGGTGGATGGCTTCACTCTTCTGGCAAATTGTCCGATGATGCTGGATGTAATTACCAGTAAAACGTCGTACTCAAAAATTGTAAATATTGTGCATTTACTTTTCAACACACCGGTGGGCTAAAGTAGTGAATTATTTTTTTTGTCAACGTGACACATTTTTTACTGATTGGCTGTGTCGGGTGGTGGAGGGTTGCGACACATTTATAAATAACGCGATCTAACCGAAAAACCTTTATTATGAAGGACAGCCATTGTTGACTTCATCACAAAAGTGGTACCTGTTTTATCGACCCTCTGGCGAGAGGGGTGATGGACTGAGTAAACCCCCCACCCAACACGGAGAAGGGTTTGAATTCACAACCTTACGATGACAAGCTGCTTGCTCTTTTAACTTTCGCCGATCTTGCTGGCTTCCCCACTAAGTCCCAATCTCTCGTTTCCTGCAGTTAATTTCCACCAGTTATGATGACTGCCACCAGCAAGTCCACGGTGGTTGTTCCTAATGCATTACTCTTGTTCATATTTATTCATGGCGTTTTAGTCTTCACGAATAACATTTGTCGGAAAACCAAGCTCTCATTGGTGCCGTCACCGTGCCCGATTCCCCTCTGTAGTTGCTTGCTTGATGCAATCAATCAAAGCCGAGCGGTGGTGGCTACGCACGTGGCTCTAATTCAGCACTGTGGAGGCAGCGAGGGTTGGTGGTTCGCACGATTGTTGCTAAACTCCCTTCCCGTGGGTGTCGAGGAGGTAGGTGCCTTACCCCGGCTCGCCAGGAGAATGTAGTACGGGCAGTCCCTCGACTTATGAACGGACTCCGTTCCAGATGCCCGTTCGTAAGTTGAACGGTTCATAAGTCGGAAGGAAATAATGATTTACTGTATTTAAATCCCCATACAGTCAGTGTCATAAAATGTGTTACGATTCAACAACAAAAGGAAGCATTGTTAAACTCATACATAATAATAATTATTGTATATGTTCACACAGACACACACAGACACAGACAGACACAGACAGACACATTAACGACAAAGGATCTTTCAATTTTATTGAGGAACTGTGTTGTCTTGGTGTGATCTGGGACTGTTGTTGTCTTGCCCAAGTTTGCATTTAGTGTTGAAAAATCGGCATGATTTGATATACTTTTGTCATTTGTAGTTATATACCTTACTGTTATTTATTTTAGCGACTTGGTTACCTTTCCTATACTCTACACTCCCTATCGGTTTTCATATTCTCTGTTGTTGTAACTGTCTGACCCGCTCCGACTGGACATCTGTGAAAAAGAACTTCATAGCTCATCGGATTCCTTCAGTCTCAATAAATATTCTTATCTTCTGTATAGCCTGAAACAGACTTTTGGGGCATGTGCTGTTAGTGAGCACCTACAGTGAGGGAAAAAAGTATTTTAGAGTTTTTAACAGACAAAGAGACAAGAAGTCACAGCTTCTCGAGACGCTGGCCTTCCTCAAGAGATGCCGAGATAACAAGGTAATACCCATCGCGCTTTTAAGGGATTACATCTTGAATCATTGCCTCACTTGATACAGCTAATCTGGCTGTGACGGTCCCACCTGATGACGGAGACTTGTGTTGCCTCCGAAACGTCGTGATTTTTGTTTTTATTTTATTTTACTTTCTACGTGACTTTACCGAAAAAACCTAAGAAGATATTTGATCCCTTGCTGATTTTGTACGTTTGCCCACTGAAAAATAAATTATCAGTCTATAATTTTAATAGTAGGTTTATTTGAACAGTGAGAGACAGAATAACAACAACAAAATCGAGAAAAACGCATGTCAAAAATTGTATAAATTGATTTGCATTTTAATGAGGGAAATAAGTATTTGACCCCTCTGCAAAACATGACTTAGTACTTTGTGGCAAAACCCTTGTTGGCAATCACAGAGGTCAGACGTTTCTTGCAGTTGGCCACCAGGTTTGCACACATCTCAGGAGGGATTTGTCCCACTCCTCTTTGCAGATCTTCTCCAAGTCATTAAGGTTTCGAGGCTGACGTTTGGCAACTCGAACCTTCAGCTCCTTCCACAGATTTTCTATGGGATTAAGGTCTGGAGACTGGCTAGGCCACTCCAGGAGCTTAATGTGCTTCTTCTTGAGCCACTCATTTGTTGCCTTGGCCGTGTGTTTTGGGTCATTGTCATGCTGGAATACCCATCCACGACCCATTTTCAATGTCCTGGCTGAGGGAAGGAGGTTCTCACCCAAGATTTGACGGTACATGGCCCCGTCCATCATCCCTTGATGCAGTGAAGTTGTCCTGTCCCCTGAGCAGAAAAACACCCCCAAAGCATGATGTTTCCACCTCCATGTTTGACGGTGGGGATGGTGTTCTTGGGCTCATAGGCAGCATTCCTCCTCCTCCAAACACGGCGAGTTGAGTTGATGCCAAAGAGCTCCATTTTGGTCTCATCTAACCACAACACTTTCACCCAGTTGTCTTCTGAATCATTGAAATGTTCATTGGCAAACTTCAGACGGGCATGTATATGTGCTTTCTTGAGCAGGGGACCTTGCGGGTGCTGCAGGATTTGAGTCCTTCACGGGGTAGTGTGTTACCAACTGTTTTCTTGGTGACTATGGTCCCAGCTGCCTTGCGATCATTGACAAGATCCTCCCGTGTAATTCTGGGCTGATTCCTCACCGTTCTCATGATGATTGCAACTCCACGAGGTGAGATTTTGCATGGAGCCCCAGGCCGAGGGAGATTGACAGTTCTTTTGTGTTTCTTCCATTTGCGAATAATCGCACCAATTGTTGTCACCTACTCACCAAGCTGTTTGGCGATGGTCTTGTAGCCCATTCCAGCCTTGTGTAGGTCTACAATCTTGTCCCTGACATCCTTGGAGAGCTCTTTGGTCTTGGGCATGGTGGAGAGTTTGGAATCTAATTGATTGATTGATTGCATCTGTGAACAGGTGTCTTTTATACAGGTAACAAGCTGAGATTAGGAGCACTCCCTTTAAGAGTGTGCTCCTAATCTCAGCTCATTACCTGTATAAAAGACACCTGGGATCCAGAAATCTGTCGGATTGAGAGGGGGTCAAATACTTATTTCCCTCATTAAAATGCAAATCAATTTATTAAAAGTTTGACATGCGTTTTCTAGATTTTGTTGTTGTTATTCTGTCTCTCACTGTTCAAATAAACCTACCATTAAAATTATAGACTGATCATTTCTTTGTCAGTGGGAAAACGTACAAAATCAGCAGGGGATCAAATACTTTTTTCCCTCACTGTATGAAGGCCGGCACGGTACACGAGGGGCGGGTGGGTGGCCAGCACCACACCCGGCCGCCTTTGACTTCCAAGTGGCGATATTCACACACCGCACCAGGTACTCATTTGATTCTGAGTCGACCTAGGGGAAGCCCAGGACCGGTTCTGATAATCGTCACTGGTGTTGGCCGTGAGCGGGAATCGAACTCGGGTCGCTAACCGCTACACTACTGCTCCCCACACACATATACAGTATATATTATCCATGTGTAGTGTAATAGCGCCAGCTGGTGGACAGCAGCGGCAACTGTGGTGGGTAGACAGCACACACGCCGGTGAGGGTATGCACGGGGTGTGGGCAGAGGGGAGGAACTCGGGTAAGGGTCACGGAGGACCCCATCTGGATGCCCCTGGAACCTGCTAGCGGATTCAAGAAGAGAGGCGCAGTCAGGGCAGAGCCAGGCAGCGCTGGGAGCATAAAAGGAGCTAAGAGCGGGAGCCCGGGGCTGCCGGTCCTGGGAATGGACTCGTCTCATCGACGTCGTCGCTAAACGTCTCCGGTAGATATTGCGAAGGATAGTAGTTGGCTATCTCAGTGGAAAGAGTGTGCATGAGACCGTGAAAGTTGTCAATAAAGGTGCCTCCTAGAAACTCCGTCTCTGAATCGTTGACACTCCACATTTCTAAGGTATTTACTGTTCAGAGAAGTGCACCTGGGCAGGGCCACATCGCCAGAAGAGACGGCGACGGTCAGTGGTCGAGATAAATGTTTGGAGCGTCAGCCAAAGGAATCCACGGCGCAGATGAAGCAGGACCAAAGGGATGGACAGGGCTCGAGTGGGCCCTCATCCAGCAGTGCACGGGCAATGGCTGTCGATGACACTGCTTTTGAGGCGGGCAATATACTCAAGGCACGCAATGTGCATCACCACCAACAGGGACTTGCAGGTTACTGGGATCAGGGTGGGCGCCGTGTCACGTCGTTGCTGCACAGAGACAGCTGCCACTGGGAGAGTCCCCTTGGTAACGGTTGAGTTAAGATGCGAGGCCAGGCGCTGTGTGAGATGTCGAGGCAGTTGAGTGACGCATAAATGTAGAGATTAAATTATTATGAGCGGTGGTGTAGGACCCAGAATCACTTCACTCTCCCCCCCTCCCTTCTCACACAGCACCACTCAACACTCCCATCTCACACAGACCCACACTCACCACTCCCATCTCACACAGCACCACAGAACCACACTCACCACTTTGATCTCACGCAGCACCACAGACTCACTCACCACTCCCATCTCACACAGCACCACAGACCCACACTGACCACTCCCATCTCACACAGCACCACAGACCCACACTCACCACTCTCATCTCACATAGCAACACCACAGACCCACACTCACCACTGTCATCTCACACAGCCCCACACTCACACTCACCACTCCCATCTCACACAGCGACACCACAGACCCACACTCACCACTCCCATCTCACACAGCACCACAGACCCACACTCACCACTCTCATCTCACACAGCACCACACTTACACTCACTACTCCCATCTCACACAGCAACACCACAGACCCACACTCACCGCTCCCATCTCACACAGCACCACAGACCCACACTCACCACTCCCATCTCACACAGCACCACAGACCCACACTCACCACCCCCATCTCACACAGCACCACAGACCCACACTCACCACTCCCATCTCACACAGCACCACAGACCCACACTCACCACTCCCATCTCACACCGCCCCACAGACTCACACTCACCACCCCCATCTCACACAGCACCACAGACCCACACTCACCACTCCCATCTCACACAGCACCACCGACCCACACTCACTACTCCCATCTCATACAGCACCACAGACCCACACTCACCACTCTCATCTCACACAGCAACACCACAGACCCACACTCACTACTCCCATCTCACACAGCACCACAGACTCACACTCACCACCCCCATCTCACACAGCACCACAGACCCACACTCACCACTCCCATCTCACACAGCACCACCGACCCACACGCACTACTCCCATCTCACACAGCACCACAGACCCACACTCACCACTCTCATCTCACACAGCAACACCACAGACCCACACTCACCACTCCCATCTCACACAGCACCACAGACCCACACTCACCACTCCCATCTCACACAGCACCACCGACCCACACTCACTACTCCCATCTCACACAGCACCACAGACCCACACTCACCACTCTCATCTCACACAGCAACACCACAGACCCACACTCACCACTCCCATCTCACACAGCACCACAGACTCACACTCACCACCCCCATCTCACACAGCACCACAGACCCACACTCACCACTCCCATCTCACACAGCACCACCGACCCACACGCACTACTCCCATCTCACACAGCACCACAGACCCACACTCACCACTCTCATCTCACACAGCAACACCACAGACCCACACTCACCACTCCCATCTCACACAGCACCACAGACCCACACTCACCACTCCCATCTCACACAGCACCACCGACCCACACGCACTACTCCCATCTCACACAGCACCACAGACCCACACTCACCACTCTCATCTCACACAGCAACACCACAGACCCACACTCACCACTCCCATCTCACACAGCACCACAGACCCACACTCACCACTCCCATCTCACACAGCACCACCGACCCACACTCACTACTCCCATCTCACACAGCACCACAGACCCACACTCACCACTCTCATCTCACACAGCAACACCACAGACCCACACTCACCACTCCCATCTCACACAGCACCACAGACTCACACTCACCACCCCCATCTCACACAGCACCACAGACCCACACTCACCACTCCCATCTCACACAGCACCACCGACCCACACGCACTACTCCCATCTCACACAGCACCACAGACCCACACTCACCACTCTCATCTCACACAGCAACACCACAGACCCACACTCACCACTCCCATCTCACACAGCACCACAGACCCACTCTCACCACTCCCATCTCAAACAGCACCACAGACCCACACTCACCACTCTCATCTCACACAGCACCACCGACCCACACTCACCACTCCCACCTCACACAGCACCACCGACCCACACTCACCACTCCCATCTCACACAGGACCACTGACGCACACTCACCACTCTCATCTCACATAGCAATACCACAGACCCACACTCACCACTCCCATCTCACACAGCGCCACAGACCTACACTCACCACCCCCATCTCACACAGCATCACAGACCCACACTCACCACTCCCATCTCACGCAGCAACACCACAGAACCACACTCACCACCCCCATCTCACACAGCACCACAGACCCACACTCACCACCCCCATCTCACACAGCACCACAGATCCACACTCATCACTCCCATCTCACACAGCACCACAGACCCACACTCACCACTCTCATCTCACACAGCACCACCGACCCACACTCACAACTCCCATCTCACACAGCACCACCGACCCACACTCACCACTCCCATCTCACACAGGACCACTGACCCACACTCACCACTCTCATATCACATAGCAACACCACAGACCCACACTCACCACTCCCATCTCACACAGCACCACAGACCCACACTCACCACCCCCATCTCACACAGCACCACAGACCCACACTCACCACCCCCATCTCACACAGCACCACCGACCCAAACTCACTACTCCCATCTCACACAGCACCACAGACCCACACTCACCACTCCCATCTCACACAGCACCACAGACCCACACTCACCACCCCCATCTCACACAGCATCACAGACCCACACTCACCACCCCCATCTCACACAGCACCACAGACCCACACTCACCACCCCCATCTCACACAGCACCACCGACCCAAACTCACTACTCCCATCTCACACAGCACCACAGACCCACTCACCACTCTCATCTCACACAGCATCACAGACCCACACTCACCACTCTCATTTCACACAGCACCAGAGACCCACACTCACCACTCCCATCTCACACAACACCACAGACCCACACTCACCACTCCCATCTCACACAGCACCACCGACCCAAACTCACTACTCCCATCTCACACAGCACCACAGACCCACACTCACCACTCTCATCTCACACAGCATCACAGACCCACACTCACCACTCTCATCTCACACAGCACCAGAGACCCACTCACCACTCCCATCTCACACAGCACCACAGACCCACACTCACCACTCCCATCTCACACAGCACCACAGACCCACACTCACCACTCCCATCTCACACAGCACCACCGACCCAAACTCACTACTCCCATCTCACACAGCACCACAGACCCACACTCACCACTCTCATCTCACACAGCATCACAGACCCACACTCACCACTCTCATCTCACACAGCACCAGAGACTAAGACTCACCACTCCCATCTCACACAGCACCACAGACCCACACTCACCACTCCCCTCTCACACAGCACCACCAAACCACACTCACCACTCCCATCTCACACAGCCCCACAGACTCACACTCACCACTCCCATCTCACACACCACCAGACTCACACTCACCACTCCCATCTCACACAGCACCAGACTCACACTCACCACTCCCATCTCACACAGCACCACAATCACCACTCTCATCTCACACAGCACCACAGAATCACAATCACCACTCCCATCTCACGCAGCACCACAGACTCACACTCACCACTCCCATCTCACACAACACCACAGACCCACACTCACCACTCTCATCTCACACAGCACCACAGACTCACACTCACCACTCCCATCTCACGCAGCACCACAGAACCACACTCACCACTCCCATCACACACAGCACCACAGACCCACACTCACCACTCTCATCTCACACAGCACCACAGACCCACACTCACCACTCTCATCTCACCCAGCACCACAGACCCACACTCACCACTCCCCTCTCACACAGCACCACACTCACCACTCTCATCTCACACAGCACCGCACTCACCACTCCCATCTCACACAGCACCACAGACCCACACTCACCACCCCCATCTCACACAGCACCACACTCACCACTCCCATCTCACGCAGCACCACAGACTCACCACTCCCATCTCACACAGTATCACAGACTCACACTCACCACTCCCATTTCACGCAGCACCACAGACTCACACTCACCACTCCCATCTCACACAGCACCACAGACTCACACTCACCACTCTCATCTCACGATGCATCACAGTTCCACACTCACAACTCACCACTCCCATCTCACACATCAGCAGCACTGCACCCACACCACTCTGCAATTCATGAAGAACCTCAGCATGCGCGAAGAGTTGCATTCCGGCATTTATTTGGACAAATTAGGCAAGTAATTTGCACACAGTAACCTCTGAGACGGAGACGCCGATTGCATATGCCATCACTTATTTTGTTTCATGGGCTGAGGCAAATGCAGCCAGAGCATAGACGGATTTCCCTGACCCCGAGACACACGCGCACACGTGATGGTGGCAACATCACACGAACCCGAGGCGCCCCACGGGGGATGGGTTTTTTTCACTCGCTGCAACGCAGCTCCACAAAGACGCCGACGGCGACGCCGCCGCTGGTTTTACCCAGGCTGCTGCCCAAATGTGTGCGTGCGAGCGAGTACGAGCGGAGCCACAGTCAGCAGCAATGCAACGACAAGAGGGGGGGGGGTTCGGGGTGCACCGAACCCCCCCCCCCCCCATAGCGCCGCATGCAGCCTCGTGCGCCGCCGCTGCAGCTCGCCAGTGACCATGGCACGTGATACCCATCATTAAGTGCAAGATCCCATTCGGCCGATTTACAAACGCGTACAACGGACATAAACTTAAATAGAACCCCCCAATCATTTTGGCAACGAAGTGACAAATATACAAAATTGGCAACCAGTTGAAATAAAAGTCTGAACTTATATAACGCATATACAGATGTCACTAATTACGGCTCGATAGAAAACGCAGTGGGAGTTCCCCAGCCATATCTGCAGATCACGGTCAAGAATTTCCGCGGACCACCACGCGAACCACCGCGCGAACGTGGCGTTTCGTGGAAACGATCGAACCCGTGACAACTTTTCGGAGCCGCTTCTCAGCATGGCTATTGCACGCGAGCGGTGGTAGGAAAGCATTGGTCGCGGCAACGCGTGACGGACGGATATAATACCCAGCAAACGCTGCAGATAAGGAACGCATGGGCGAGGGATACTGAACGAGGTTGCTGCCGTGGACAAAACTATCTCTCCCCCCCCCCTGCCCCAGGCACAAGCTCCTCTCTCTGGCGCGAGGATATTCCACCGTGGCGGAAAGCACACGGGAGGTAGTAAGACCGAGCAAGGACGGACGCAGTCGATTTTTTTAAAGCTCGTGGTCGCGTTACGCCTGGCTCCTGAGTGCGCGCGGTCACCCAGCCCGGCGACGCCAAGAACCGAGAGCCCTTCGGCGGCGCGGCAGAATTACCCTGACGAAGCTCTGCCTGCCGCGCCGATTTATGAGGTTCGTTGACGCACCGACCGTGCACAGCAGCTCCTGAGGGTTTTAGCGACACGCGTTTGGCCCAGTTGGTCGGTTGCGACGACTGTCACAACAGTTGCGTCATCACGAGCGAGGCGAGGCCTGGCTGGAAAGGCATTCGTGAGTCCTTGAGATTCTTTTGCAATTATTATTTACAATTCTGCAACAAATCACGCACGCACCCACGCCGTAAATATAAAAAAAACTCCAAACGGGCAGATCCACACCGGAAGCCGTCGGCTACGCGACTCGGTGCCGTGTGACACAATGGCTAACGAGCCCCCAGAGTGGACGTCTCTGCTACCAGACTCGTCCACGATCGCGTGCGATTGAGAACGATTTGGTGGCGCAACCGAGAGCTCGGGGTGTTGACCCCACCTCGATGGGCTTTTTTGCTGGAAAAGCCCACGGACTTCACGTTCAACCCTCAACCGAAATGTGGCTGGTAGTGTCACAGGATCGAGTGTGCTTCTATGAGCAAGAGGCCACTTTGTGCCGTTTCTTGCGTTCACCAAAACGGCGCCGGTGGCCATCGTGATGGGTTCCCGACGCTGCTGCCGTTCCAAAGTGACATCGCGGCGCCACGGCACCCCTGACGTTCTACCGATGTGGCCCACTGCCGCCCCTGGCCCCGAGTTGATTGATGCCAGTTTAAAAACAGGAAAAACAAAGATCTGAAAAAGCAACGATAAAGAACCACAAAAAAAAACCGTCTTGAAATCCTGCCGCCGCTAAGAAGGCACAGGGTGCTTATCCCCGTGCCATCTTTACTCCCGGCCAGTTACTACAGTAGGTCATCACAATACAATGCGTGTTGGGCAATTGTTCTGTCCCACACACGTAGCATTTTATACATATGTACAGAAAACTAGTTACAAACACGTGTCGATTAACCGACATTCATCACGGATGGCTCAAATTTACAGAAGACGGAGTATTGTTTTGTTTGTACAAAGCCAGACATACATACACATATACACACAATACCAAGAATAAATAAGCTGATCCAAGCACAGTCCAACCGATTCACCATGCACGCAACACACAACACAATCGTCACCGCAGTAAACTGGCCACGTTACAAACATTCGGGCTTTGCTTGCAGTCATCTGCCCGTGTTTATAATATTAAGGCTGTTTCGTTGTCTTGATGGTACAGTCTGTGCTATGCACGATTAGAGCAGCGGCTGTCACATACACGCAGCTCCCGGATTCCGACTCTCCCGGGCGTCGTCAAAACCACTCCGCAGACAGACTGACTCGGACGAGGAGAACCTTCTTGGCTCTCGGGCACGCTGCCTGCTTACAGACGTCGGCGATGTGACCTCCCCTCCCACCTCATCCCCCACCTCACCTGCCTGCTCGCCCGTGCATCAACACGCCCACGGGTTTATAAAGCAACGATCGATTTCCCTACCCTCAAATCTGTAAACAATGGTGCTCCCCCCCTCCTCCTTCAGGAGCGATTCATTCAAACCAAAGCGCTTATGCAAAATATCACCCCCCCCTCCTTCCCCCCGCCCCCGGTCGACATTGATGAGGTCATCAAACTAACGTGGCCGTGGACAGCAACGTTACCCGTTGGAAGGCTTCTCGTTTAACGGTCCGACCCGACCGCCACTCCGCCCGGATTGCGTCCATGCCCCCGCCGCCGCCTGTTAGTCGTTGGCGTGTGACGGCCTTGAGAACTCTTTGGCTGAACTTGGCCACGTAGTGGTTAGAAAAAAAAACAGAATATGTGTGGTGAGGGCCGCAATGCCTCAAACGTAAAGTTTCTGGGGAGCGGTGGTGCGCGACAAGAGTGCCCAGACCCCGTGAAAGGCGGCCGCACGTCAAGAGTCTCAGAATGGTCACGACGCAGCCCGCTCTCCGATTGCCGTAGAAATATGGCGAAACCTTGGCAAGGTAGCTTGTGTTGTGGCCTTTCCCAGAAAGCAGGGTTGACTTCATTGATGGAGGAGACGTTGGCACCGTAGGTTTGATGAGCAGCTTCAACCGCCCACTCCCTCATTACAGCGAGGGGCGAATGGCAGAATGAGAACTTAAATTGCGCAATTAGCACAATTGAAGAAACACCTTCCTCAACCCAGGGCGTTTCGGAATTTCGGACGCAATTAAGGGCGACTTGTAACAAACTCCACAGGATCTGTGCACCCCCCCTGCCCACCCCCAGAAGCCCCCCACCCACACCTGCTTGGGAGAGAAGCCAGGGGGAGGTGCCGGAGAGAGGAGAGAGAGAATCAGACCCCTCCTGGGTGACTGCAGTGAAGCTCACTGGTCCTCTGGTTGTAAATGTATATTCGTGGGGCTTTTTCGTTTCTGTTGTTCTCCCCCCAAAGTTTCCGACATTAGTCCTCTTCTACGTGGACCTGCACAATCTGCAAACACATACGGACGAATAAATGTGTCAGGGAAAAAAAAAAACCTCAACAACCACACGAGGTCAGATGTGGCGCGACAACGTGAAACAAAGTTCAGTCGACTCTCGATTATCCGCGGCCAACCTCCCCGTCACTAGTGTGGATAATCGAGTCTCCTGTACAATGAAAACGAACAAAAGAGAAATCTCGTCACGCAGTAGTGAGCACAAAGTGTTTCGTTACCGGCGTGTGGGAGTGTTCCGTACCGGCGTGTAGGAGTGGGCGCTGCTCACGGAGCCGTTGCGAGTCATGCCAAAGCTCATCTCTCGCTCCTCCTCCTCCTGCTCCTCCGTGGTTTTGCGGTAAACCGGGTTCTCAAAGTGAATGCTTTTGGCACTACGCCGCTTCCAGCTACGCCACAGCATCACTGCACTTGCTGCCAACAGCAGCAGCAGCACTGCAAACGGCAAGCACGGTGGGGGGGGGGGGACATGAACACGCGACGTCACATGGGGTCACACAGTGTCACCCAAACCCCACCGCACCTGCCCTTCACACCCAGACGGCTTGCTGCCAAATTTAAGTGGAAATACCAAATAAAGATATTTTAATGATTCATAACTGACTTTTGGGTCAGATCGCAGCGCAAGTCAAATGTGTGTCTCGTGCACCTTCCTCAACCCGATAGCCAATGAATAAAGCTGTCAAGTGATGAACAAACATGCCGGTTGATTGCTGCTTCAGCAGCACCACTGGTTGTGTTAGTGATCCACACGCAGTGAACAAATGGGTACGTAATGTTTCCCTGGTGGTTACAACCAGCATCATCAGGCAAGTGCTGTGCTGCCAGGAGATGGACTGAAACCGGCGACCTCTGGATTGTAAGCCCAGTGCACTGCTGACCGACCATTACACCGCTGTCGCAGCTGCATTCGTTTGTTACCTAACGAGCTAAACGCGACGTGGTTACTGCTCGAGACGTTTTTGTCCGTGCGGTAAACCGGAAACGGACTTTTAGTCATGCAGCTACCAGTGACAGAAGAACGCGAATGTAAAAGCCCAACTTGAACCCAGACTCTCGCCATCGCCAGCTCCATCCAGTGGGCCCCCAGAATCGCCCAGCCACTCACTTCACCATAAAACACCGAGTGTGGAGTGTGGGGTGTGGGGTCGGAGTGGGGGGGGGCTCACCAATAGGGATGGTGATCCCCAGTGCCACGGGCACCACAGACGTTGAGGCCTCCTCCTTCCGAGCCAGCATATCTGCAACGCGACACACAGGGGACAGTCGGATCAAGGGGGCCACAACGCGATGATCGCGAAGGTCAATCCAGCTGCCGAACGGCAGCACTGATGATCCGACGACACACTGAATCCAACATCCAGACGCCATTCAACTCCGACTGGGTGTGTGGCAGAAGTAAGTCGTTTGCGGTGTCTTTTTTTTATTGGACAAATTTGGATCGTGACGGCTGAAATAATGGGCTACTATTATTTTCGAATGGTGTCATGGGGATCTTTTAACGTCCAAAGGAAGGAGCTGCTGTGTCTTACAGCCACAGTCAACAGCGGTTTCTCAGTAGGAGTACATTGTTGCCATGCGTTTCCAAATTGAGTAATTAGCGGTATTTTTTTTTTATTCTGGTAAAATTTAGACCGTGACGCCGGCCGGCACACAATGCTCGACTACTCTTTCTGAACGACTTCACAGGATTTTTTATGTCCACCGTGAGCGAAGCGGATAGCGATGTAGTATTTTTCCGGTAAATACGACACCACCGTGGTATTAATCAGGGCAGCCTGCTGGATTTGAACCGGTTTACAGGCAGCGAGTGACTAAAAGCCAGAGGAAGGGGCTCGTACGGGAGTTGGTCGCGGTGGGGGAGGTCGCGGGCGCCGTGCTCGTCCGCTGGTGCTGCCGAGTCGCGTCATCCGTCGTCACGGCAGCCGGGCGGTCTGTGGGAGGGCAGCGCGATGGTGAGCAGGGCGACACGTGTACAGCTCACGAGACGTAAGCAGGCGAGTCACAGCTGCCCCG
Organism: Lampetra fluviatilis; assembly: GCF_964198595.1. Taxonomy (NCBI): domain Eukaryota; kingdom Metazoa; phylum Chordata; class Hyperoartia; order Petromyzontiformes; family Petromyzontidae; genus Lampetra; species Lampetra fluviatilis. The sequence continues at coordinate 1,148,220 of NC_136298.1, forward strand.
GCCCCTCCCTCGCACTTACCCCATGTCCCCACCCCAACCACCACCGGTACCTATCACACAAAAATACCCCGTGTAGCCTTTAAGAGACTGTTGGCGCAAGTGCCGTTGGTCAGCACCTATTAAGGCTATCACGGCACACGAGGGGGGGGTGGGTTGCCAGGTCCGTGTACGGCCGCTTCAATCTGAGTATTTTTGCCGCCTCCGCAGCAGGTACTTATTTATGGCCAAGTTGACCGAAGGGAGGCCCAGGACCAGTTTAGATATTTCGTCACCGATGTTGGCCCAGAGGGCGAAAATCAAACTCGGGTCGTGAGGTTCGTAATACAATGCGCTAACAACATGCACACTCGCACCCACTCACACACACATCTCACGCACACTAAACACACATGCAGAAAGAAAAAGTTCCCCCGTATAGCCTTTACAGACTGTTGGGGCAAGTGCTGTTCGCGAGCACATATGAAGGCCGACACGGCACACGAGGCAGTGGGTGGCGAGCACCATGCCTGGCCGCCTTTGTCTCCCTCATGGAAAAGTACTCATTTGAGACCGAGTCAACCTAGGGGAGACCCAGGACCGGTTCAGATAATTGTCACCGGTGTGCGGGAATGGAACTCGGGTCGCCAGATTCGTAGCGCAACGCGCTAACAGTTGCACTACCACTCCCTACATGCACCCTTACACTCTCACACACACCTCCCACTCACATCGCACCCACTCCCACAAAATACCCTTGCACACTCGCACGCTCACACTCGCTCACTCCAACCCCGGCTGTCTGGTATACAGGCAGCGAGTGATTTGAGGGAAATTGAGTTTGTACCTGACATCGTGGTGGTCCTGGTGGTCGTGGTGGAGGACGAGGCGGTCGCGGGCCGTGGGCTTGTCCGCTGTGGCTCCCGACTCGTGACGTCCTTTGGTCCGGTTGTCATCACAACGACAGGGGGGCGGTCTACGAGAGGCGCGAAAGCGGTAACGTGGAGTGAGCGACGCCCCCTGACAAAGACGCCCCTCCCGTCGCCTTGACGAAACCGGACCGTGGGGGGTCCGGGTGCGGCTTGCGATCGCCCATCCAGGCCGAGACGGTGCCCACGAGGGGGGCGGTGCGACCGTCGCGTTTGCGGACGAACCCCGGCCCCGCGCCCTGGGTCCCTCCCTACCCCCACGCTCACCTTTGCTGCAACCGCGGCCGTCGTTTGCGAGGAACTCCCCATCGGGGCACGCGCACGTGAACCGCGGCGACCCGGCGGTGATGTGCGGCGCCGGCAGGCACAGGTATGCGCAGCCGCCGTTCGGGAGCGGCGCTGTGCTGCACCAGTCCGTGCCTGCAAACCGAGGAGTGACAGCGCGGGGGGTGGGCATGAGTCAAGGGGGAGGGGGGAGATGCATACGCGCACGCGTGCGTGTGTGCGACGAGCTGTGTGCGATGGCGCAGCATGGAAGAGCACGGCTGGGGATGGAACAGCAGGGGATAGCACAGCAGGGGGTGGCAGAGCGCACGTTGTACCGTTTGGCTGCAGCAGGGGGTGGTAAACGAGCAGGTCCTGGGGGCTGTGCAGGTCCTCTACCACGGAGGAAATGCCGCTCCCCGTGTGCTTGTCAGCGCTGTAGATGGCTTCCTTCTCCCCGTCAGCCCAATACACCTTGTCCTGCGCCACAAATACAAAGATCCCCCGTACAGCCATTAAACGATTGTTAGGGTAAGTGCTATTAGCACGTCACATGAGGGGGTGGCCATAACCATGTTCGGCCACATTTGTCACCGCACCAGCTACTCGATTAAGGCTGAGCCGACCTAGGGGAGGCCCAGAAATTGTTAAAATATTCGCCGTTAGTGGTCATGAGCGGAAATTGAACTGGTATCGCCGTGTTTGTAGTGCAGGGTGATGACCACTGCACTACCACACGCCACGCACAGACGCATTGACAATTTAACAGTTTTAGCGTCCCGAGACCGATACCTCCCTGACACACGAGACTACACCATTAGTCTCCGGCTTATCTAAGCCTCTAATTAATATTCACTCGTACAGCATGCACAGCCGTTACAAACTCAACTTACACTATACTATTTAAATGTTTTGAACTAAACAACTTTAGCTTACCAGGTAAGGCCCGCTGAGCTATATAGCTCTTTTTCAGAAGCAACCTAACCACAAATGATAGCCCAACAGTGGCTTATGATATGGGAATGTATAACAGCCAAATACGCTACACGCATGTTGATTTTAAATGTAGAGGGGAAAACCGGAGAACCCGGTGATTTACAGGAACCGGTTTACAGAACTCGGTTTCTCGGACCAGGTTAACGGTAACAGGACCCGGGGTTACAGCTCGAGCGTGTTATACATGCTGCGGTGGTGCGCACAACACTACGAGTTGTGTGTGTTTGTGCGTTTAGCTGGGGGGGGTTTGGACCATAAACGCCAAGTGTCCCAAGACCTCCGCAGTGAGCGGCGCCCTCACCTCGAAGATGGCGATGGCGAAGGGGTGGTGGAGCGCGTCCGTCTGGTGCATCACCTCGTGCCTCTCGCCCCCGGCCAGGTTCACGCTGGACAGCGTGCGCAGCTTTGAGTCCACCCAGTACAGACGCTTGTTCACCAGGTCTGCACGGTCGAGAGGGGTCGCGAGGGTGAGCACGGAAACACCGGCAACGATTGTTCCTCATTCTCACCGGCGTAGGTTTACCCTCAACCCCACGCTCCAAGTCCCTCGTTAATTTGCCAGCAGTCGGTTCGACTCCTAAATCGCTCTTCTATAGCTACTACCATGGCTACCGTTCCCGTGAACTTCAATCATTGATTCCTCAACCCACATTAAGGACTCGGTCTACCAGACTTGCTTTCGTCTCATCCACCAGACTGTGTTCAAGCACTACACTGCAGGTCACCACCCACCTACTCACCCCACCCCACCCACTCCACTCCACCCCACCGACCCACCGAAACACATTGCAAGTCACAGCACTTCTCTCTTCTGCTTCTTTCCCTGGCACTGCTCCACTATGGAATTCCCACCATCGTCTCTTTAACCCATGGCTCTTATAATCATAATCACAACAGGCAGAAACTATGTAAAAGAAAGCCTTGCGTTGCGGGGCAATGGGAAGCAGCCAGGAAATAATAATGATATTCCCGATCAGTGGTGACGCAGCCTTCACGCTTGCTTTGCACGGGCGGTTCTTGCCGGCTGTGTGAGCGCGCCAATCGGCGAAGTGGGCGGTTGTTCGTTTGGGCGAGACTCACCGAGCGTGATGCCATTGGGCCACTCGATGTCCTTCGACACGATGACCTGGCGGCTTACGCCGTTCATGCCGGCCTTCTCGATCTTAGCCGGCTGACCCCAGTCGGACCAGTAGACGAACCTGATCGGGAGAGCGGCGACGTGGAGGTTAGCACCGGTGAAGGCGGCGCAATGAGTCGCACCGCTAGCACACGAGTAACAATAACGAAGCAATGTGCTACCTCCTTCCCATACCTGTCCTTACATGTAAATAAAAAAATAAAAAATGTTACATCTCATCAGAGTCAATCCAAAGGACAACCCCTGTTGACTTCCTCACAAAGTGGTCCCTATTTGATCTATCCTATAGGGATGGTGGGCCGAGGCAGCCACCCCAACCAGGATTTAAACTCATGCCCTTCCGATTGCAAACTGCTCGCTCAACCACTAATGGATATTCAAACCAAATATTATAGATACAGAAATTTGAGTAGGTAATACCATTCCATATCTGTCTCTCCACGTTAAAATATTTTTGACACATCCCATTAGCCACACGGTCTTCTGGCAAATGCAGAATTTTAGCAATATGGGTTTTACACAAGTGAAGCTTTTGACATTCAGTGTCTCAACGCTAGTGAACTGCCAAAACGGACAGACGGACGGACAGACGGACAGGGTGAGGGGGGTGGTGTGCCGCCTGCTCACCCGCTCAGCGGGTCCACGGCGATGGCACGGGGCTCGCTCAACCCTTGACCGAAGAGCGTGCGGCGCCGGGAGCCGTCGGGTTTGGCCACGGCAACGGTTTTGGCTTTCGAGTCGGTCCAGTAGAGGTTCCCGTGCACCCAGTCGATGGCGATGCCCTCAACAAAGACAGGCGCCTCGCCCAGCACGCTGGTGTGGCGCGTGGAATCATGCGCCTCATCCATTAGTGCGCTGTACGGGGAAGGGAGAGAGGCACAGAGAGAGCATCACACGCGGTGTCCACAATCGACAACGCACGATGCCAACGTGCTGCCCAATCGCTCGCTCGCTGACTCACCTCGGCCACTCATTCCCCTGCCCACCCACTCATGCGCTCACACTCATTCACCCGCTCGTAACCCCTCTCACTCGCCCACCCACCCATCCACCCACTCGCTTACTCATTCGCACACTCACCTGCTCATTTCCCCACTTGCTCACCAACTCACTCACTCGGTCACAAACCCACCCACTCACTCACCTGCTCATTTCCCCACTCGCTCACCCACTCACCCACTCACTCACACGGGTATGGAGGACCCCCTCTCCGCGCTAGGCCACACCTGTAAACTTGCTTCTGGCCCAGGTCAGACCAGTAGATGCGGTTGGCCGTGATCTCGACGGCTACGGCGACAGTGTTGCGCGTGCGCGAGATGAGCTGCTTGTAGCTGCGCGTGTGCAGGTCTACGCGGCGGACGTCACGCTGGTTTGCGAAGATCAGGTAGGTCTTTTGGTGCTCTGCACACACACACACGCGGCACACGATGTTATGCGCGAAAGCGAGACGTGCACCGACGCATTTGCTGCTCTCGTGTCAGTAGACCCCCTGGACACGCTTAACGCACGACCGTTATGAGGTAAGGGCGCAACCAACACAGACCACCCCTCGCTGCTTTGCAATGGCGACACAATAAAAAATTGCAGTGAAACTAACCAATTATTTCACGTTCACCAATAAAAAAAACCTCAAGTTTACTTTGAAACGCAAGGTTTCCCAAAACAACATTTGACGATGTTTAACGCTCATTTATCCAGAAGGGGGCAGCACGCTGAAGACTGGGGGAGGAACACTCACCAGTGGCCTTGCAGGCCTGCGTGGCAGGGTCCATGGTGTATCCCTCGTAGCAATCGCACTTGTATCCGCCCTTATAGTTGATGCACAGCTGGCTGCAAACGCCGGGCTGCTTGCACTCGTCCGTGTCTGTTGGGGCCGGCACGCACAGCAGCAGCATGGCTCGTCAGGCTGGGTGTCCATTATCTCAAAGCCAAGGAGATTTCCTGCTCACGTGAGAGCAATAACAGATTGCTCATCTCCTGCTTTACAGTCATGATTGAGCCAGTTGGTGGAAATTCTGCATTCCTATTGGACAGGTGTAGAAGTCAAGAAACCACTTGTTGACTTCCTCATAAAGTGGTATTGATTGAATCTACCTCTGGAGGAATGATAGCATGAGTCATGAACTTGCCACCTTCGGACTGCGAGCCGCTCACTCCACAGCTGAGCCACCCATGAGCTACAGACGTACAAATTAAAAAACATGGCCCCTCAACAACGATTGCTTTCCTCAAAAACAATAACTATGCTCTCCGTTCACAAAGTTATGTATGTATGCTGAACTTATTTTGCACCGTATGTAGCCAACTGTGCTACTCAGAGGTGCAACCCATCAATAGGGTAACCGGTTCAACACGGAACAATCTCCTCCACACACACATCCACGAGACTATGCCACCAGTCTCGGGCTCGTCTAAGCCTCTGATTAAAACTCACTCGCACGCAGCCGTTACAGCCCGGGTGCGTTCTACATTTACATTAGCACAGTTGGTTAAGTACAGAACAAAAAAAAGTTCAACATCAATATATACATGGCGGGGGTGCCCACCACTTACTGATGTATCTATATCAACTTGTTGATTGGGTGGTATGTTCGCTGCATGAACGCGCTCCAAGTTATAGTGGTTACAAGCATTTGTACATGTGACCGGCGTTGTGCAGAGGAGGGGCGGGGTGAGCTATGGCGGGGGACGAGTTTGCGATCGCCGGCTCACCTCCGCACGTGTACTCGTCCAGGAGTTCGTATCCCGCGGGGCAGCCACACTCGAAGCCTAGCGGCCGGTCCCAGCATGTATGCGAGCAGCCTCCGTTGGTGGTGGCGCACTCGTTCACATCTGCAGCACAAACACGGGCGGACGTCAGTTGCCATCCGTGCCACACAAAGACCAAGATCCCCCCCATATAGCCTTTACAGACTGTTGGGGAAACTGCTGTGAGCGTGCACACACACTCCAGACTAGCACTTCCTTTTAACTCTGGTCTCGGTAGGAGGAGATAAGGTGTAGGTGGTAGAGGAACTGCGCATAATCAAGCAGTAGAGTCCATAATGCAGATGGGGGGCTGTGAGAAAGAGCTCAAGAGGTGCATTGCTTTAGCAGCACAAGTTTGTGAGGGGCCATGGGAACCACTGTGGAAGAGAAAAACAGTGAGTCTGAATTGACCCTACCCAAGCAGCTCCAAAAGAGTTGTGGGCTACGGAGCACAGGTGTCCGAGACGGATGCTGAGGGTTCCGTGTCAAGGCAGGATAATCAAAGCAGAGGTCCGCGGGGCAGGTGAGTGCCAAAGCTATGATGAGACGTAAAACGGTTGCGTTGGGTGGGCCGTATTGCAGGGTGCGTGGAGCCGATTGCTGAGACCAGCATTGGAGTGGTCTCCACAAGTCGAGAAGACTTCTAAGAGCATATAGTTGGAGACCGTCGGGATAGCTCTATGGGTCTCGGTGTGTCTCTGTGCGAGTCCATGGGCCTCCGTGCGAGTCTTATGTGAATCTTTGTGAATCTAAGGCCAGGGCAGTGTTGATTGTGCAGCAGCAGCTGCGGGATCTGGCGGGAGGAGTGGAACGCATTGGTGGCGAAGAGGTGTGGTGGTGGTGGCATCTTGATTTTGATGAACAGAGGGGGTAAGAGCTCGCACCGTTGAGAGGGAGACATAGGGGAGATGTGGGGGGGTGGTGTGGGGTGCCGTGTGGGAACGCACTGCACAGGCTGAGCGGCTCGTCCGACCAGTCGTGGCAGTCTCTCGTCCCGTCGCACACTTGACGGTCCTGCAGGCACTCGCCAGAGCGGCAGCGGAACCAGCCGGGGCCCGTGCAGTCCACGGCTATAGGCGGCAGAAGCAGGTGCATAATTAGTCCAGTGTTACCACACGAAGCAACACGCAAAGTGACTTCCCGCTCGAACGATTGTTGAGGCGTTGGTGCTCATCTCCTGTTTACGACCCTGTAGAGCCAAATATTAAAATGTCCACATTCCTATGGCATGGGCAAGTCTACCTATAGGACAACCACGATGCACTCCCCACAAATTGGTATTCAAGTTTATTGACTCTGGATGGATGATGTGCTGAGTCCACCGCCCCAATCAGGATTTGAACTTGCAATGGCAAGGTTTGCTCTTAAGCTGAGCTGCCACCCGGCTGGTTAACTATCAACAGAGCAGGAAGTATCATGCGTAACTTTCATCAATTCCATTGAATTGAATGGTCGAGGTGCTGCTGTGTTGAGGCTTCACATAAGCGAGTGTGTGTTGTGCATTGTGTGCGCGTTGTGTGCGCGTTGTGTGCGCGTTGTGTGCGCGTTGTGTGCGCGTTGTGTGCGCGTTGTGTGCGCGTTGTGTGCGCGTTGTGTGCGCGTTGTGTGCGCGTTGTGTGCGCGTTGTGTGCGCGTTGTGTGCGCGTTGTGTGCGCGTTGTGTGCGCGTTGTGTGCGCGTTGTGTGCGCGTTGTGTGCGCGTTGTGTGCGCGTTGTGTGCGCGTTGTGTGCGCGTTGTGTGCGCGTTGTGTGCGCGTTGTGTGCGCGTTGTGTGCGCGTTGTGTGCGCGTTGTGTGCGCGTTGTGTGGAGCGGTTAGCGCACTGCGCTACGAACTCGGCGACCCGAGTTCAATTACCGCTCGCGGCTAACATCGGTGATTAATATTTGAACCCAGCCCCGGGCCTCCCCTAGGTCGACTCAGCCTTAAATAAGTACCCGATGGATACATCAGCAATGGTGAGCAAAACATTCCCCGGTTTGGTGTTGGCCACCCACCCCCTCATACACCATATTGACCTTCACAGGTGCTCGCTAACGGCACTTTTTCCAAAAACAACAACAGTATTGAGGCAAGGAAGCGCCGCACGCATGCACGCACGCACGCATGCTCGCACTCTAACCCGTGTTGTTGCAGTCGTGTTCGTCGGAGCCATCGTGGCAGTCCCTGAAGCCGTCGCACTGGCTGCTACCGGGCACGCACGACCCGTCCGTGCAGCGCAGCTGGTTCGCACCGCAAGCCTCCACCTCTGTTCGACGGACGGAAGAGAGAGGAGGGAGGGGATGGAGGCGGTACGGATTGAGATTCGCGTGCCTTCGCCGACGCCGTTTACCTCGCTCAGTTACGCGAGTCGTGACTAGGGTTGTTCACAGGTAACCAGTGAACAACTCTCCAAATCGGTCACCGATTCTGAAAGTCAGGAACTGGTAATCAATTCCAGTGGGATGTGAGTAATGAAAGCAACCATTGGCCACTCGCAAACGTACAATCCGCACGACGGCCCAAGTCACCTCAGTACGAAGGTAAAGGTGCCGCCCTGCACTTGCTTGCTAGTGCCACGGCTGGTAGAAGGCCCTCTACGAGAGTGGGCTCTACAAAAGGTATCTGGCTACTCTTCCACGCCGACCAGACGGCTCAGGAAGTGGTGGGCATACCCACACTTTACCTCACCACACGTGACCTGCCGTTCGACTAAACTGTGATTGTGGCCCAGCCTTTATGCTACTGCTGGAAGAACAGAAGTGGAGGGGGGGGGATTTAAGAAACTCGCACCGTTGTTTTGACTTCCGCGTCAGGAGACAGAATTGATTCCGACGATCTCTGCATCCAGCGCGCTAAACCGTTACACGGCTGCTGTGGCAGCCGCCTTCACCTCAGCCAACAAGGTCAACGCGTCGGCTTTTGCTGCTCGAGACGTTTTTGGGTGCGACATTAACAACCTTAGTCATGACCGCATCGGGAGTGAGGACTCATGAGTGGGGGGGAGGAAATGGGGTGTGCGGGCACTCACTGCATCCCTCCTCGTCAGACCCGTCGTCGCAGTCGGGGTCCCCGTCGCAGCGCCAACCCTCGTGCACGCAGTGGCCCGAGCGGCAGCGAAACGCATTGCTCCTGCAGCTGGGGTCCAGGCGGCCCTCACCGGGGCAGCGCTCGTCCGCCTCATCCTCGCCGCCGGGGCAGTCGGCATGCCCGTCGCACTGCAGCATCGGCGGCACGCACATGGCCGGGTCGGACGGGCACGCCAGCGAGCCGGCGGCACACGGCGGCACCGTGGGGCAGCCCTCCTCGTCCGTGCCGTCGCCGCAGTCGTCGTCGCCGTCGCACGCGAACTTCTCGTCCACGCACTTGCCGCTGCGGCACGTGACCTCGTGCTCTGCACACACCACGGGGGCTGTGGGAGGGGGGGGTGGTCACAAGTATTAAGAAGGGCGGCTGACCGGATTGTAAGCGAGAACTTCTGCAACAAGCGGCCAAAGCGCTGGTGCTACCGCCATCGCTCTCATAATTGTAAATATGCCGAAATCCTTTCCGATGACGCAAGGAGAACAAGGATGGTGGCCTTGAGTGTGAGCACCGCTGAGAGTGGGGGTCATGGACCCCCGTGTGCTGGGGTGGGCCTCACCACAGCCCTGCTCGTCCTCCCCGCTCTCGCAATCGCGGTCTCCGTCGCACACCCAGCTGTGCTGGATGCAGCGCTGAGACGTCACGTTTCTACCGCAGTCAAACTCATCAGATGCGCAAGAGCGCAAGCCTGCCACAAACACACACACAGCCGTGGGTCACAACCATAGTCACGCATACAACCACATGACCACACGGCTACACGCGCATACCACACACAGTTGAGTCACACAATCAGGTCCACACACAGACCAAGATCAACCGTATAGCCTTAACAGACTATTGGAGCAAGTCTGTTTGCGAAAAGCACCTATTTTTTGTATTACTGTTTTTTATTTTACCAGGTAAGGCACACTGAGCTATGTAGCTCTTTTTCAAGAAGCGACCTGGCCACAAATGATAGCGCAAAGTGGCTTATCACGTGTAAATTTATAAGCAACCAAATACTCTAAACCTATGAAGGCTGGCACGGCACACGAGGGGGCGAATGGCCAGCACCATGCCCGGCAGCCTTTGTCTTCTAGTGGCGATGTTTATACACGTCGCACCAGATACTAATTTCAGGCTGAGGCGACCGAGGGGAGGCCCAGGACCAGTTCAGATAACCGTCACTTGTGTTGGCCGCGAGTGGGAATTTAACTCGGGTCACCGGGTTTGTAGCGTAGCATGCAAACCGCTGCGCCACCGCTCCCCATCCACACATTTACACACACACATGTGCCAACAGGGACAGGGGGTCACACGCCCGCGTGGTCCCCAGGCCAAGCTGGTACGACCGTGACTGGTGGCAATGGCGTGAGGGGAGGGAGGCCTCACCGCACTCGGCCGGGCTCTCGTCCGAGCTGTCGGGGCAGTCGGGCCGCCCGTCGCAACGCCACCTGCGGTTGATGCACATCCCATCGGCGCAGCTGAACTGATCCTTCCTGCAAGGTCCTGCTCCCACACACGATGACGACACCACCATCACCACCACCATCATGGTGCCCCATCACCACGAACGCCATCACCACCACCATCAACACCACGTACTCTCAACTCCAACTCAGCACCACGCACTCAGATGTCACCACCATATAAATCCACCGTGCAATGTGATGAGGCAGCAGTCAGTTCGATGATCCAGCACTCTGTAAACCTTCCGAGTTAGGACAAGTTAATTATTTTTGCTACTTATATTCTCCAGAACGATACGAATGATTTATTTGCGTTATGTATCATGCAACTATGTGTTGAACTTGGACCAATTTCTATCAGAGATAGAGGGGGTCCTAAACCTATAAAGATCGGGCAGTTCACCAGCATGGTTCAATACAAGCCCGACTGAATGCTGGACACCGGTCCATTCATTGTCTCATCAGATTGCTTGAACCATTAATGCTGCCGATGAGACACGCTCCCAGAATGCCGTGTGGCCGACAATAGGATGTGGAGGGGGGGCAGTCAGTGTGGGGCAAGAAGGAGGAATCATTTTGTGTTCCGTTCAAATTGCGGCCTTGCACAACCACCAACTGTAAACACTGGGTTCGGCGACTCCTCGGGCGTTCATCGACTTCGCTTTGCTCGTCACGGAAGCAGCCCTCGGAATGGTCAAGGCTATGGCAGAGGAAGGTGGTGGGGCAGGGCCCAGCCCCCACCCCCCACCCCGTCATCACCCACCAGCATCGCCACCACCACCTGCCAGGATCCCATTGGCCGAGGCGCGCTCACGCCACACCGCACCGTGCTCCAGGCAAACTCTACAAGTGCCACGGCACACAATAAATCCCCGTGTGTGTGTTTTGAGAGTGAGTCATGCAAATATCTCAAAACATTCCCTGCATAGCCCATAAAGAGACTCGTGAGGCAAATCATATTATCGAGTGACACTTACAAAGTCTGGCACAGCACACGAGGGAAGTGATGTGCAGCACTACGTCCGTCCGCCTTCGTCTTCGCGTTCAGCGTGGTGGTACACACCACGCTGAACGCAGGTACTCATTTGAAGCCATGTCAACCTAGTAGAGGCCCATATTCGGTTTAATATACTTGCCACTGATGCTATATGCGGGAATGGAACTCAGGTGGTTGGGTTTGTAGAGGAATCCACTAATCACGTCAACCACCCACTCACAAGTACAACAACAACAGCAGCAGCTGCAGGAACAACAGCAGCTATCCGCCACAAACTGGCAGCAATGTCTCTGCAATGTTCGTGCCAGGCTATGATGAACTTTGAGACCATCACGTGAAGCGTGGATGGATCTCGCTCTGCTGACAGGCGGGTCACAGGATAGACCCAAGTGCCATGGGTTAACTGAGATGCGCACGCACACAAGTCCTAATACATCACAGTGGGATTGTTGTTGTTTTTGTCTTGCAATATAACGCGTGTGCTATTCTCTTACCACAATAAGGCCGTTCATACTGGCAGAGGCCACCATGCAACATCAGCTCAAATTCACCGGCGTTTATTGCACACAAATTGTCTGCAATAAAGTTGTACCGGCACTATCAAGTTGCCGATAAACGGGTGGCGAAATCCGTCTAGAGTTTTCTTACTTTAAAACCCTTTGCTACAAAAATTATGGCTTCCCACAATGCTGATTGGTTGTGTAAATAAATATACTTTATTTTTCAATGGCAAAAGTCAATGATTGTCCTGTTTAAATGAGCATTGCAGCATTGGCGCTCCATATCCTGTTTACAGTCCTGCAGTAGTGGTGGAAATTCCTTTATTACAAACGCTGACGTTGATTTTCCCAACACAGTAGTGATCATTATATTGAGTCCATAGGGAGGCAACCATGTGCTGAGTTAACCATCTCCAACCAAGATACAAACTCCTCCGCAGCCTTGAGATTGCGAGCTGCTCGCTCTACTGCTGGGCGGCCCACCAGGCCGGCAGTAGGACAACCGTCTGCTTCTTTGTTTTATAAAAACGAGTTGGGAGGCAGTGACTTTAAAGTCACGGCCACCACCTGTGTGCATGGAGCCGAGTCACAACCATACGAACGCAGTTGAGAAAATCTGGGCCCCAAAAGTTCAAAGTTGACAATTGATCTCACCGATTCCTGCCTTCAACAAAAACAACTCAGCCGCATGACTTACAGCCAGTGCTGCAATCCCACCATCATGCAGGTGCCGCCCCACCCGCTCGGCCCCCACCACATGGTTGATCACGTGTAGCGTGCGCTGCCGTCAATGAACGGCCCAATCAAAATAAACACTGGAGCTGTCGTGGTGTCATCATGGTCAGCAACACTCACTGGACTTGCAGTCCGGAGGTCGTTCAAACAGTGGCACAAGTTTATCAAATTTCCCCCGCCCCGCCTCTGTCCACCACCCAGCAGTATAAACGGGTTCACTACTGTCTACGGTCGGTAAGTAACGTGTGGTGGGGTAAAATGTGGGTACTCCAAACCTCTTCCAAGATGCCCCGGTTCAACATGGAGGGGTTCGGTCAAATACAACTCGACGAGGGGCTCCTCTCTAGAGAAGGCCCTTCCGCGCGCTGTGGTGCGAGCAAAAAGTTGCAGGTCTGCACCTTTACCTTTCTAAACAGTGACCTGAGACCCTCACCTCAAAACCCTGCCCACCCCCATCTCTCTCATCATCAAAGCCTGAGTCTGCTGATAATGAGACACCGAGTGTCAGAAACCGGTACAGAGTTTTGCTCGTGTTGAAGCCAACGCTACCGAAATGATGCAATCCGAAATGGGGTTGTGCAAAATTGACTATAAAATGTTTAATGTCCAGGGACACAAGAAAGAATGGACATATATAGTCCCGTTTGTGTAGCTTGTAATCGCATGGGAAGGTGGTGTGCTTCCCAATTTTAGGGCAGCAATGCGCATCTTTTTTCCGGCGTCCAGGGCAAATAGAGCGGAAGGAGGCTTGGGGGTGATTTAAGGCCACACGGGGTGGAAAGTCGGTCCCACTTGCGGGACCGATAAGGACAACTGCCACGGAGAATGCCGTCACTGGAGAGCCATTTCACAACGAGGAATGCACACTCACCCACGTCCCGAGAACAGGTGGGGCCGGACACCAACTGCGAGCGAGAAATCATTATTTGCTCTTCTATTCTTGCCTGTGGCGACATGTTCAGGAGCTAAAGGCTAATGTCGAGGTCTGCCTGGCAATTCGTGTAGGTTTGCTATCCCTCCTCCGTTGAAGGAGCACAGACAACAACAATGGTGGTTCGATCTGTAGTCCGTAGTTTGGGTTACATGGCCACAATCGCACTACTGAGGCTCGTCTTGAATTTCCCATTCATGAAGGCGATGTGCGCATTGGCCTGTTGATGTTGTGACGCAGTTGGTTACACTTGTCTTCGAGGAGGAATGTCAAAGCCACGAGGTGCATTGTTTGGATCTGGAATGCGGTGAATATATACTGGACGTCCTAAATATGTCTCACAAGCCAGTGATATCCGCCATTCTGACCGGTGGTTTAATCTCTCAAAATACAGCCTTGAAGTCAGTGGTGTGAAGTCCACGTTACTATGGCGGCGGCGAGGTCTATCCTTAGGAAAAGCACTGTTGGACAACTGGTGTGGCAACTTGAAGCATCCTGCTATTTTGCGCATGGTTACGAATGCAGCAGTCACGTCGTGAGTAATGTATCGGTATTATTGTTCAGAATAAGGTTTTATCCATACAAGTCTCTAAACATGTCTCGCATCATTCATACATTCTTCACGTGCTTGGGATTTTGAGGGGCGGGGTATGGGGGGGGGCACCGAAGGACGGAGGGGAATAAAGAGCTTTGACTTTTTTTAAACAGCTCAACCGTCCCATGCAAATGCCTATTTCCCCTACTACTCCCCTACTACGACCCAGCCCCGCCACAGCGGAAGCCGCTGTGGTGAGGGCAGGGGCATTGGGGCGGAGCTGGGAGAGAGGGCGCAGCGCCGCGTCGTCACTCGGCCGGCCCCCCGCACCACTCCCGGGCCCTCCGCCGATTGGCCTCGACGCAACACACCACCGGCAATGGGGCGGGGCCGGGCAGCAGCGGGCACGCCCCACGCGAGATGACGCACACCGACGAGCACGTGGGGGGGGGGCGACAGCCCCAGCCTCTGCTACACACGCGGCACTTGTGGGGTTGCGCAACTCGTCGCCAGGTACATTAATGCAGCGCTTGCGGATTCCCACGGCCACCTCTAAAAGACAAAGATCCCCCGTATAGCCTTAACAGATTGTTGGAGCAAGTGCTGTTAGCAAGCACTTAGACAGACTGGCACAGTGCACCTATGAGGCATGGGTGGCCAACACCACGCGTGGCCGCCTTTGTCTCCCCAGTGCTGATGTTTTTACACACCGCTTAAGGTACTAACTTTTAAGGCCAAGTTGACCGAGTGGCCCGGGACATTCGCCACTGTTATTGGGCATGAACGGGAATCGAACTCGGGGATGCCGGATTAGGAGAGCAGTGCGCTTAACCATTGCACTTCCACCATCACTTGTCCCACCACCACTGACCGCCCCAGTCCCGTGTGGCACGCGGAATGGAGGATGGGAATCTCAAGAATGATCAGCGGCATCGCAACTGGAACGCCGCACCACAAGAATACAACACGGCGGAGTGACAACACTCGCCATCTCCACACGGAGTGTTACACCTGGCGAGGGTTTAACATCGCCTTCACACGAAAGTGCCAAAATGTTATGTATCTATAAGGTGCAACTTGTAAACTTATACGATGCATTTTGTGATGTATAAATGGCTCCCCCTGGGGCCGACCCATCATCACCACCATGGTCGATAAAATAAAATAAAGTATTAATCTGTGAGAAGCAAACAGGAACCCTGCTAAAAAACGGAGTTTTGAGACTGAGACGAGGCTTTCCCTGGGTAAACACGCGGACTAACGATGGCAGCTGTACGTACGCAATGTGACGCGGTGCAGGGATAACGAACCAGCAGCAAACGCCCTACCTAGGGAATTATCAGCGACACTGCTGCTGCTCGTCCATGGGCCAGAGCAGTGAGTGGTACCACCTAAGGCAAACATTGATTTACACGGCCACTCATCTCAAATGGTTATTTGCCACATTAAGACATTTGCACCACTAAAGCCGTGCTACCTCATGTGAGAGATATCGGTCTGGGCTCATGAACTAACGGTGGCTGAATTGAAGCTTCCGCAGAGATGCACAGGTGCAGAGTTTGCAGGACATGGGGAGAGAGTTCGGGTGGGCAGATGTAAAAACATTATTTTGTTTTTGATAGAGCCACCCCGCCCCCCAGCCCCTTCCTATACGCGTGGGCATCTCAGAAGGGCGCTTTACATCACATCCGATCATCTCAACATTTGAAAAGGGGGGCATCAGTGGCACGGCTGTCCTAGTGCGACACAAGGCGGACTTGGGCACCTGCTCTATAATTGGGGCATTGGTCTGCAAGTAGGGGCGGTCCTGGGGAAAAGTTTTGGGGAGTGGCTGCGTCGTGGCCCCACTCTGCCCTGCAGCAACATTTCCTCCATCAGCCGCCGTCACTCAAAGAGTGAAACCTCCTTGCTTGGACTTGAACCCCCTATGATCACCACTCACCCAGGGTGGTTATTAATAGAGACTCCACGAAACAATGCCACACCTTGAGCTCCAGTCACGTGGCCAATGGACACAGCGGTGTCCACCTCTACGTGTGTTCGAAACATAGTTGCTAAGCAAAGGCCCAAAACGTCACGCGTTCACAGCAACACGCAGCACTAACCAACGTTGTGCTAGAAAAAGTGTACGAACTCGTGTCTTGGACCGAGAATAGTGATTATTTGTGCTGGTGGGAAAAGAGAGACGATGGGAGGGAAATCTAAAGCAGAGCAGTGCGAGCGAAGAGTAATGTCACCTGCAGCGTGATGGTTCAGTGAGTGAATGGGTGAGTGGTGGTGTTGTTGTTTTTGTGACCTGAACAGCGTCAGTATGTGACCGACAAAGCAGTCAGTCTGGTACACCGAAGTCCATAACATGGGTGAAGGAATCAACGAGTGACGTTCATAGGACACGGTAACCATGGTCGTGGCGACAGAAGAGCGATGAGGAGGTGACTGGCCGCCGGTGAGCGAACGAGTAACTGGAGTGAAGCAACGCGTGCTGGATCACCAATCACCCCGACTGCTGCTGTACGTTGCATTCTATCAGGCGCAGCAGTGAGGTAGGAACTGGGTGCTCGACTGCAGACGTGAGAGCAGCATACATCTTCAGAACACATCACCACCCTGCCATGGTCAAATTTGTGTGGGCGGCTCCGAGCCAGCTGTGCTCCGTCGAGGTTGTGCAATGGAACCTCGCTCACGTAGGGCCACAAAGGGTGCCTCGCCAAACAACGTTCGAATCAGGTGATGTTGAACATTAGAGGTTGCTCACAGAGAGACGCACTCGCGCGTGCGTCACGTGAGTTGAGAGCCAATTGTCAGCTGCCACGTGAGACGTCGGTGTGTGCGGTCTGTGAGTTACCGGGCCCGGAGGCCGTGATTGTCAGGGCATCGTAGGGCTGTAGCTATGTGACCGCTGAGGTCACAGGTTCGGCTGTTACGAGGTAAAGGACAACAAGTTCCACAGAGTCCACAGATTTAGAACAAATGTGAGGGAAAGTTCCCCTCCTATAAACATCAGATCCACACCTTGCAGGTCTACCCAGGACCCACACCGTTATCTAGAACACTCACAATCACCAACCATTATCAACAACACTGATCACCATCATCCAGCACGCTCATCATCATCCAGAACGCTCACCATCATCATTCCAGAAGGCTCACCCATTATCAACAATCACCAACAACACAAATCATCACGAACACACACCATCACCAACAACACACATCACCATCACCTTGGACCCATCACCCTTCAACTTCAACTCCCCCACCCCGCCCCTACTACCCCAAGCGCGCGACGCACGCGGGGGGACCACGCCCTTGACACACCCACGCGTACCATTGGCCACCCAAGCGGGCACGTCACATCTGCTGTTGAGCTCCGCGCCAATCAGCGAGCCCCGTGTCCCGACTGACGTGAGACGCCGAACGCGGGAAACTGGCCAGAGCGACCCCCCCCTTCCCCCACTAGCCCCTCCCCTCCCCCTACCAGCCCCTCCCCCCACCAGCCCCCAGCTGCCCCCACCACGACCCCCACGTCACCGCGTTCCCCACAGCGCATGAATGGATGAATGGATGTCTGCCCAAACAAAAACTCAACTCCACACTCACGCCATCATCGCTGCAATTAAATATATTTTAGTCAATCCCCACCACGATCAAATATTCTCCAGCAGCAGCATTTGCCTAGAGTTAAGCTAATTTAATGAAAAGAAGAATAGGCTTTACCCCTTGCTGGCAATACCGCACAGGTGTTAAGATATCCAAACACCAAGGAATCAAGTTTGCATTAACCACACATGCTTGTGGTGAACATGCAGCGTCTTTGAGACGGACTTCCCGACACCAGAGAGACCGCCTTCTCTATGGACTTATCCCACCAGCGTTAGAGCAGAGAACGCAAACAGGCGAACACTAACAAAGGCAATTAAAAATACCAAAGTATGAATTGCTAGGGTTGAGCAGTCATAAATATAGGACCTTTTTTGTCACTCACGAAATGATGAAAATAAAAAAAAATAGGCGTTCCCCCTTTTTTTTCAGATGCTCAAACAGCACATGGAGGCACGAACCACGCGAGCTTCTCTCCTGTGGGTCTCATCAGCAGTGTACCGAGCCTGACGTGAAAACACACGAGACTGGAGCGACTTGCCAGCGTCAACAGGTAACCTCAATATACAAGCTCATCCTCACCATGCTACTCACCACACACACTCACCCCCATCTCACCAACTCACCCTCACCATGCTACTCACCACACACACTCACCCCCATCTCACCAACTCACCCTCACCATGCTACTCACCACACACACTCACCCCCATCTCACCAACTCACCCTCACCATGCTACTCCCCCCACACACTCACCCCCATCTCACCAACTCACCATGCTCCTCACCACACACACTCACACCCATCTCACCAACTCACCATCACCATGCTACTCACCCCACTCACTCACCCTCATCTCACCAACTCACCCTCACCATGCAACTCACTCCACTCACTCACCCCCATCTCACCAACTCACCATGCTCCTCACCACACACACTCACCCCCATCTCACCAACTCACCCTCACCATGCTACTCACCCCACTCACTCACCCTCATCTCACCAACTCACCCTCACCATGCTACTCACCCCACACACTCACCCCCATCTCACCAACTCACCATGCTCCTCACCACACACACTCACACCCATCTCACCAACTCACCCTCACCATGCAACTCACCCCACTCACTAGCCCCATCTCACCAACTCACCCTCACCATGCTACTCACCCCACTCACTCACCCCCATCTCACCAACTCACCCTCACCATGCTACTCACCCCACTCACTCACCCCCATCTCACCAACTCACCCTCACCATGCTACTCACCCCACACACCCAGCCCCATCTCACCAACTCACCCTCACCATGCTACTCACCCCACATCTCACCAACTCACCCTCACCATGCTACTCACCCCACATCTCACCAACTCACCCTCACCATGCTACTCACCCCACACACTCACCCCCCATCTCACCAACTCACCATGCTACTCACCCCACTCACTCACCCCCATCTCACCAACTCACCCTCACCATGCAACTCACCCCAACAGCTCCCCTTCACATTCTAACCCAGAGAGAGAGACCACACCCACACCCCCCACTCACCCTGGCACGACTCACCCCTATCCAAAGCAGCCCATTCCGACTCAAAGAGACCTCACCCTCACCCATCACTCCTCACTGCCAACAGCTCACCCTTGACCCCTGAACAACACCGCGAACCCTCACCACCAGCTCACCCTCAACCCCATTGCCATCACCCCACGGGCCACTCTCTCCACCACCCTCACCACCCTCACCCCCCTCACCGCCCTCACCGCCAACTCACCGCATCCCGTCTCGTCGCTGCCGTCCCCGCAGTCGTTGCCGCCGTCGCAGCGCCACGCCTCGGGCACGCAGCGCCCATTGCGGCACTGGAAGCGAGACGGGTCGCAGCGAGCAAACTCGCCTGGGGGGGGGGGCACGGGGGGTGGGGGGCACAGGGGGGGGGGGCACCGTGAGGACCACGCAAGGGAGTCGGGGACGCGCGGCACGCGTGCGATAATGAATGGGGGGGAGGTGGAGGTACGAACGGAGACGCGACGGCGCCAGCCAGCGCCACCCATCGTCTGCGCGTCTCCTCACCCGAGGCGAGGGAGGCGAGGGAGGCGGCGAGCAGCGCGACGAGGCCGAGCGAGAGGAGGCGGCGGCGCTGCGCGGCGAGGCGGTGCGGGGGGCTCCGCTGGGTCATGGCTCCGCATGGACGTCGCGACTCGGATGTGGGGAGGCGGCGTCGCGGAGCGGGGATCTCAACAGGCGCGGGGCGGAGCCGCCGACTCCGCCTGCTGCTGCTGCTCCTCCTCCTACTCATCACAGCGCCTCCTCCTCCTCATCAGCGCCTCCTCCTCCACCTACTCACAGCGCCTCCTCTTCATGCTCCCACCTCATCACCAAACCTCCTCCTCTCCACAACTCCCCCAGAGCCGGATCAGTGTCACAACGACCACAATGTGTACACCTCCTCACACCTCCTCATTACCTCATCACAGCTCATCACCACTACCAGTGACCTCATCACCACTACCAGTGACCTCATCACAACTACCAGTGACCTCATCACAGCTCATCACCACTACCAGTGACCTCATCACAACTACCAGTGACCTCATCACAACTCATCACAACTACCAGTGACCTCATCACAGCTCATCACAACTACCAGTGACCTCATCACAGCTCATCACCACTACCAGTGACCTCATCACAACTCATCACCACTACCAGTGACCTCATCACCACTACCAGTGACCTCATCACAACTCATCACCACTACCAGTGACCTCATCACAGCTCATCACCACTACCAGTGACCTCATCACAACTCATCACCACTACCAGTGACCTCATCACAACTACCAGTGACCTCATCACAGCTCATCACCACTACCAGTGACCTCATCACAACTCATCACCACTACCAGTGACCTCATCACAACTCATCACCACTACCAGTGACCTCATCACCACTACCAGTGACCTCATCACAACTCATCACCACTACCAGTGACCTCATCACAGCTCATCACCACTACCAGTGACCTCATCACAACTCATCACCACTACCAGTGACCTCATCACAACTACCAGTGACCTCATCACAGCTCATCACCACTACCAGTGACCTCATCACAACTCATCACCACTACCAGTGACCTCATCACATCTCATCACCACTACCAGTGACCTCATCACAACTACCAGTGACCTCATCACAGCTCATCACCACTACCAGTGACCTCATCACAACTCATCACCACTACCAGTGACCTCATCACAACTCATCACCACTACCAGTGACCTCATCACCACTACCAGTGACCTCATCACAACTCATCACCACTACCAGTGACCTCATCACAGCTGCTCCCCTCCATCATCGTCGTCATCATCACAACTCTGGTAGTCTTCAAGGCTCATGATTAGCATCATCATCAAACTGTTGATTAAACTGGCCTAGAGTTGTGCGTATATTTAACCAAAGCTGCTTAAAAAATCCACTCCCAGAAGACCGCGGCGCTGATGCGATGTGTAAAAAAGACTTGTACAGTATATTTGATAGATATGTATGTTCAACTTCTTTCGTACCGTACGTAGCCAACCGTTCTAATCGGAATTTGCGGAGGAGGGGGACAAGAAACTAAACACACAACACGCAGTTCTAAAGAAATGAGTTTTTCAATCTCGAGGGGCAGATGTGGGGAAGTAGTCACGCACCGCATTTGTCCAGCTTAGCGGTTGTGTTACTTGTACAGTCTTCTCCACAGCGACGCTCATTAATACTTTGATCGCTCAGGGCTGCTCCGAGTCCCCCTGCTGATGGAGGTTTACATTGAGGCAATACACCCTGCTGACACGTGGATCAAACTCGTGAAGTCCTGCTGCTCAAATGACCATCAAAGCATCGGAGCTCGTCTGATTTCACAACCTTGCAAAGCCAGTGGTGTAAATTCCTCATTCATATGGCGGGGATTAGTCTTCATTAGACAAAACGACGATTGACTTCAGAACAAAGTGGCTTCCCCTTTGTATCGACCCCTGGAAGGATGTCGGGTTGAGTCGACCGCCCAATTATTGGGATCTTTTTAGCGCAAAAATTGGCAAAAATATGATGTTCCAAAAAAATAGGAATATGGTAAAGTTTGTGGTGGGCGGGCACAAGCCGGCGTGAGTAGGTTAAACGTTGAGTTTTATAAGGGCACCATGGGGTGACCAGTCCCTCCCCACCCAGCCCCACCCCCTCCACCCCCCACCCAGCCCCACCCTCCCCACCCAGCCCCTCCCCACCCTCCCCACCCAGCCCCTCCCCACCCTCCCCTCCCCACCCAGCCCCTCCCTGCACGACGGATGGACACAATAATCCCCTGTGGGCTGGTGTAACCTGGCGGTTCCTACCAGTATAATATATATTATACTAGTGGGAAGTGCCTGGCATTGCCCGGGCGAAAAAGACACACATACATATCGACTTACACACACACACACATATGGACTAAAACACACATCGACGCACACACACACACATCGACTCACACACACACATCGACTTACACACACACATATTGACGTAGACACACACAGCGACTCACACACACAGCGACTTACACACACACATCGACTGACACACATAGACTTACACAGACACACAGACTCACACACGCACATAGAGCCACACACACACATCGACTTACATACAGACATCACCTTACTCACACACAGCGACTCACACACACACGGACTTACACACACACATCGACTTACACACAACAACAACCGCCATTCGCCACTAAGTGGCGGTGACGTCACCACGATGCTTGTGCCAGGCTATGTGCACCTTGAGGCCACGTGAAGTGTCGAACACCCGCTGGCAGGAGGTCACGGGGCAGACCCAGATGCCACAAGTTGACTGACTGAGACGACTGGCTGATGCACCACCTGTGCCCCCCTACTGTGCCAACTTGCTGTGCTTTAGCTACCCGGCGCTCCACTCGTTGTTGTGAGCGTCACTCCTCTGCCCTCCGTTGTTGTTGGAGGGCGACTGCCCCCAACTGCCCAGTAGCGTCCTTCACGAACCTCCTCCACAGAGGCCGCTCTTGACACCGCTGGTACCAGTCATCGACAAGTCCACTCACCTCCACATCCTCCTGTACCACATCACTCCATCTCTTCTCTCGCCCGTGCCACGCCCGTTTAGCCCCCTCGATCCGGCCGAAGAAAAGCTGATTAGGCATGCGGTGGCTCGGCATGCAGGCTACATGGCCTACCCAACGCAGCTGTGATGCCGCCGCCACGAAGCCGGTCGGCAGGCGCCCCATCTGCGACCTCGCCACCACCAAGCGACGGAGCCGACCCCGCGTCCCCCTCACCTCACATGAACACACCCGCACGCACCCCCCCCCCCATAGAGCTGGAAGGGGAGGTCACCTGATCGACCGGTTTTTATCCGAGAAGCCCTTATCGGGATTGACTTTCACGGTTTCCGGTGACCAGGGAATTGGACGACCTCCCCCGACGCTACGTTGCACCGCGGCGCTGCGACCGGCCTTATGATGGTATGGTCGCGGCGAGGGGCATTCGGCCACCGCGGTTGAAGCGCATCCCCCACACACACCCCCCACGTATCGACGAGGCAAGCAGGGGAGGGACGGGACGGCATGATTAGCAGGACTGCAGGGGCTCTTGCGCGTAGTCGCTGATGGTTAGGATAATTACGCTTGAGCGCGCAGGCACCATTGTTAGGGAAGGTAAAGGATTAAGCTGAAGTATGAATAATCAGGAGAGCGGAGGCACGCGGGGAGCCGCGCACAAGTTCCCACGGCGAGCCTTTGTGATGGACGCCGCAGCATAATCTGCAATAACAAAGGCCTGCGTGATAAAGGGATTAATTAGAATTTACGCCGCGCACGCCACACATTGATTAGCATATGCGCCGCGCATGAGCGGAGAGTGTTCGGGGAGTCCGGGAGAGAGGATAAAAGGGATCGTAGCAAGATCGAGTGATCTCACTTCTCTTCAAGACGCCCGCGTGCAAGTCGGCTCCCAGCTCTGCCCTCTGGACGTCCACGTGACGTGTCCAGACGAGCATCGAGGAAAAGCCACAGGACGCCGAATACTTCAAACCGTGAGTAGCAAGGTGAAAGGGTATCATAAGCAGATAAATAGGAAATAGGCATAAAGGTATCAGCGTAGGCCAGCCTCGTCGATTCAGACTGATTTAACAACAAGTTCCAGGTAGCAGACAATAAATCATTAATAGCTGATCGCAGCCTCGTGTGATCTCGTTGAGAGGTGTGAACGTGTGTGGTTCTGTGTACACAGTGGTTCGCCGCGTGAGTGAGCGCTGCGCGGAGCTGCGCGTGTGGGTGCGCGTGTGTTCACTACGTGTATGATACAGGTGCGCCATCACAACGTGAGTGCTCAGTGGTGAGTGAGTGCCGCGGGGAGCTGTGTGCGTGAGTGCACGTACGTTCACTACGTGTATGATACAGGTGCGCGATCACAACGTGAGTGCTCAGTGGTGAGTGGGTGCCGCGGGGAGCTGTGTGCGTGAGTGCGCGTACGTTCGCTACGTGTCGGATACGGGTGCGCATTGGTCACGTGGTTATTCGACGTGGAGGCGAGTGCCGCACCGGGCTGTAGACGGGCACATGCTCGCAGCGTGCGAGAGCTGTACGTAGCGGTGTAAAGAGGGGGAGTATGGCGTTTGATTGATGATGCTGTGCGCACGTATGCTCGCAGCGTGGGAGCACCGCGTGAAGCCGTATGGGTAGGGGCGTCGCGTCCGAAGGCCGGCGAAACCCTAGCGGGTATTAGGGAGGTGGGGTAACGTAAACGGAATAGGGGATGGAGGCGGGGGGGACCCCGGGGGCCAACGGCCCCCACACAGCCTTGCCTGCCGGAGGAGCTCACGGATGGGACTTTGTCCAGATCTTTCAAGGATTTGTGAGCTCCTCACACTATCTAGCATGGTTAAACCCAGGATGGATCGTAGGCAGCCCAGCCTAAATGTTTCCAACCGGCGAAGATGCTCCATTAGGGGGGTCCACGTTTCGCAAGTGTAGAGAAGGGAGGGAATGACTGTGGCCGAGAAGACCTGAAGCTTCGTGCCGAGCGACAGACCAGGTAGCTTCCACACAGCATTCCGCACCCGATGAAAAGATAATCCCGCTCGACTGATATGGAGTGAGACCTCTGCTGTTAAACCGGAGCCGATCATGAGCACACTGCCCAGGTATGGGAAACTCTCCACTCTCTCCACAACTGCCCTATCACCAATTGGGAGTTGTGGGGGTGGAGTGTCCGATAGTACAAAATACCCAGGCAGGTGCTTAGTTTTGGTGGGGCTAATGGAAAGGCTCCATCTCTTAGTGGCAAGCTCCAGGTCCAGCAGCAGCACCTCCAACTCCTCCTCTGAGTGAGCAGCAATTACCACCAGGGCATCCTTCAATCCTGCGGAATCCATCCAGTGGTTCAGACTGTTGTTATGATGTCATATAGGGCAGTCTGTGCACAAATGCCACCCTCCCTCAGCATTTCGCTTGGGAGATCATCTCTGCCCAGTGCCTTTCCTGGTCTCAGACTCTGGATCGCCTTCAGAACTTCCTCAACAGATGGCACCTCAGCCAGCCACTCACAGGGGGATACTTCTTCTTCCAATATTTGAGGCACCGCAGCCTCCACATGGTCATCCACACTTTGTCCCCCGTTGTTTTCTAGGCTGGGGGATTTCCCCTCCCCCAGGACCTCACAGAAATGCTCAGCAAATCTGCAAACCTGTTTCTGCGGGTCGGAGATTGGATCACCATTTTTTCCCCTAATGATGGTAATAGGTGTGGGGCTGCAGGTTACTTTTTTGATAGAATTAAAGAGTGATTTGTGATGGTGGGCCATTGAGGCAGACTCCATCTCCTCAGCAACCCGCGACCACCACCCATCCTTGCAGCGCCTCACGGCTCTCCAAACCTCCGAGCGAAGGCTGCGGTAAGCCTCCTCATTCTCCGACGTGGGATGCTGTAGCCGATGAGAATGGGCCTGTCGCTTTGTCTCAACTATCCTGAACACCTCCTCTGTCAGCCAGGGTCTCTGGGGAGGTATGGATCGTGTACCCAAAGCAGCCATTGCAGCTGCATGAGCCACAGTCCTAAACCTCGCCCATTTTCCCTCGACATCAGGAGGAGTGGGGGACAATGCCAACCCCAGCCGCAAGCGATGATGAAATTCTCGCTTTGAACTTTCCCCAGCTAGTTGAGACCATGCCACTAAGGGTTTGAATGGGGTCTTGGGTGTGTAATACCGTTGAGGACTCTTGGACACCCGGGGTTGAGGCACACGTATTTATTCCGCAACAGTTGTCACAACCGCGGACATACAATACTGGAGGGGGTATCGGCCCCCTCACCCGGCTAGCTGGGAATACACTGCTAGCTATCTCTGACCTACCTCCTAGTCCTCCACTAACGGGCTAGGGGAGGCTGTCTGGCCCGACACTGGTAAGTCGGGCGACGGTACCCGGAGTCCCAGAGCACTAGCTCTGGTTCTCGGGACCACGCCGCTGGCTCGGTCCTGCGCGGCCCTGACAAGGGCGGCGTCCCAGGGGAGTCCAGGGCTATAGCTAGACGATCTTCGGTCTCACTGGTTTAGCTTTAACATTCTGCCCCGAGCCCTCTGACACATCCCCCTTTATACTCAACCCCCGCTGAGGGGTGGGGCCCCGGGCTGCCTGGTGCGGACGTCGTTGAGAGCACCCCCCCCCCGTGCACTCACGTAGCCCCGCCCACTGTGTTTGTTTCCCATAAGCTGCCATGCATAACGGCTCTCTCTCTAACACCCCTACATCATCCCCCCCCCCCCCCCCGCATAGCTTGCAGCCGTCCCGGCTGCCAACATACAAAAAAAACGACAATAAAAGCGCATTTACCCCCTGACCGCGCGTGTGCCTCACTATTTTTCAACAATAACAATAACAACACAACAAGAACGCAACAGCAAGAAGAGAAAACAACCCGACGCACCCCCCCCCGATTAAATACGAATTCTGTAAAAACAGTCTATACACAATTTGCAGGGAACCCACCACACACACAACACGCAATGAACACAACCTATGTACACATCTTCCGGCCTCACAACAGTCTGCGCATTTTAGCGCGTGTCCGTGCAGCGGGCCCCTCACACGGGGTAACCCCGGGTGGTGGACCGTCAGGTGGCAACTGTCCGTCTCGGAGTGAGTCCTCATCCGACGCCGCGTGACCCTTGGCATCCCCAGGAGGGGTGATCGGGCGTGAGCCCGTCATTCCTGATGCACCTGGAGGTGGCACAGCCGGCAAGGCATTAGGTGAGCGCGGCGGAGACGGACCCAGTGAGTCGGTCGACCCCCCACATGTTTGGCCACGCGTGTGTGAAGTGGGGATGTGTACCGCAACGAAGGGTTTTAATCTAGAGGGGTGGACGAACCACCGCCGCTTCCCCCATTTGATGCGCACGCACTGCGGTCGCAAAACCTCGACCACCTCCACAGGGCCCCGCCACGGCCGCACCAGCTTAGAGGAGGTTGCGAGTGGCACCTGGGGACAGTGCAGCCATGCCTTGTCCCCCGGCTTCCACTGCAGCATGTGCGCCCGACCCAGTCTGAGCCGCTCATTCGCTTTCTGACGGAGGTCAGAGTTTTGCATAGCAGCATCCCGTGCCTCTGTCAATTTGGCCAAATTAAATTTTACATGGTCAGCCAATTTAGTTTTTCCCTGAGGCGCGGGGATTTGCAGCTGGGCACGAACAGGCGGGTCAGGTTCGCGGCCGTACATGAGGTAGAAGGGTGAAAATCCCGTAGCTGCGTGGGGGGCCATCCGGTACGCCGCCAATACCCCTTGAATTTGCAAGTCCCAATCGGTCTAGGATTCCGACCCCTGCTGTGACAACATTGACGCGATGGTCCGATGCAGACGCTCGACCATCCCGTCAGTCTGCGGGTGATACGGGGAGGTACGAATTTTCTTCGTGCCCAGGAGCTCACAGACTTCTTTGAGCAATTTACCGGAAAAATTTTTGCCCTGGTCCGTCAGCAGCCGCTCCGGAGCACCTTTGTCCAGGACATAACCCTGAACAAAGGCCTCCACGATGGCTGCTGCCGACTGGTTGGCAAGGGGCCAGGCCATAGGCCAGCGTGTAAAATACTCCACACCAGTTAACAAATATCTATTGCCCCTGGGTGTGGCGGGGAATGGGCCCAAAATATCCAGCGCGACGAGTTCGTTAACTCTGGACACTTTGATTGACTGCAAGGGTGGGTTAGACACACGTGCTGGCGGTTTTCGTTGCGCGCACCGAGGGCATGACCCCAGTAAATCCCCGACATCCTTCGTCATGCCTGGCCAAAAATAATCGAGTTGGAGTAAGGCGAGGGTCTTTTGGGTCCCCAGGTGTAGGAGGCGCTCATGTGCGGCCCACACCGCCTTGCCCCGCAACCCCGACGGGACCACTAGCCGATGTCGATGGGATTTTCCGTCCCAGTGCATCAGCAGACCATGCACCAATTCCCATGCGTCGGCATCACCCCTGCCCTGCCCAGCACAGCCGACGCGACGACGCAACCCGAGGAGAGAGGTATCCTCCATCTGGAGGCACCCCCATTCATTGACGGGCATCCCCAACAGGGAATCTTTTCCCTGTTGTGCGATTGAATTTGGAACCAATGTTTCGTCGTGGCCGGCGGCCGCCAGGACCGGAACCGGTATGTCCCCTGCTGGCCTGCAACGTCCCGACCCCAGGAGGCATGCACATTCGGAGGTGGTTGGCATGCGCGACAGAGCGTCAGCATTTGTGTGGCGAACGCCCTTACGGTAGGTGGTTTCAAAATCAAAATCCTGGAGGATCTCCAACCATCGGGACAATTGTCCCGATGGCTGTTGAACTCGCAGGGCGTACTGCAGTGCCGCATGATCTGTGCGGACGGTGAAATGCCGACCATACAGATATGGGCGATACTGTTGGATGAAATAGACAATTGCCAACAGTTCCCGACGGGTGACACAATATCTTTGCTCCGCCGGAGACAACACCCGACTGCCGTACGCAACCACCCGTTCCACGCCGTCAACCACCTGGGAAAGCACGCCCCCAATACCTGTGTTGCTCGCATCGGTGTCGAGCAAAAAAGGCTGAGAAAAATTGGGGTAACTCAAGGGAGGAGCTTTTACCAGGGCGTCCCGAAGGGAGCAGAAAGCAGCCTCCTCCTCCTGACCCCAGTGGAACCGAATCCCTTTTGATGTTAAAGCGTGTAGGGGTTTCGCAATCGTCGCAAAATCTGCGACGAAACGTCGGTAATACGACGCGAAGCCAATAAAACTCCTGACCTCTCCCACCGAGGTGGGAGTCGGCCAGGAGCTGACGCACTGCGTTTTGGCGGGATCGGTAGCAATACCTGAGCGCCCCACGATGTGTCCCAAATAACGCACCGAATAGCGTAACAGATGACATTTTTGGGGTTTGAATTTCAAATTAGCAGCCCGCATCTTTAGGAAAACCGCCCGCAACCTCTGGAGATGTTCGTCAAAAGTTTTACTAAAGACGATAACGTCATCCAAATAAATCAGGCACGAATCCCATTGCAATCCAGCCAAAACCAATTCCATCAAACGCTGGAAAGTTGCCGGCGCTGAGTGGAGTCCCATCGGCAACCGGTTGAATTGGAACAGGCCGTGCGGTGTACGGAAAGCAGTTTTAGGTTTGAATCATCGTCCAGAGGAAGCTGCCAGAATCCCGAAAGTAAATCCAATGGGGAGAAGAATCGCGCTCCCGCCAAGGTGTCCAGCGATTCGTCCATCCGTGGGAGCGGGTATGCGTCGGCAACCGAAATTTTGTTAAGGCGCCGAAAATCAACACAAAACCGCAACGAGTCGTCCTGCTTTTTAAGCAGGACGTCGGCGCTCCCCAAGGGCTGGTGGAAGGAGAAATGATGTCGGCGGCTAACATGTCATCAATAGCCGATTTGACATGGTCCTTTTCGGCAGGACTTAACCGAAACGGATTCTGGCGTATTGGCGCGCTGTCACCCGTATCAATATGGTGACGCAGCAGATGAGTGCAACCCAAATCGTATTTGTCCCGACTGAAAACGTCGGAAAATTCCCGCAGTAGCGTTTTAAGCTGTTGACGCTCTGAATTTGACAGGTCCGTCGATCCCGCACAAAGCGCCTCGAGCCACCCTTCATCGCTGTCCGAATGTGGTCGCGGCGCAGGGACAGCACTCACGTGATTCGCAACGGGTTCCTCACAGGGCACCGGCGTCGCGTGAGCAAGCACGGTCCCCTGCGGGACCACCACCGTCTGCGAGCCCACATTGAGGACCGCGATGAAGGGGTCTCCGTCCCCTCTTACTATGGTCTGGGCCGGAAGTAAATGAGGTCCACTAACCCCGGCCCTAGATGGCCCCAGCAGAACCCCTTGGGCCCCAATGCCCTTAGCGAAGGGCCGCCGAAGTTTCAAAGGAACCAACATTTGTGCCCCCGGAGGAACGCGCACCGTTCTATCTACAAACGCCGGCACCGTCGCAAACGCCGTCCGACTCGTACCGGGGGATGGCAGAAACGCCATGCGTCGGCCCGACGGGAGCTCAATGCATCCCTGGTCGATTAATATCCTAATCGGCATTTTGGCCAAGAAGTCCGTCCCCAGCAGGCACGGAACCGCCAGCGAGGAGGAAACAAAAATCGGCCCAGACAATTTAATATCCCCGATACAAATTAGGGCTCGAATCTGTCCGATGATGCCAAGTGAGCCCCCGTTAGCAGCAAAGAATGGCACGTTAACAGGCATCAAAGGACGGCTCTGGGCAGGGAGAATATTGTAAATTAACTCCGAAATAATGGTCGCCGATGCTCCCGTATCGACCAGGATGCGCACCTCGACCCCGTCGATGTGCCCCACAACGGCCGACGACCCCGACGACGCGGCTACAACACGATGGGCCAACACGGACCACTGGCTGGGTTCAATCTGAGTACCCAGAGCGGTGCGTGTTGGTGCGATGGTGCGCGATATTGGCCCCCCAATCGGTGCGGTGTATGAGTGTGTGGCGGGTGTGTGCGTGGGCCAAACATGTGAGGTGCCGCGACTCGCCGGGTTATGATGATGGAGCTTGGGAAGAGGGCCGGCGTCCCGTCGAGGTGTCGTCCCGTGCTGCCGAGGAGAGCGGCACCCCGAGGTGACATGGCCCCGGATGCCGCAGTTGTAGCAGCGCGGGAGCGCTGGTGACGACGACGGATGATCGGGATGGCTCGAGCCGCCCCGGTCCGCCCCGGTCCGCCCGTACTCCCGCTCCCTGCCGCCGTTGATGGTCGATGGCGCAGATCTCCTCCGCCGGGAGGGTGGCTGCGGCCACAATACGCCCGCTCGCCGCCTTGCTGGCCTTGCGTCGTTGCGCGAGCAGGTTTGCGTGGAGGAATCGTGCTGCTTGGAGGGAGCACATCTCCGCGTCGTCCTGTGCGACGATGACGATCTCCAAGTCGTCCGCCAGCAGGAGCATCTTCTCTGTAACCATGGCGTCGACACCTTCGTTGTCCATCCGTGGAAAGGCCGCCTTTGCCAGTGCCAGGAGGCTTGTGCGGTACGCCAGAGGCGACTCCTTTGCCCCCCGCTGGCGATCGTAGAAGAGTTGGCGACAGTCTGACGGCGGACCGTAAACTGCAGCCAGCACCTGCATCGCCGTCTGCAGCGTAGAGCGCCTCTCCTTCGGTGCCGATGTTAAAGTGGCGAGGGTGTCGCTGTCGAGGAGTGCTGGCAGCGCGCAGAGAGCCTCGGCGTCCGTCCACTTCGCCATCTCCTGGTGAGCGAGGAAGCGCCGCTGGAAGCCGCCCCAGTCGCCTTCCTCGCCCACAAATTCTTTGAGTGGAGGCAGTCGCTGATGTAGCGCAGCGGCTGCCACAGAAGGTCGCCCTTCCTCGTCCCCCTCACCCGGCTCTGCTTCGGCGCGCACGACCGATGGCATCGCCGGTCGCACCCGTGGTGACGTCCCGTCCGTTGGCGATGACGCGGCAGGTACTGTATGCCCGCCGTTGGACGCGATGCTCAGGCCGGCCACGCCCTCAACTGCAGCTGCGGTGATGGCGGGATTTTCAAATTGGTGTTCCGCCGAAATGGCGGGAAGGCGCTGTGGTCGTCGGCTTTCGTCGCCCCGTGGCGGTCCAGCAGCCCCCAGCTGAGTGATGTGGTCCAGCATGCTGGCAGCGGCATGCAGCAGCTCCATCAGCTTGGCGTGCGCCTGCCTCAGCCCCTCTGCCGACACCTCTCCACCCTCCTGTTGCTGCGGCGTAGCCGTATCTGGCCCCGACTGCTCCGTGCTCTCTTCACCCGTCCCGGGCTCTCCGACTGCAGCGGTGTCCTCCGCCCCCGGTATCCTGACCCGAGCTGACCGGCGCGTGTCCATGTTCATAGATTTTTACTTCTGACACCAGATGTAATACCGTTGAGGACTCTTGGACACCCGGGGTTGAGGCACACGTATTTATTCCGCAACAGTTGTCACAACCGCGGACATACAATACTGGAGGGGGTATCGGCCCCCTCACCCGGCTAGCTGGGAATACACTGCTAGCTATCTCTGACCTACCTCCTAGTCCTCCACTAACGGGCTAGGGGAGGCTGTCTGGCCCGACACTGGTAAGTCGGGCTACGGTACCCGGAGTCCCAGAGCACTAGCTCTGGTTCTCGGGACCACGCCGCTGGCTCGGTCCTGCGCGGCCCTGACAAGGGCGGCGTCCCAGGGGAGTCCAGGGCTCTAACTAGACGATCTTCGGTCTTCACTGGTTTAGCTTTAACATTCTGCCCCGAGCCCTCTGACACATCCCCCTTTATACTCAACCCCCGCTGAGGGGTGGGGCCCCGGGCTGCCTGGTGCGGACGTCGTTGAGATCACCCCCCCCGTGCACTCACGTAGCCCCGCCCACTGTGTTTGTTTCCCATAAGCTGCCATGCATAACGGCTCTCTCTCTAACACCCCTACAGGTATACACCCACCACTGGAGTGGAAGAATGGCAGGCGCATCTTACAGATGGCAAGTCGATGGTCAGTGGGCAAATCAGCTCCACGGTAGGTCCTGGTGTCAAGGACATGAGTCCGCATCCACTGTTCTGTCACTATGTAGTCCAGCAGATGTTCTTGCTTGGACCCGGCATGTATCCATGATGTTGTATGGATGCGCCGATGCCGGAACAGCGTCTTAGTAATAACAAGCCCATGGGCTGCACAAAAATCTAGCAGCCTCCTGCCGTTGTTATTGAGCTGATTTGGCCCAGACCAGGTGCCAGCATCATGACCAACTCGGGCATGACTCTATCCCGAGGGGCCACTTTAGCTAGCACCTGTGACAGGAGGTCATAAAAGGCATCTGACTCATCGGCCTTGCCTGCATCCCTCCACGGATGTTTGTCTTCAGTGGGGGCATAAGTAACCACGACCACCACTCCTCGCCTTTGGTTGATGTGAAGGCGAGCCCAAAGTAGCCTCGGGCTTACAGCTTCCCACACCTCACCGCCACGCTCCCACGCCCCCTTCATTCTTTTGCTCAGAAGAAGAGCCACTCTCTGTTGTTTGGCAGTCTCCTGCCCCGAGAAGAGGACTGTCCACCCCTCATGGTGACAGTTGCCAGAGCCGGTCCACTGGACCGCCTGAATGCCACAGAGATCCAGGCGGTACCGGTCCAGCTCCTGACAGAGGAGTGGCAGCCTCTCCTCCGCAGTGAGCGTTCGACCATTCCACGTGGCCACACGAAGTGGCTTTTCGTTGTTTCTGGAGGAGCCCCGAGGGTAAAGATTCAATCTCCTGGCTCCGCCAATTGGGGTTTGGTCAGGAGACGTCATAAACGCCTGTCCCTCCGGCACAAGCTTATTAGTTACATATTTAAGTTGTGGTTTAGTGGTAATTAATTGAAGGTGGAGGGGTTACCAGCCCCTCGCACCCGTCCAGAGCCCCCGTTTAGCCACTCTGGTGGTCACAGACGCCATGAGCACTGTCCACGACAGAGTTGCCCGTCCGGCATCGCGACTCAAACACACACAGCGACTTACACACACACATGGACGTACGCATACACACATCGACTCTCACACACACACATGGACTTACACACACACACACACATCGACTCACACACACACCACGCACACACATATATGGACTCACATGCACACATCGACTTACACAATTACTTTTGTATTTACTAACTAATTGGCTGACATTAAGTCGGCTGAAGAAGATTAACCAGGTAAAGTCGTAACTTGCTATGATGTTTCAATCTTTTCTACCGATGTTAACTGACTCTCTGAGTTTCATTACTAGGTTGGATATCTTTGTATTGACAGGCTGGGTGTCCACTGCCCCAGTCTCTGTGGTTGGACCATCTCTAGCTCCACCCACCTACCTTGATGCACCCCTCTGAGGCCTATATAAGACCTTGTCTCAGCAGCTTTCTCTCTCACCTGAAGACGATTGTTTGTGTTGCGATCGAAACGTCGTGATCTATTATTTTTTTATTTACGTGACTTGACCGAAAGACCCAAGAGTATGAAGACATAATAGTATTCAGTATATTTATTTGTTTGGCCCTGTGCAGTAAGTGATATTACGTGGCTGCTTATGCCTCAAGAGAACAGAAAAAGGCTCTTCTTCCCCTCAAACTTGTTTTTTGTGAGCAGGACAGTGATATTTAGAAAGGTACCTATTTTAAAAGAGAAAACGTGTGCATAAGTGTCATTCCCTCACATAACGACGTGGCCGCAAAAGCAAAGTTTGTGGGGAATAAGAGGCAACAGGAATAGTAATGAGTAAACAGTCATGGTAATAAATGTTTCTTGCGCAGTGTCCACGCGAATGAGAAATCCCCCCCCCAACCGAACGCGTGTGCACCTTGGTAGGGGTGCACATGCGCAAATGCGTGCTTTGGCTCGCGCTGGGAGGCGCAAGGTAATACATAAATTACAAAAAAACAGCACTAAATCGCTAATTAAAGTACTTTAAAGGTGATGGATGCGAAACCGGAATAGCGCTGGCTCACCATGCGGCTTATGCCGTGCTACATGGGGTCTTTTGTTAAACGTAAACCCTCGCAAGTAGCGGCCACACACAGACAGAATGACGTTGAAAGGTAAGATGATTAAATATATTTTAAAAAAAACTCTCCGGCAGTGTGTGACTATGGTCACCCAGAACAGCACCAACTCCTTGCCCGATCTACATATAACGACGGGGGCGTCATCACAACCACGACACCCTCAGCTGCTCCTGGCGCTATCGTCCCACTCTACCACCTCAGTGTAAATTTACAGCCGTTGCTCTCCATCAACATCAGCCACACGAAAAGAAGAGTTGGTAAATATGAACAAAGTTCTTGTGCGCCGATCTACAAATGTGTAATGCGAGCGTAAATGGGCAGGCCGGATGTGACGATCCGCGAGGGAGGAGTCAGGGTCACGTGGGAGAGGGAGGAGTCAGGGTCACGTGGGGGAGAGGTTATAGGAAGGAGACCGGAAGACATCTGGGGGAGTCGAGAGAGTGAAGAGGGAGACCACGTTGGGTGGCCGCCGTGCCCTCAGCCGCGAGGCTGATACGACTCGCCAGACGGCGCCAGCCAGCGGGGTGCGGAGAGAGCGGAAAGAACGGAGAGAGCGGAGTGCGCGGGGCGCACAGGGCGTGCGAGGTTGCACAGGCAGCAGAGTAGCTGCAGGGCTAGCGGAGCAGCAGTGTGGCTGCAGAGCGGAGCAGCAGTGTGGCTGCAGAGCAGAGCAGCAGTGTGGCTGCAGAGCGGAGCAGCAGTGTGGCTGCAGGGCGGAGCAGCAGGGTAGCTGCAGAGTGCGCGGGGCGCAAGGAGAGACGACGCTGGGCCGAGGAGGAGGCCAGCGGGGTGACGAGGAGAAGAACATCAATAAATGACCAATGGAGATCAACATCGTGTGACGGAGTCCTTTATTACAAATGCAATAACCCCGTAGTTTCAGCATGTAGTGGAAATCTGCATTTAGTCTTTAAGTGACCTTATGGTATGAAATTTAGATTACTAAAATAGAAATAATTTAACATATCCCCATTAACAAAACCCAATTCAGAGCCAGGCTCTTTTTGATGGAATGGGTTTGGAAGAGCAATCAGATGGAAAGAATATCGCCCTTTTATTTCCAAAAAGCATGCCGCAGATGCTCAAAAGTTGCCTTACTTGTGCATAACAATGATCGCAAACTTTTCATTTTCAGAGAGGTTGTAAAGATTTGCAGAGAGGAAATGTTCAAGGAAGACATTTTCTAATTTTCTGGAAGCCCTCCTCCATAATTATCTAAAAATCTTACCCAGGAGCAGACATCTAACATCAGTGGTCTTCGACGCGACGACCTTGCAAGGAGAGGGAGAAGCTTCTTAAGCTTGTCTCGACATCTCTCAGGTGTTTCTCCACAACGCCAATACACTATAAACAGTCAAGGAAAGTTACAGTCGACACTCCACACAAGAGAGAATCTCCTGTTCCCATCTACATTGGTATGAACATCCACGTCCTAATCAGAAATAGAACCGTCATTTGACCAGCTCGCCAAACTGGATATCAGCAGCTCCAACAATCAGGTGCTGCAGTTAGAAAACAGGCGAGCAGTTGAAGAAGGATGGTGTGGAGTTTGCCCTTCCAATCTGAGAAAGGGTCTCTTTCACTTTCAGGGACCTAGATAACATTAACTTCAACCCATCTTCTGCTACAGCACTTTCAGGGGTCGTGTTTCGTGGAGGTGGCATCAGTTGTCACATCAGTTTCCTTCTCGAGTTTCCTGAAGTTTTGTAGAGGTTCCTTATTTACCCCCCACAAAAATATGCACGGAGTAAGCCATACCTTCCAGATTCCTTCAGTATAGTCCATGCAGTGTATGTGAACCTCTCAGTAAATAAAATGACCTGTTACCACAAGCCAATTTAAGGGCAAACTATAGTCTGCCTGCCAAAGCACAGACATGGATCCCACACGTTATGCTTGAGGTGGATACGTTGGAGAAAGGTGAGGCTATATATTGGGCTGCTAACCATGCTTGTGTCTCATCTACCCCTGCCTCTCCTGCCAAAACTGCCCTACTTATCCTCTTTGAAAACATTCCCCAAGTGATGATATATTTAGGGGTGACAGCGAAATTTAGTCCTATACCAGTAGAGGATGTCATTTCTCAGGTTGATGTTGCCTTCAGAGGCATAGGACACATCCATGCGGATGTAGCAAGAGCTGAAATAGCCACGATTCTTAAGAATGCTAAGAAACCCACTAGTAACATTAGCAAAAACGAACACTCTGAACTCGCGAACTTAAAAAAGAGAGATGATATAGTCATCCTCTCGGCAGACAAAGGCAATGCCACGGTCATCATGGATAAAGAATCATACAACAACAAAATCCTGGACCTACTTAATGATGGTAGTTACTCCAAAATGAAAAGCGATCCTACTAACAGCCTAACGACAAAAACCAACAGTATCATTACTAGTTCGACTTCCCTAATCGAACCAACTAAACGTCCCTCTCTAAAACCCTCGGCTGCTAGACCTTCCAGACTCTATGGTCTTCCCAAGATCCATAAAGAAGGCACCCCGCTACGACCCATCGTGTCAACGATTAACTCCCCTACCTACAAACTAGCCCGTTTTCTATCAGACACTCTACTTCCCTTCACAGGCAATACCTCTTCGGCAGTACTCAACTCAACCCAACTAGTCTCTTTGGTCAAGGACATGGTACTATCTCCTGATGATATCCTCGTTAGTTTTGATGTAGTATCTCTGTTTACCAAAGTTTCAGTGCCTGATACCCTAACAATAATTGAGGACTTGGTCCAACATGGATTGAATTCGGATGTACCTGTGCTGGTTAGGCATTGCCTCACCAACACTTATTTTACCTGGAATGGCACCTTCTACAAACAGAATGAGGGTACCACTATGGGCTCCCCCTTGTCACCAGTAATAGCCAACATGTTCATGGAAAAGTTTGAATCAGACGCCATCCAGACATCCACCCTGCGTCCTTCCCTGTGGAAGAGGTATGTGGATGACACTTTCGTCATTTGGCCACATGGCCTCCCAGCATTGAACCACTTCTTGGACCACATCAATTCCAGACATCCATCCATCAGATTCACCATGGAAGTGGAGAAAGATGGCAAACTACCATTCTTAGATATTCTGTTTGAGAAGAGACCTGACGGATCCTTGGGACATTATGTTTACAGGAAAGCCACCCACACAGATTCCTACTTGAAACCGGATTCTCACCACCACCCATCTCAAAAGAATTCTCTCATCAAAACGCTATACCACAGAGCGCATGGCATTTCTGACCAACACCACCTGGCCAGTGAATTGAGACGTACATCGGGCCCTCAGGATGAACGGATACTCTGAACGCACCATCCGCCAAGCTGTTTCTCCCACCATACAGAAACAGCCACTTGAAACTCCGATCAAAACTGTCACGTTACCATACATAGCAGGCGTGACCAAAAAGATCTCCAAAATTCTAAACAAACATAAGATCCAAGTCCGATTCAGTACAGTACAAAAAATCCGTAATCTAATTCCATCGTTGAAGGATGTCATCCCTGACTTGCAATACCCTGGAGTCTATAAACTGAGTTGCAGCTGTGGTGACTGTTACATTGGGGAAACGAAACGTCATGTCTCTGATCATGTCCGCGAGCACAAGTCAGATTTGAAACACGGCAAAATTGAGTCGTCCGCTGTTGCCGATCATTGCTACAACTCGGTGGGCTCTCATGAGATTGTTTTCTCCGAGACTAAGGTGCTCTGCAAGCCTTCTGGATACCATAAAAGGTTTGTACACGAAGCCATTCAGATATACAAACACAGACATAATTTCAACCGTGATGATGGGTACAAACTTAGTAATCATTGGAAATATGTTATCAACCATGCAAAAAAAATTTAATTACACACTTTTGGACCATCTTATCTGACAGGCACTATTTTACTTCACCGAGTGTTAACATCCCTAACGTTTAACAGTACTCTTTATTGTCAGCCAACACTGGTATAAACATGGGCATTTCCGCTCCTTTTCTATTATGTACATCCACAGTTACTTGCGCAACACGTTCCTGACCACGAGTCCATTCATCCCACAGTGACTTGCGCACAAACAGCATAACAAAGAGCGGCTTAATCGTATCTAATTTATTTACCCACCCAGCAGTATAACAAAAGCAGTAATTGATCACTTCACAACTCCTCCTCCCCCGCTGCCCTTCCTGGCTCCTCCCCCCTTAACCACTATATAAGGTACAGATATTTTGCTGTGACGGTTTCACCTGAAGACGGAAGCTTGTGTTGCCTCCGAAACGTCGTGATTTTTATTGTTTTATTTTTATTAATTTCAATTTCATTTTTTACCTACGTGACTTTACCGAAAGAACTAAGAGCATGGTACGAATGTTTTGCAATCCATCACTGAACCGTCTGTATTCCTGCTCTAACTTGTGACTGCTACATATTTGCCAACTACAAGAACATTCAATGAACGGGCCCGCAATTCACGGGGAAGACAGACTTATCGTGTTTGGAGGGCTCCACATTGAAATATCATTGTAGCTACTTCAGGAACTGCCGTTTCTTCAAGGCCTCTCACATTGCGAGGACACGACACTCCCATCTGAGCGGTAGTGGCCACACGCCTGTAAACCAGCACTCGAGGAGCCATATTCTGGCTCACCAGAAGGCAGTACAGTAAAAGGAAGACTCCATGTGTTTCGTCTGTATGGGATAGTGTGTTTCCACCTTGCACGTTTGTATTTTTTCCGGTTGCTCTGGTTTCCTTCCACATGTGCTCATTAATTGGCCGATAGCACCTTCAATTGCCACGGTTAGCTACGTAAGGTGCGAAAGAAGTTCAACATATACATACAGACTGCAGGACTTGGGCAATTGTTGGTGTCGGCTCATGACGTGGCTGCTGCCTTCCCGATTGTCTGTGGTTTATCTTCGTGCCTCCGAGTCGGTCTACGAAGGTGAGCGCATCTTGTGCGGCTTATTACTAGTGTAGTGGGTAGTTTCAAGTTTTCAAGTTTCATTTATTAGGTATAGCCCTGTGAGCCATGCGGCTTTTGAGTCGGGTGCAACCGCAACAAACAAAATATGAACAGAGAACATCTTAAAGCGACGTCGCGCAACAGAAACATCCTGGATAAACCAGCAAATCTTCCAGAAAAAAACCACCGTATTACAACGATGTGTGCAAACATCCCAGTGTGATGCAAGTCAAACAATAACAGCCATAAGACAATTTAGATGAAAGTTATCAGGCCAACTCCGCACTTCCTACAAGAAACATGGATTAACCATATGTTTTCGAAATCACCAAAATAAAGCTATAAAAACAATGTAACAACAGTAATCATAGGAGCTGTGATTAAAATCTAACAATAAACGAGATACATAACAAGAGGGAGAGTGAGGCTTCATGGAGGCAACACGTTTATTTCAACAACACTTGTTAACACGCGGGGGGTAGCTGCCCCTTCCAACAGGTAACTTGGAGAGTGGTCTCTCCAGGCTAACTCGCCCTCACGCGACTGGGGGGGGGGGGTGGGGGAGCTGTCAAGCCGGACTCCGACTCGAGTCCTGGTCTTGACCCTTGGGCTTCTTCTTTAGGAGGACATCTTCAAGTCTTCAGACCAGCAAAAACCGCCGGACCCGTTGAGGGGTCCGGCTTATATCCCCAGTCCCGGGGCCTCCCCCGCCCCTAGGCCTGCCTCCCTTCTCAACCTTTCCAGAGGACCCTGGAACCTGTCCTGGGGTCCCCGATCCTCCCTCTTTGGGGCCCCACCCCCGGTACCTCCGGCCACTAGCCCTCCGGGTTCATCCGGAGTGCCATGGCCCCCTGTCACCCCTGCGCCACTCCCGGCGCTCTCGTCCCCTAGCCTCGGAGGGCTGACACCGCACAAGGAGTGCACGTTGCACACTGCTGTGTTGTAGGTGGTGTGAGCAGCCTGTCCCGTGCTTTACACACGGGCTGGCCCAACGTGGCATGCAGTGGCATCCCCCGATGCCACTACACTAGTTTATTTCTCATTCACGTCACTGCCTTGTCTCTATGAACACTCCAACACAGCGCGAACATTAACCTGATGGACGGTACCTGTGACGAAGACGAGTCAGAAGCCTGGAGAACCAGGAGGTAAAGAAGTCCCATATTCCAATACTGCAATGAAGCACTAAGTCCCGAGATCCTCATTTTCGTCTCTTTTTGCAAACACCGAGCGATTGCATCATTGAATCTCTACGTAAAATCTTTACAATATTCCTGTTGCTGCGTTGCCCTTTGACGCACGCAGTCCTTACCCTGCCATGCTCCAGGAAAGCTTTCACAAGTTCAAGCACAGATTCTCCCCACACTTGAGCAGG
The DNA here is from genome assembly GCF_964198595.1 of Lampetra fluviatilis. Taxonomy (NCBI): domain Eukaryota; kingdom Metazoa; phylum Chordata; class Hyperoartia; order Petromyzontiformes; family Petromyzontidae; genus Lampetra; species Lampetra fluviatilis. The sequence goes on from NC_136298.1 coordinate 1,189,499, forward strand.
TTCACGAGCGAAAAAAAAAGGTTAAAGGTGAAGAGGGGGAGTGCAGGTGTGATCGGGCTTTCCGAATCATAGCCAGATGCCCGACGTGGGGTGATTTCTGGGCTTGAACGAGGCCCGACTGCTAAATACCGAGTTTGAAAGTACCTTCAGACTGAAGATCTTCATGTCACCTAACGGGACCAAGAAATGGCATGTACGTTGAACTTATTTCGCACCGTATGTAGCCAACCGTGCTGATCAGAGGTGCATGTCATCACATAGACGTTTTTGGACCATACTAAAGTTTTTGTTTTCATGTGAAGAAATTACATCAGCGTGACAGCATCGCATCTAAAATTCTGGGAAAACGGGGGGAAAAGGTAAATATAATTCCTCGTTTATGTGAAGATGCAATTAAACCCATCGTGAAATTATTTTTACGTAATTTAAAGGTCACTTTGGGAGTGGTAACATCATCAAAACATCATTGTGGGCTATGTGCTGGTTGAATTTTTTGGAGCATGATCTTTTATGGACACCTCACCCAAAGCACCGTTTGTGGAAAAAAAATTCCCGCTGTCTGGCATGTAACATTTTAGTTTAGAGGCTCCACTAAAACGAGGTTTTATACATTGGTAACATTTCTTTTCTAGTCCATATTGCATAATCACTGGTCCAATATTTTGTCACAATTTTGTTTGGGCTGTGTAACGAGCTGCGGATAAAGCGTTGGAGTAGCTGCATGCGCGTATTAGGGTGAAATTGCCACGTGAAGCGAGGCGTCTTGTGCACCATTTCGTTGCCACAGGTAAAGTTAGGGTTCACGTGATACATTGGTGACTTAGGGATTGTACCCGAAGCTGCTCGTGCACATTAGGCCCTTGCCCAGATGGTGTTGAGCAGTGTGGTGTTTTGTGGCATGTGGGCTGATGCGGTGTCTCTGGTCATGATTGCAGAGAAACAAGTGCTCCCCCGAAGACTACTTTCGAAATAAAGTGTTGCGTCACGTGGCACAATCGTGTTCCTGCTTTGTGAACTCGTCCTTCCCCCGCACCTCCGATTAGCGTGGTTGGCTACGTATGGTGCGAAAAAAGTTCTACATACAAACGGCCACCACAACCAATTGTGACAATAGCACATTGATCGCTCTCGTTACGATCGTAGCAGGAGACAATATGGGCCCCGGCTACATCTGCTTCACTCCACGGACAATAAAGATGTTGTGGTTTGGCTCTCCAACACACCGGTGTGCTGTACTAGTGCCGAATTGACATGTTCTGTTTATGTGACAACCCTTACTCGTTGGCTGTGTCGGGTGGTGGCAGGTTTTAACGACACATTAATATATTTACGCGATCTAACCCACAAAAAACCTGTATTATGAATAAAGATCCTGCGACATAGGCCAAATTTGCCAAATCTGGAAATTTACTCGGACTTAATTGGGACTCAGAAATTGTCGCCCCTACTATGAAAAGTTTGCAGGACCCTCTTGAAAAAGAGTCTTGAGATCTCGACGCTTCTTGGGTAATGGGCACTGTAAATACGATCGCATGAGCAGCAAATACATGAAAGCGGACACACGTATGTAATGTTAGGTGTTTATTTTGTCGTTTCACAAGTTCATTAATCTCACACACTGGAAGCTTCTCAAAACAAAATGCAACTGGTGCTTACACGTAATTGCATTTTTACGGCTTTTTACTGAGAAAAAAACAGCTTGGTTTTACGCGGCGACACCAAATACCCACGCCGCAGACTCGGCACCGCCGCAGAGCACCGATATGCCACGCACAGTATCTCTCGTGGCCCATTCGGGAAAACGAATCATCCATTGCACCTCAAAACCACCCCCCCCCTGCCCCCACCTCTCCTTAGTGTTCTAACTTGGACCGGATTTGCAATATAAAAAGCTGCCTGCTACATACATGCTAGAGTCTGCGTGACGCGAGAATGAAACACTGATACGATTATCAATACACCACACGAAATAGTATTTGACGAGCGCTGCAGGAAACGTGACCACTGAACCTGCGACCGGGGCGTGCGAACGCTAACACTCGTTCAGCAGCCAGCGTCTGCACGCGGCATCGACAACACGGAGAGGGTGGCCCTCGGCATTTGGCCCCTGAAGAAATTGTTCATGCAAACATGAAGATCTAGGACTGAAATCCTACGAGTACTACCGTCAGTCATTCCGAGAGACCGCTTTAGATCCGAACATCGGCTTGGAAGAAGAACACACCGGCGGTGATAAAACGGGTCCGTTGGGTAACACGTAAACTCTGTGTTGCAACGGTGCGTGCGTGTGGACTTTAGATGCACACGAGTCAAGGTTTCTCCGTGCGCGCGCAAGCTGCGACGCGCATTTGTGATCCACGCCGTTCACTCAAAACGCCGCTCCACCACGACGCCGGGCGTGCGTCTGGAATGACGTCGATCTTTCACTCAACTTCGCTACTAACCTCCGACTGACCCTGAAAAATATCAGAATCACAATGCCCTTGTAACACAGTGGCGAGCTCAGAATGCGCAAGGCAACATTTCTAGTTGTATCGCATCTCTTAAAAGTAAAGCTGCTGCATTTAAATCCATCATTTGTGGGCCATCAGAAATGTACACGTAAAATGCAAGGGCGTGGTTAATGATGAACGCTGTGCAGAGCCATCTAAGAGGACCGGCACAGAAAGGGAAGGTTTCCATATCCACAGTAGCTCAATACCAGAAGTGTTTATTTAAATCAAAGCCGTTTAGAATAATTATTATATATTCACAAGATAAGGAAAATATACCAACTCTGTAAACTACAAGACAAACATTTACACGCTCTCGCTCACACATCCCACATACATTTACACACAACCGCAATTCGCCACGATGACGGTGACATCACCACGGCGCTTGTGCCGGGCGAGTTGCACCTTGAGGCTGTGTGAAGTGTGGAGGCCTCGCTGGAAAGGTCATGGGACAGACCCAGGTACCATGGGTTGACTGACTGAGATGACTGGCAAATGCACCCCCACCTGCGTTCCCCCCACTGTGCAAACTTGCTGCGTTTTAGCCGCCCGGTGCTCCGTTCGTTTAGCCCCCTCGATCCGACCAAACAGAAGCTGCTTGGACATGCGGTGGTTGGGCATGCGGGTTGCATAACCCAGCCAACACAGCCTCACCTGTCAGAGGAGCCCACAGATGGGACTGTGCCCAGATCTTACAAGGATTGGTGAGCTCCTCACACAATCTAGTCTGGTTAAACCCACGATGGATCATAGGCAGGCCAGCCTGAATGTTTAAAACCAGCACAAACGTTCTTTTAAAGGGCTCTACGTTTCACAAGCTTAGAGAAGGTAGGGAATAATTGTGTTCCAGCAGATCCAGAGCTTTGTATGGAGCGACAGGCCAGGTAGCTTCCTCAAGTTACGCAGCCGATTAAAGATGCCACTCGATTGATTCAGAGTGTGACCTCCGCTGCCAAACCGGAGCTGGTCGTAAGCACACTGCCTAGGTATAGAAATTTCTCTACCCTATCCACAACTGCCCCTATCACTCATGGGGAGGGCAGCATTCGATTACATAAAAGGAGTATTACACTCCAGGTTCAACAGTAGTTTATCCAACTCTTCAGTGGGCAGCAATTGCCAGACCATCTGCACACATAACATGGTTGACACAAAAAGCGAGCCATCCCCGCACCCAGGCATAGATTAGCCTCACATCGTATCTGTACCAGATGGAAATTCCACCGGTACAGCCATGAAAAGCCTATTGAATTAGGTGGGAAAAGGTGCTAAATAGCGTAGGGGCTATAGAACATTCATGTTGCACCCCAAGGTGAACCGAAAATGGATCTGACTCGTGGCCATGCAGCTTTACCCAGGCCTGTCCACCATCATGAAGGAAGTTCATGATTGTGAGCTGAGGGTCAGGAGCTTTGAAACATGAATAATTATAATCAACAGCTCAGTCCTATTTACGGTACCATACGCATTAACCAGGTCAAAAAGCAAATATATGTTCTGTACAAATGACCTACATCTCTACCCAGCACTGTACGTGGTCTCAGGCTCTGGATCACTCTTTGCGTTTTCTTCACAGATGGCAGCCACTCACAAGAAGCGGTTACTTCCTCTAATATATGACGAAATATAGCCCAAGCAGGGCCAATCCCACCCGAGCCCAGAGAGGGGTTTCTCCTCCCCCAAGACCTCACCAAAAATGCTATCTAAACCTGTTCCTGGTGGTCAAAGATAAGTTCACCATTCTTTCCTTTAAGCATGGTAATGAGCGTGGCACTGCGAGTAACTTGTTTCGTGGAATTACTCACTTAAAATAATAACTTTTTACCCAAAAATACAGGCTCATTGGGGTGTTTTGGCCAATCCCAGTTACATTGTATGCTTTTAGCTACGGGAGAAACCAGAGACTGCCAGAGGAAGCAACCCATTGCAGTACAGGGGGAAGAACATACAAACTCCACGCAGAAAAGCGTCCGAGTCTGGAATCGAACACCAGTCCTTCCTGAACTCTGAGGCACGGGGGTTCACCCGTGCCACGTTAAAATCGGGCCAAGGGCCCACAGATGATCCAACACAAACAACTGCAGGCTTGAATGTTCCCAGCGAAGGCTTTGAATTTCAACCGAGACAGTTGGCGGTGAAGGAACGCTGCCACACATACCCAGCTGCCCTGACCCTCGGTAGCAAAGCCCTCACTTCCAACTCCTTTCAGGCTTGGATGGCCCAAGGAAGGCGGTACGGTCACAGCGCCGCCTATCAAGCCAACGCTCTTTTGGCATGATTTTTAAGGCACAAATGCCCACAATAAATTCACCTGCGGTTGTAAATACGTATATCCTCGTCTATTTACACACTAGTGCAATAATTGCCCTAATTTCATTTACGTGTTTTTTTTACTTAATCTGACTATAAATAAACTTGTAAACGCAATTCGTGAAATCATTGCAGAATAAACAGTTATTAAAAGTTTGTTTGTGCACTGTTTTCAATTCTATTTGTAATGCGATTGCATTTGCTTTGATCTCTATGAGGTAGTTTTTTAGTCTGCTTTCTATCTGCTTCATTGATGTATTTAATGAACTTGAATGATTTTGTAATTTTGGCGACCCGGGCTTGAACAAGATCAAAGGAACAAAAGACCTCAAAAGATCCACAACCATGACCCAGAGAGAGAGTGGGCAATGACTCAGGACTAATCCACAGCATCACGATCCCTCGCATCAACAGCAGTCACCCAGGAGGAGGACTCTGCAATTTGGCTTTGACTCACGTTGTCCTCATCGGCACTGTCGTCGCTCACCACGGGCCTGGATTTGGCCCCGCGGCCCGACCGCCGCCGGCCCACGCGAGCCCGTTCCCTCTCCTTCCCTTTCTCCTTCTTCTTTCCGAGCTTGATCTTCACCTTCACCGAGTGGGCTGTGTCAGACAAATTTAAATTAGAACGTCAGCGCTTTCGCACAGCGACGACGTCGAGAGACGCACAAGCCGGCGACCGTTTGCGCAATGCGGTGTAAAATGCCCGTTTTGAGATTTTAAATGTAGTGGGGTTACCGGCGCAGATAAACAGTGCGAGTTAACAGAATCCCAACAAAAAGCACGTGCATATGCCAGCAACATCGCTTAAAGCGTGAAAAAAGGAAGGAGCGGAGAGAAGCAGCTTACACTCGGACTCAGAGCCGTCATCATCTTCATCATCGTCACTCACGTCATCGCAGCTTGGCTCCTTCTCCACCTTCTCTCTCGTGCTCGTGAACACGGACTGCAGGACGATGGAGTCTTCGTAGATCTAGCAGTCCCCACCCCACCGGTGGTACAAGGTCACTCCCGGTGTAGAACATCAACCGGCACGCTCAAGAAACAAGCAACCGATACGCTCTTACTTACATCAGGAAGAGAACACAATCCCCCCTCGCCCTAGCCCCTCCCTCCCGCCCGGGTGAGATTTGTTTCTTACATTTTCTTGAAACTTTGCCAACAATGCCTCAAGTCAAAACCGCATCGTGCCCCCCACCCCCCAATTCACTGCTCCAGAGCGGAATGTGACGACCGGTTGTGATGCGGACTCTGGTTCGTCTGCAGTTGTACACGTGGCGAAGGCGTATAGTCTACTTTAAACATATACAGTGAGGGATTAAAGTATTTGATCCCCTGCTGATTTTGTACTTTTGCCCACTGACAAGGAAATTATCAGTCTATAATTTTAATGGTAGGTTTATTTGAACAGTGAGAGACAGAATAACAACAAAAAAATCCAGAAAAACGCATGTCAAAAATTGTATAAATTAATTTGCATTTTAATGAGGGAAATAAGTATTTGACCCCTCTGCAAAACATGACTTAGTACTTGGTGGCAAAACCCTTGTTGGCAATCACAGAGGTTAGACGTTTCTTGTAGTTGGCCACCAGGTTTGCACACATCTCAGGAGGGATTTTGTCCCACTTCTCTTTGCAGATCTTCTCCAAGTCATTAAGGTTTCGAGGCTGACGTTTGGCAACTCGAACCTTCAGCTCCCTCCACAGATTTTCTATGGGATTAAGGTCTGGAGACTGGTTAGGCCACTCCAGGACCTTAATGTGCTTCTTCTTGAGCCACTCCTTTGTTGCCTTGGCCGTGTGTTTTGGGTAATTGTCATGCTGGAATACCTATCCACAACCCATTTTCAATGCCCTGGCTGATGGAAGGAGGTTCTCACCAAAGATTTGACGATACATGGCCCCGTCCATCGTCCCTTTGATGTGGTGAAGTTGTCCTGTCCCCTTAGCAGAAAAACACCCCCAAAGCATGTTTCCACCTCCATGTTTGACGGTGGGGATGGTGTTCTTGGGGTCATAGGCAGCATTCCTCCTCCTCCAAACACGGCGAGTTGAGTTGATGCCAAAGAGCTCCATTTTGGTCTCATTTGACCACAACACTTTCACCCAGTTGTCCTCTGAATCATTCAGATGTTCATTGGAAAACTTCAGATGGGCATGTATATGTGCTTTCTTGAGCAGGGGGACCTTGTGGGCGCTGCAGGATTTGAGTCCTTCACGGCATAGTGTGTTACCAACTGTTTTCTTGGTGACTATGGTCCCAGCTGCCTTGAGATCATTGACAAGATCCTCCCGTGTAGTTCTGGGCTGATTCCTCACCGTTCTCATGATCATTGCAACTCCACGAGGTGAGATCTTGCATGGAGCCCCAGGCCGAGGGAGATTGACAGTTCTTTTGTGTTTCTTCCATTTGCGAATAATCGCACCAACTGTTGTCACCTTCTCACCAAGCTGCTTGGCGATGGTCTTGTAGCCCATTCCAGCCTTGTGCAGGTCTACAATCTTGTCCCTGACATCCTTGGAGAGCTCTTTGGTTTTGGCCATGGTGGAGAGTTTGGAATCTGATTGATTGATTGCTTCTGTGAACAGGTGTCTTTTATACAGGTAAAAAGCTGAGATTGGGAGCACTCCCTTTAAGAGTGTGCTCCTAATCTCGGCTCGGTACCTGTATAAAAGACAACTGGGAGCCAGAAATCTTTCTGATTGAGAGGGGGTCAAATACTTATTTCCCTCATTAAAATGCAAATCAATTTCTAACATTTTTGACATGCGTTTTTCTGGATTTTTTTGTTGTTATTCTGTCTCTCACTGTTCAAATAAACCTATCATTAAAATTATAGACTGATCATTTCTTTGTCAGTGGGCAAACGTACAAAATCAGCAGGGAATCAAATACTTTTTTCCCTCACTGTATATATAAGATTCTTCTTCTCACGTTTGAGGCCTTGAATGAGTTGAGGCCTTGAATGAGTTGAATCCTGAATATCTCACCGATCTGCTTAGGTTTTATATTAGATCTGCGATTCAGGTCTACTCGTTATTCCAAAGACCGGAGCTTTGTTTGATGGGAGATTGAGTTGTATGCATTCAAGCTCCGCAAACGTGGAATTCCCTTCCCCGGTCCAATAGGAGATCTGAGGTTGTTACACTTTTAAAATCACGTCCTAACACTCACCTGTTTGTGACAGTCTTTCTCCATAACGTGAGCTTCATGTACATCTCTGTGAGACCTTATGAGAATGACACTATAGAAAACCGAATTGATTATTATTTATTGTTACTTACAATCTCCCCCACAACGCTACTGATTATTTCGTGATTTTGTTTTACAGTTTGCATTGAATTAGGAACCATGTCTGGCAAAGAGGGTCCTATACACCTGGCAGTTCACCAGCATTGGTTCTAGCAAGCATGCTGATGATTATACACTGAATGTCAAAAACCAGTCTGGAGTTTTTCTTGCATTGAATTAATATTGCTGAAATGATGGCACTCGCAGAAGGCCGTGTGGCTGAAGGGAGGTGTAAAACGACCTCAATGTTTAACATGGAGACACGGATATGAAAAGGAAGAGGTGTATCGTCTGGTTATTTATTTATATTCTGGAGTACGCGGTCGGGATGTCCATTCTCGAGGTTGTGAGGTAAAAAAATTGTTTTGGAGTTTACGCAACCCATCATCCCTCTCTCAGGAGCCAATAAATGCAATCCCACTCTGTGTTAAGTCAAGGGTGGTTGTCCTATGGCTGGACTTAGCCCCGCCATAGGAATGTGGAAGTTCCACCAAATGGCTCATTACTGTAAAAGGAAAAAAATCAGGAAATTCTCCCCGACTTGAGTTTTAGTGCAGACGGCACACAGCTGGATTATTATTTAATATTTATATAGCGCCTTAGCTCAAGGCGCTTTACATAGTTTAACAGCGGTAACAAAAATAGAGTGATTTAGATAGCAGGGGCGTGCTAGGCCTGAGGAATGAGCGACCGCAAAATAGAGGGCACGTGGGGTCAGGAGAGAGCAGGGGAGGGGAGGGACAGGAAGTCGTGGAGGGGTGACGGGAGGGACGAGGAAGGGAACGGGCAATGGAGAAGAGGTGAGACTTGACGAGAGGAACGGAAGGAGGTTCAAGAGTGGGGCTGATTAACCCTTTCCCGCTCCCATGACGGACGCATGCGTCGTAGGTTTTTCTTCCGAATCAATTCTGAATGTAATCGGAAGTAAAAGGCCACGTGGTAGGGCGTGTGACAGTTTAGCGCCGGCTATCATCGAGTGCAGTCCTGTCGCTACGGTTCTCTGCGATGAGTACAGTACCATGTCTTTAAAAACTGCAGCGCTACGCCTCTCTAAATAAAATTAACGATAACAGCTTGCGTGTTCCGAGATTCAGCGGTGAACGGGACACCCACCCTGCAACTTGCAGACGTCCCGGAAAGAGGAAGGGTTCATGTACAGGGGAAGTTTGGATGCATTCCTGCTGCTGTAATGCTTGAACACAGGCCATGTTATCCAGCACGGAGCGCTGCGGGGGCCCGGTGCTGGAGGAGAGGCTCACCAGAGACCCCTCGAGGTTGTATATCTGCGCGTTCTGACACAGCAGCATCACGTCCTTCTCCAGGTCATCCAGACTGCGATACTTGTGGATTCGAATCCTCTCCTGGGGGACCGCGACACACAAGACCGTGAGCGATGCATGGGTGTGCGAGTGTGGGTGTCACGAGGTGGGGAGCGGTAGTGTCGTTGTTAGCGCATCGAGTTACAAACTTAGCAACCCGAGTTTAATTCTCACTGACGAATATATTAACTTGTACTGGGCCTTCCTCGACATCAACTAAGCCGTCAATGAGTACCTGGTGCGGTGTGTAAACATGAGCATTGGCCGGGTTTGGTGCGGGCCACCCAGTCTCGTGTGCCTTGCCGAACTTCATAGGTGCTAACAGCACTTGCCCCAATAGTCTGTTACAGGATATGGGGGGGGGGGATCGTTGTCTTTGTTGACAGTGTGTGGTCAGTGATTGTGTGGTGTGTGTGAGGTGTGTATGTGGAGTGTGTGTGGTGTGTGTGTGGTGTGTGCGAGGTTAGTGTGTGGTGTGTGTGCGGTGTGTGTGAGGTGTGTGTGGTGTGTGTGTGGTGTGTGTGAGGTGAGTGTGAGGTGTGTGTGTGGTGTGTGTGGTGTGTGTGTGGTGTGTGTGTGATGTGTGCGAGGTGAGTGTGTGGTGTGTGTGTGGTGTGTGTGCGAGGTGAGTGTGAGGTGTGTGTGTGTGGTGTGTGTGTGGTGTGTGTGTGGTGTGTGTGAGGTGTGTGTGTGGTGTGTGTGTGGTGTGTGTGTGGTGTGTGTGTGGTGTGTGTGTGGTGTGTGCGAGGTGAGTGTGTGGTGAGTGTGAGGTGAGGTGAGTGTGTGGTGAGTGTGTGGTGAGGTGAGTGTGTGGTGAGTGTGTGGTGAGTGTGTGGTGAGTGTGTGGTGAGTGTGTGCGAGGTGAGTGTGAGGTGTGTGTGTGGTGTGTGTGTGGTGTGTGCGAGGTGAGTGTGAGGTGTGTGTGTGGTGTGTGTGAGGTGAGTGTGAGGTGAGGCGAGTGTGTGGTGAGTGTGTGGTGAGTGTGTGGTGTGTGTGGTGAGTGTGTGGTGTGCGACTGTTGTGTGTGAGAGTTTCCTCCAGGTCTTCCCGGTTTCCTCCCATAGCGAAGGCACACGTCATTGGTGTTTGGTCAAACATCCAAATGTGGCACAACCCCTCCCTCAACACAAGTCTTGGAACTCGCTGTGGCTTTACTGGGTAAAATAAGACGGCGCAAGATTTGCTGTGTCAGAGCCTCGACGCACTGCCGCCATTCTATCATCTCATGTACAGGTGACTGACCTGGGTCACCAACATGGCATCTTGAGCAATACGATGAAATAAGGTTACAGAAATGACGAAAATAGAAATCGGAGCCACAATATCACGTAGAAAGCAGTGCAAAAAGAACTGTGTTACAGAAAAAATTGAAAACAGTGCATAAACAGAAATAAAAATAAAATCAAATTCATTTCCTGTAACTTTGATGCGATTAGTTACAGCTCGGTCCGCGGCGGCGGCTGCCACAGTGGTGTAATGGTCACAGCGGCGCGCTGGACTCGCAAGCCAAGGCCTGGCGGTTCGATTCCATCTCCCGGAGCTGCAGTTGACACGACGGTGGCAAGATTCCCAAATTCCCACGGCCTCTGTCCATCCGGCAGTGTGAATGGGTACAGCCACAGCTAAGTCGGTCGGCAGGTCGAGTGTGGTGGGATAAGGCGTGGGTCTACTCCCACCTCCTCCTAGATGTCTGGTCATTGTGAGAGAGTAGGCCAAATACGCTCTAGAGCTCCCTGGCCCTCCTGCCAGCAGTGACGGGAGCGAGCTGGCAATTGCAGGGCTGCACCTTTACCTTGCTAAGGCACACAGATTGATTGGAATGTACGCATGTATGTTAGAAGCCAACAATGCTCATCGGAGGTGCCGGTGAAGGACAACAAACTAAACACGAAAAGCCGTTCAAAAAGAATGAGTTTTCAATCTAGATTTGAAAGTACATAGCTCCAGTGGCTTACTAATATCGGATGGATAGAGCGTTCCAGATAGCCGCGGGAGCGCATCTGAAAGCAAGGGATGCAGTGACCGTCTTTGTTCGATGGCTCGCTGAAAACAAAATTGTGCTTCGCAAATGGTTGTGCCCATTGCTGCTGGGTGGACAGAGGCGGCTGTGGTGGGGTTTTAAGAAACTTTCAGCTGTTTCAACTGCCACGGCGGAAGATGGAATCGAACCGGTGACCTCTAGATTGCAAGTGCAGCGTGGCAGCTTCCTCGTATTGTGTACAAGTGGAAATAATATGGTATTAAGGGAGGAATTTCCTCGCTCAATTCTTCCAATTTCCGCGAACAAAGCTCGCCCTCAACTCCTCAATTGCATGTAGAAGCTTCTATGTTACAAGCTCGGTAACTTGTCAATAAGCAAGGCCATGCCTCTCGCAAGTGGAAATTAGATTAAACTCCGTGTGGCCTTGTTGTCTGTTTGTACGTCCTCGGCCGAATATATTTTGCTGACAAATTTGTTATCAGAGGCCACGAGCTACGCAGAGAGAGAGATGTAGCTTCAGGACATTGTAGCAAAGCGGAGTGTGGGCGGCTTCAGAGCACACCGCACCGTGCAGCCTGTGGCAGACACGGTTTCCAGCGCACACCACACACGCGGCACAAGCAGCCTTCCACTCTCCCTGCCTCCTGCAGTGCGTGAAGCCTCCCGCAGTGCGTGAAAGAGCACGCAGCAGATGCATCTCATGGTAACCCAGATGTAACGTGATCAATAGCGTCGTTATGAAGAATATAAGTAACACAATCAACAGGTAGACCATACGCCCCCTTCTTCCGATGGATTACTTTTTTTTTACACATTCAACCGGCCATGCAACAGTCTGGAAGTGAAATTTTACAGCAGCATTGGTTTTGACCTTCAATGTCTCATCAGCAGTCAGGCTTGCTTGAAAATCAATGCAGGTGAACTGCTAGATTAGGATCTTTGCTGATTAACATTCCACTGTTTTGTTGCACACACACACACCATGTTCAACCACCGCACTACACTGCAGGTCACAACACCACAGTCACCCACTCGCCCACCACAATGCAGGTCACAACATTTCTCTTTCTGCTTCTTCCCCTGGCACAACTCCACTTTGGAATTCCCTCCCATCATCATCATCTCTTATTTACCAAACTCTTGTAATAATAATGATAACTTTGCTCAATTCAAGAAACATGTTAGTAGTAACTATGATTCATTACAACTTTGATAAGTTCGCTGTTTTGTTGCTGGCCGCTTGACATTTTGGGGCTTTTGGGCCTGTGCTCATCAGTGAGTAAAAGAGAAAAAAAAGTTTTAAAAATATTATTCTTGAACTCAACGAACAGGAGACACAGCGGGGATATATTCTGTGAGTGCACAATGTACTCGGTCCAGTCGCAACCTCGGAGTAATTCTCCCCCAAATGGGGGCCGATTAAAGCTACCTGGGTACACGAACCCTACAACCGCAGAGATAACGGTCGAGAGCGGTGGATTAGAAAGGGGAATAAGTGAAGGGGGGGGATATAACCGATAAAACTTTAAAATGCAAAATGCGATGTCTGGATCAGCCGTTTTTTTCCCTTCCCCCCCCCCCCTCTGGGAGCAATGACGATCAAATTTTTGCCACGGTGGTTCAATGTCTGAGGTCCGGTCACCCACCCCCGCCCCCATTCTCCTGCCATTCTTACGGAGTTCAGAAAAAACGGGGACGAGGAGAAAAAATATTTTCAAGTGATCGATTCCTGCACGGGCAATGCAATGTGCTTATTGCGAGCATGAACACTCCACACTGAACGAAGAATCGCCCACGCGCACGGCCATGGTGCGGCGGTCATGTAAGGGCACACCAGGCGGGGATGGGAGGCACCATGGTTTGGTCACCTTAATTTTCTTGAAGTCGACAGGCTTTCGAATAAGCTCGTAGTACTCGGGGAGCTCTTTGCGTGACGGCAGCTGCACGAAGACTTGACTGAGCTGCCGGCCAGACCTGCAGACACGGCCCCACACACACATGCACACGCGCCCACGCACACAGGCGTCTGGAGGTCAGCAGGAATGCGCCTGCGATCTGAGCGAGAGATAACGCGTAAACAAAGCGAATTGTGAGATACTCTCTCACAAGTGATGGTGGCCCAGGTGGGGGTAGAAGGGAGGGGAAGAGGAAGGGAGGGGAAGAGGATAGGAGCCACACTCGCATGATGCAAGATTGCAGCATTTGCCGTGAGTCACACGGCTGAGTTGTGTTTGGTGAAGGCAAGAATAGGTGAGGTCCCATTGTCAACGTTGAGCGAAAGGGGTCCAGGTGTCCCAACTGGTGTCATGAGATTGTGACTCAGCTCCATGCACCCAGGTGGTGGCAGTAACTGTAACCGCTTCCCAAACCCACCCCCCACCTCCCAAATCGTTTTTATAAAACAAAGAAGCAGACGGTTCTCCTCCCTCCTCCCGTGTCCGTACCTCCACACACCGCCGGCCTGGTGGCCACCCAGCGATAGAGCAAGCGGCCCGCAATCTCAAGGCTGCAGAGTTCGAATCCTGGTTGGTGGTGGTTTACTTCGTCAATTATACCTCCATCCGGGGCCGATAAAGCGAGAACGACTGTTGGAAAAATCAACTGCGGTTGTCCTGTGGTCACTCGCCCCCACCATATAAAATGTGTAATTTCCATCATTGGCTCGGGACTGTGATCGGTAGACAGGCTCCGTCTGAAATGCTCGTTTGAGCAGGCGATTGCTCTGACCTTAGACCCTGGGATGCACGTGAAAGCCGCAGGAAGCGGTGACGCTTGTGCCTATGCGTCGCGCCACACCGGGCTCTTACGCAAGACTGACGCGGAGAAGGGTTGGGGGCTATTAAGCAATTCATCTTTCTGTTTTCACACTGCACGGGCTTTAGCACATTCGCAAATACCGCTTACAGCCCAGGCCAAAGATAAGGATTCAACGCGTGTCACACCACACGATGTCCTAGTGAGCTGTGAAGCAACAGGAGCTCTGACAGCTACAGGCTTAGTGCGGCCTGGAAGCTTATTATTAAATAATACAAATTACAATTCCTTATAGGGGAAACACATACTAATTAACTGATTACTAACGTAGCATATAATTACAATAACACACATTACAACTCATTACTAATCATAACAATTGACTGATTACCAATCTATTATATAATTACAATACCCCCCCCACCCCTACTGAAATCGTCGCACCTGCATGAGTTAAATGATGACGTCACCCTGCTGCTCTATTTAAGAACGGGAGCAAGTGAGGGCTTCACCATTCTGACGAATTGCCCGATGATGCTGGATGTAATTACCAGTGAAACGTTGTACTCAAAAACTGTAAATGTTGTGGATTCACTCTTCAACACACCGGTGGGCTAAAGTAGTGAACTATTTGTCTTTTGACGTGACACTTTTTTTGCTGATTGGCCGTGTCGGGTGATGGAGGGTTACGACACATTTATAAATAACGCGATCTAACCCAAAAACTTTATTAAGAACAACAGGAGCTGTCGCTGCTGCTGCCTTTCTCCACCAGTCATCACGATCATTAAACGTATAGTGACATCGCGGATGTCACTGTGTGGTGCCGGCCCCAGAGGCACGGCGTGCGAAGTGCTCACATCGCGGACATCACGTATGTAGCGACATCGTGAATGTCACTGAGTAATGCCGGCTCTAGCGAGGCACGACGTGCGATGCATCGTCATAGCGGACACCCCGTAGGTGGGTGTAGTATCAGCCCTAGGGGGGGGGCTCGGTGAGCGCTGGGATAGCACTCAGTGGCACCACGCATGGCGTTCAGTGCTGACCCCTACAGGAGGGAGTGTGAGAGTGTCAGCCATGGGATGAGGATACCCAAGGCCACGGCACTCTGGTTGACCCTGGAAGGCACGTGACAAGTAAGATCGACACAGGGGCTCCAAGTAGGGGCTAGGGGGTGGTCACGTGTCAGGGTGAGATCCTACGGGAAGGGTCGAGAAAGGGTAAGAGGTTTCTCGAAGGTGGTCGTGGCCAAGGGTGGGGCCAGCCACGACCCAGGAGCATATAAACGGGGTCCCCACAGGGACCAGGGTTCAGCGTTGTTGTTGTCATCTGAAGATCTATGATCTACGTTCTACGTCCAAGAAGAAGTCACCAACACGTGGACAAGGACACAAGCCAGGGTCCTGTCCGTTGTAGCTACGCCCAGTAACTAGCATAGTTAGCCTGGTAGTCCACCACCATAGGTTACCTGGTAAAGGGGCAGTAACCACCTTGTGTTAATGTGTTGGTATTAATAAATATGTGTTGCCTCCAAAAAGTACATCTGCGACTCGGCTGAATCCACTACAAATGCGAGGCATCGAGATATATATTATGGATTTAAAATGTCTGTTTACGTGTCATTATGTGCTTGCTATGTATACATTCAAGTGTGAGGAGTGGTAGCGTCGTGGTTAGCGCACCATGCTACAAACCTCGTGACCCAATCTTGATTTGAAGTTTTCGTGACTGCAGGAAACCATACTCTTTGGTTATATTGGTAAAGTCACGTAGGTGGAAAAATAACACAAAATGAAAATAATATATCACGACGTTTCGATCGCAACACAAGCGGTCATGCTCACATGTTCTTTGGATTGCACTCGCATGCTCACATGCCCTTAGGATTGCACTCTCATGGTGCTAATCTCTCATTAACACTGCTGTTGTGCGCATATGCGGGGATGATATTTATGCGGCGACGGAAGCTCATTCATGCTAATCTCTCTCTCCCTAATCTCCCCCATTAACACAACTGACGTGCTTGCGTCCGTGGATGGAATTCCTTTCCAGCTCAGACCTCGCTTGCTTGCTCATCGCCACATAAATAACCTCTTGTTGTAACAGCTCTCTCGCTGGTTCAGCAGTTCCAGTGGGTTCGAGCATCCCCGAGGTTCTGTGTAAACATCAGCACTGGGGAGACAAAGGCAGCTGGGCGTGGTGCTGGCCAACCTATCCCCCTCACGCGCCTTGCAGGCCTTCGTAGGTGCTCGCTAACAGCACTTGCCCCAAACTGTTTATTAAAGGCCATATACGGGGGGGTGGGGGGGCACATTCCGCGTTTGTCATGTACCCCGCGTGCCAATCAGTGCCTTGTACAAGGGACGCTCCCACTTACCCGTCCTTGTACTTGAGCACTGCGTCCAGGACCTTCCTCATCTTGTTGAGCAGGGACGGCGGGTTGGGCACTGGCTTGTCGGCCGCGGGGGGGCGGCCCCTCTTCTTCTTGTGCCTCTCCTTGACCGGCGGGGGGGGAGGCTCCTCGATCACCTCCGGCTCCATCCCCACCGAGCTGGGCGACGCCTTCCGCTTGCGCGCCCGTTTGGCTCGCACCACCTCCTCCATCTCCTCCAGGTTGCCGTCTTCAATGGCCTGCACAGACGCAGTAGCGCACTCAAGCGACCTACGCAGACGCAGTCACCCTCAGGTGACCCACACAGACGCAGTCACCCCCAGGTGACCCACACAGACGCAGTCACCCCCAGGTGACCCACACAGACGCAGTCACCCTCAGGTGGCCTACACAGACGCAGTCACTCTCAGGCAGCCTACACTGACCCAAGTCAAATGCGAAGGGTGTGACCGTCATAGCAACAGGCCCGACTGTGTGGCAACATGGCCAGCAAAAGTTCGCTGCTCATGCTGCAGAGGTTTGCAGTTCAATTCCTGCAGGCCACCCTGGTTAATAGTCAAGAGTAATTTCCTAATCAATTGAGCATTGAACCATTGGTGTTGACAGTCCTGAGGCAGTGGTGGGAATTCCACATTATTTTATAGGAAAACCACTGTTGACTTTGCCACTAAGTGGGACGCACTTCATAAAACCCAGAGGGAGGGATGATGGACTGAGTAAACCCGTCCGAACCAGGAATAGAACTCGCCACCTTCCGATTGCGAGCCGCTCTACTCACTGGAAGAGCCAGTTGGGAAGGTGGGGTGGCACGTGCTCCCCCAATCATGCTATCGAAATCCCTGATTTCGATCGGATCATTGGGGTTCATTAGTAATAAATTGGTATTTTGCGACCCCCACTGCCACTGTGTAGCATATTATTACGTGCCAGGGACTCTATGAAATGATAGGACAATAGTCTGAGTCCATAATTGGCAATAAGTAACGGCAAAGCAGTTATAAGTGACTCACAGAATTGTGCGCAGTTGCGTATACAGTACACGACTTCCCTGAAGGCATACCTTCAGCGAGCGCGATGCCGATCACACACGGTTCGAATTCGACCCTCGATCGATGGCTGCACCCTCGATCGATAGCTGCACCCTCGAACAATGGCTGCGCCATCGCCGCACACGCGTCAAATAAAAAGCAAAGGACAAGTCCTTATTTACTAGTAACTCCTATCATTTTTCATTGCTGGGAAGCTGATAATTGTTTTTTTTCCTTTTTATCTGGCAACAAAACTGACACCTCTTTTTTACAAGGACCACAATACCTGCAGTCGGAATGTTTGCATTCCGACTGCAGGTATTGTGGTCAATGCAAACATGATTCCTTGTAAAAAAAGGTGTCAGTTTTTTTGCCAGATAAAAGGGTAAAAAAACAATTATCATATTTTGCTACTGGCAAAGGAGGTTGCAATGGTGTAAATTCTTACCCCGAGCTCTCATACTCTGATGGTGCATTGTCTTTGAGTTGTGCGCCTTTTGGCGTCATCTGGTCCAACACCATGTGAGACTAGGCTCTAAAAAAAGCTGTCTCGGGTGTGGACCAATCAATTTCAAGGACAGTGCATACATTATCAGAGTTGTGTTTTTTTGTTTGCATTCCGACCGAAGGTATTGTGGTCAATGCAAACATGACTCCTTGTAAAAAAAAGTGTCAGTTTTGTTGCCAGATAAAAGGGTAAAAAACCAATTATCATATTTTGCTACTGGCAAAGGAGGTTCCAATGGTGCTGGGAAGCTGCCTGGCCGGGTAACCTTGCGGGTGTCTGCACCGTGAGACGCTCCGCCCCGTCTGCTTCACAGTGGACGTTGAAGGTCCCATGATGTCATTCAAAGAACAGAAGATAAGGCCATTGTGTACCAGCTTTGTGGTCCAAATTTGAAAAGTTACCTGGAACTGAGCCAATCAAATGAAGTTGTCATGTGGATAAATATTACAATTTACGTGGTTTTTCATAAAACCAGAGGAATGTTGAAAATCAAGCAGCAGAATGTGACAAATTTGTACAATTTGCTAACCCAAAATAAACGAAGAATCATAACATTCCACTTGAAGGCCTACGTATAACATGAATAATCCAAAATCATTCTATTGGGATGACACAGCCATCATGGTTGCTCACCCCCCACCACGCCCCCCCCGCCAAACTCCTGCAGGAGTCACCCAGGGCGCACAAGCGTGGCGACAACCACCTGAGCAGCGCGCTTCATGCGCCGGCGACTCCCGATGCGCCCGTGCGGGCCACGGACTCGGGGCCTGCCGCCGCCACGCGCTCCAGCCCACACGCACCCGAAGCCACTGCTTCTCGGTGAGCGAGTCGCTGTAGTCCACGTCCTTGCGGTGCCGGGTGCCTCTGCCAAACATCTTCTCCTCCTCCTCCTCGCACGTCAGGCGCTCCACCTCGGCGTCATCCTTCAGGATCCACCCGGGCAGCTCGTCCTCCTCCATGAGGCGCGGCTTGCGACGGGGGTTACGCGCCTCCTCGCGCCGCCGGTCGAGGTCCATGCGCTGAGCAGCGCGACGAGAGGGACGAGAGAGAGAGGTGGACATGCAGTGGGCGGGGGAGGCAGCCCACCAGAGGTGGCGCAATCACCGTACACATCAAAGTCCCCTTCTAAACACACTTGCCGAGGACAGGCCCGGAGGCCCAAATATGTCAGTGGCCAGGGACAGACGGCATGTGTAACAGTTGAAATCGAGTTGACGCATTTCGCGAATCAAGCAAGGCTAATACTTATTATATGTAACAATAGGTTTTACCCTTTCTGGCAATAAAACAGGTGTCAAGATGTTAGAACACCAACCAGAATCCTTATTCAAGGAATCCTGTTCTGCATTAACCACACGTACTGGTGGTGAACATGCAAACAAAAAACATGCTCTGATAATAGAGACATTGTCTTTGAAACTGATTGGTCCACACCAGAGACAGCTTTCTTTTGAGCCGATATTTCAAAGTTTTAGACCAGAGACCGCCAAAAGGCGAACAGCACAAAGACAATGCACTATCAGGGCATTATGGCTCGGGATGAGCAGCTACAATGAGACCTTTGGTGTTTTAACATCTGCACACGTGTTTTATTGCCAGAAAGGGTAAAACCTATTGATATATTTTAATACTTATTTATTGTATACTTTACTATCATTATAAGAGCTTGGGGAAAAGAGAGGATGATGACGGGAGAGAATTTCCAAGTGGAGCAATACGAGGGGAAGAAGCAAAAAGAGAAGTGTTGTATCCTGCAGTGTGGTGGGAGGGTTGTAGTGACCTGCAGTGTGGTGAGTGAGTGAGTTGTTGTATCCTGCAGTGTGGTGGGTGCAGAAGGGTATTTGAGGCCAGGAGTGCCATCTGTACAGCTGTGTGGATCGGACAGCTGGGCCCTAATTTAAACCGCTTAAAAAGAAGTTGCTGGCATTTGAGCACAGATGTGCGAGATGGATGCCGGGAATTCCGTGGCAATACAGGAGAAGCTACGCAGAAGTAATGGAGAGAACATGGGGTAGCCGAGTGACGTGGCTCTGATTGAGTGACGTGGCCCTGATTGAGTGACGTGGCTCTGATTGAGTGACATGGCCGTGGCTCTGATTGAGTGACGTGGCTCTGATTGAATGACGTGGCCATGATTGAGTAACGTGGCCATGATTGAGTGACGTGGCCATGATTGAGTGACGTGGCCCTGATTGAGTGACGTGGCCATGATTGAGTGACGTGGCCATGATTGAGTGACGTGGCCATGATTGAGTGACGTGGCTCTGATTGAGTGACGTGGCTCTGATTGAGTGACGTGGCTCTGATTGAGTGACGTGGCTCTGATTGAGTGACGTGGCTCTGGTTGAGTGACGTGGCTCTGATTGAGTGACGTGGCTCTGGTTGAGTGACGTGGCTCTGGTTGAGTGACGTGGCTCTGATTGAGTGACGTGGCTCTGAGTGACGTGGCCATGATTGAATGACGTGGCTGCTATGGAGTGATGTGGCTATGGTTGTGTGATGTGGCTATGATGAAGCGTAAACAGCTGTGGTGGGTGGACCGTGTGAGCACGATGGTCAGGGGCAATTGCTATGGGGTCTCCATTAGCCCAATGGCCAGGGGGAAGAGTGAACGCATATAAACGTGACATGCAGGGCTCGTGTCGATGTTACAGGAAATAATAATTGGAGCATTCTTAAACACAATGCATAATACAAGCATATTTGTTTGGCTTGCGTCCTGTGGTTAAGGGTTCTTAACAACACGGATTTGGCCAGGGAATTACGCAGTGGCCTCAGCAAATAATCAACGATGAATCGAATATAAACGCCCTTTGAGATCACCACACAAGTTACAATATGGTTTCCGTACCATGAAAAGATCGAACTCATCCTCGTTGCGGGCGATCATCTGGTTCACCGTCTCATCGTCGGGCACCTCGTCCTCATCCTGCGGATGCAACAACGAGAGGGAGGGAAGAGAGGGACGAAGTGAAGCGGAACCACCGCCACACCTCGTGACCCGGCGGCTCCAGCCCACACAGCTTCATAGCCTCACAACTCCGCTCCTGCTGCTGCCGCCACCTTGTGGATTATACGAGCATCGGCAAACGAATAAAGTCGCGGGCATTCACGCTTACGTTCCCAAGCGCAGAGAGGTATCGCTGTTTCACAGACCCAGCCCACAGTAGTTTTGCAGTCGGGGGAGCGATGTGTTTTACTGGGTGCGATACTCACTGTACGTGACGTGTTTTCTATGTGTGTGTGCACGTGCGAGTGCATTTGTGTGGGCGAGTGAGTGTACGTTTGGGGAGCAGTAGTGTACAAAGGCAAACGGACGTGAATAGGCCTCGGCAAGGTAAGGTAATTTACCCTTTTTACCAGGTAAAAGAGTAAAGGTGTCGACATGCCAAGGGGTAAGGTAAAGGGTAGGGTAAAGGTAGCTCGGAAGAATTACCCGGTAGGGTAAAGGTAGCGCGAAGTATTACCCGGTAAATACGGTACCTTGTTTACCGCTAAAAACTCAATAGCGCAGTCCGTGGCTTCCATTTAATAAGTAATAATAAAAAAAAAACACGCTTTTATTAAATGTACTAGTAATGGCAGAACTCCACGACTCCAAGAAGTGGCCCCGAAACTTTCCATAACGTAAGGGACCGTGGCCAATTACAGCCAACGTCAGTTGACCGTGGACAATTAGACCCAAACAGACACAAAACATATAAAAAAGAATGTTTAAAAACGTAGATTTTTTATGATAGAATATAGTGTTGTCATCAGTATGACATATGTATACCAAGTTTGCAGTCGATACCACATTGGGAAGTGGGTTAAAATTGAGTTACTAGATTTGAGGATACAACAACGACAACAACCACAGACAGAATGAGTTCAAAGAAAGCGTGTAAAATTGGAATCGAGAGTATTCTATATGTGTAATGCGAGCGTAAACGGCCTCGCGGATATGACGTAACAGGGGGGAGGAGTTGGGTCACGTGGGAGAGAGGAGAGCTTTTAAGGGCAGGAACGGGAAGGGCGGGGGGAGAGTGTGAGAATAAAGACAGGAGGAGGCCACGCAGGGCAGGAGGTGGAAAGTGGCGTGATCGCCACAGGTCGGGACTCGGCACCGTTGGCTAGCGGTGTCCGGGCACGGGGGAGACGGAGAGCAGCAGTGGGGCTGCATAGAGAGCAGCCGTGGGGCTGCAGGTCGGGGGCGGAGAGGCTGAGTGGAAAGCCAGCAGCGGGGCTGCATCGGGAGCCAGCAGCAAGTCTGCGGGAGCGACGGCAGCAGTGGGGCCGCCGTGCGGGCAAAGTTGTACGAACCACAAAAAAGGACAACGGAGACAGACCCAGTGAAAGAGTCCTTTATTACATATGTGTAGAGGGGTAATATGGGGACGTGACGTCGTGTGTGCCGTCCAGTGCGATGACATCACGGAACGTGACGTCATGCGTGCTGGGCGGCTCGATGACGTCACGTCTCCTAGAGTACTTAAGGGAGACCCCGTGACAAAAGCGGGGTCACTGTGGGAACGGGTAGAGTAGGAAGGGTAGAGAGGGAGCCAGGGGTAGAGAGGGATCGAGCGGAAAGTCTGGGGAGAAGCAAGTGGTAGCCGATAGAAGTGCTCTCTCTCCGGTCGGTGGAGTCGGCAGAGTCCCCGATCCGACACGAGAGAGACCGGAGCTAGCCGGGCAGGGACCAGGACTCGATGTAGGACCCCTAACCCCTGGGCGTTGTCTACCCTTGTGTATTGTTAAGTTTGTAATAAACCCTTGGCGGAAGCCTCTCAACTTACCTTCGTATCAGAGTGCGTCCTGGGAACTCCTCAACATATGTTATAAAGCCCTCTAGCTAGCATTTACCGTTATAAACCTTTTCATGTGTAGTACTCCAGTAATTACCCTGTAATCGGGAAATTTGTATGGGTTAAGGGTAAAGGGTAGGGTAAAGGTAGGCTCGTTGCTTTTTACCTTTTACCTTACCTTGCCGAGGCCTAGGAGTGAGACTGGTCACCCATCCCCTCGTGTGCTCTACTGGCCTTCGTAGGTGCTCGCTAACAGCACTTGCCCGAACAGTCTGCTACAATCTATGTGGGGGATCTTTGCCTTTGGTGGGTGAGTGTATATCATGAGTGTGGGTGTTTGCATAGGTGTAATTACATGTTTGCTATGTGCATGCTAATGAACGCCAAGCAACGGACACCCTTGCAAATGTTATATTTCCACGGCGGAAGTTTAACACTATCCGGTTAACGACCTCGGTGGTAGGCAACAGGGTGGTGTAAAAATGATGAATAGAAATCTGCTGCCGGGGGGGCAGGCGCACCTCATCCTGCTCCTCGTGCTCCAGGATGGCCTGCAGGAAGATTCGCCGCTCATGGCTCGACGACTTCTGGTCGAACATCCCGGCCTGGATGACCTTCTGGTCCACGTTGAGCTTGTACTTGGCGGCCGCCAGGATCTTCTCCTCTACGCTGTTGACGGTGCAGAGCCGCAGCACGCGCACCTCGTTCTGCTGCCCGATGCGGTGGGCGCGGTCCTGCGCCTGCAGGTCCTGGGGAGTACAGTCGAGGGGGCGAGCAGAGAGGAAGGGCAGGGAAGGGGTCGTGATGTGCGTGAGTTTCCTGGAGCGGTTGGCACTCTCACGCGGTTTTTGTGTTGTTATAAAAGTCTCCCCCCCCCCCCCCATTTTATGAAAAAAATTTTCAGATAATAACACGACACGGGCACAAGCTCTGCTTCACTCTCAAAGACAGAGAATGACTCAGAGGCGCAGGAGGAGGAATCACACAAACAAGCTGGAAGGCCAGCAGCCACGCGGGTTTAGCCAGCGCAACCAATAACTGTCCAACCTCTGGGTCCTCGATATATAAACCAAATCAATTGGCACACTTGCCCACATTACAATGTGAATTGATTGGCTGTCGGGTGGTGGAGAGTGATACTTAGACGGCACGATCCAAAAAAAGTTAATTATTGGTGATTTTTCAAACTTGACAAATTTGGACTGGAATGCCAGCGCACAAAACGGCCTCCTGCTCCGCTTCAAATGACGTCGCAGGATCCACTTCGAGCAAAGCAGATGGCGTGTAGTATTAATACGGTGTACAGCAGTATTCATTTTGTGTTTAGTTTGTTGTCCTTTCCCACACCTCCGATTAGCACGGTTGGCTACGTACGCTACGAAAGAAGTTCAACATGCATACAATTAACCAGGGTGCCCTGCTGAGTTTGAACCGTGAAACTACACAACGAGCGGCAGACGCGCTTACCCCCTAGCCTCGTGTCTCGGCCCGCCAACTTCCGTTTACAGTCGGTGCGCGCTCCACATTCCGCTACATCTCCGCGGCGTGTAAATCAGAAGCGGTTTACGCGAAACCGTGAAAAGCGCAGACTCGCCACTGGGTTGTGGTTTGCGACAGTATGAGGAGGGGTAACCTGGTGGGGGTTCCAGTCCGAGTCAAAGATGACAACGGTGTCGGCGGCCTGGAGGTTGAGTCCGAGGCCTCCGGCGCGGGTGCTCAGCAGGAAGATGAAGTAGGGCGAGTCGGGCTCGTTGAACTTCTTGAGGAGGTCTCCCCGCTCCTCCGCTTTTGTAGTTCCTGCACGGTAACGCCACAACGCGATTCAGTAGCCACCTACATGGACAGAAGGTCTGAGAACCAACGACCTGCTGGGTCAATTGGGGGCGATCAGGATCAATCATCAATTGATGAAACGTTATTTAGTTTCAAGTCGCCCTTAGTTTACTTGCACCCCCTTCCTTGGCGATCCATTCGGGTGGAACGATGGGATGATGTAGCCCAGCATCCCCCTCCCACTAACCGCCACCTCCTGCCGGCGACACCTCGACGCAAAACACTGCAGAGGCTTCGTGGTGTCCCCGTGGACGCGATCGGTCGCGGGCGTCCCGAACACGGCTACCGCCCGACCCAACGAATGACGTCCGGGCATAGAGACCACTCAACCTGGATCGAGTTGCTCGGCAACGCTTCCCAGGGCGATGGCAAAAAATGTTTTTTTAAGAACTGGGCCAAGTCCAGCGTAGAACAAAGCAAAGTCAAAGGCGGTGCCGGCGGGGGGGGGAGTGCCCCGAATGGCCCGTTCTGTACGGGGATCGAGCGTGACCTCCAGCCCCCCCCCAGCTCGCCCTCGCACGCGTCGGTTTCCTCACACACTCATTCGTGGAGTTGGCCAAACATCCCAACATAGGACAACAAAAGGAGGGCGGCTTTTGGTGGTGCCAGTTCTGGTGGCCTTCCCCGATTCGTCTGCTGTGTCCCCCAGCGCCTCTGGAGAAAACTACAGCACATTACACATTTCTCCAGCCGAGTGTTGAGAGAGATGTGATTTGAATGAATGGCGCTAAGAAAACGTGAAAGTAAAACAAGTATTTTTTTATTTTATATGTAGGGCTTTCACGGCCAATCTTGTCCTTCTCAGATTTGTCCTCGCGATAGCCGAGCTTTTGTTGATGATGCTGTTGGAGTCTCCAGTGAAACTTCATGTAAAATAAGAATTGCCAAAATATTCTACATTCCTCCAGTTTTGCTGAGATTCCAAACCAATTGTCATATTTGTCCATGATGTGACAACTTAATTTGATTCGCTATGTCAGGTTGTAAAGGGTTATAGTTAAAAACTGACATTATACCTAGATGATCTAACCGAAAATAAAACTAATTCAGAATCAAATACAAAGCATAGTTATCACTTGCAGAACGGCCCACAGAAGCAGATATCATAGCGGTACCTCTTCACGCAACCTCTGCTCCACACACAGCATGGGGCAGCTCTGCACTCGACGCATGACGACGCGACGGAAAATAAACATAAATAACAAAAAACGAACAAAGCAACACTGTGAGAAGAGGAGCAGAAGAGGGGAGAGCGGCGCAGCAATCAGCAACGCCGGCGAGCGTACCATCCAGCCGGAGGTAGCGGAAGCTGCGGAAGGCGAAGTAGTCCTCCATGATGGTCATGAGCGCCGTCATCTGGCAGAAGAGCAGCACGCGGTGGTTGGTGGCTCGCAGCTTGGGCAGGATGCGGTCCAGCACCTCGAACTTGCCCGACGCGCGGTAGAGTTCGGCTCTGTGGGAACCGAGCACAAGTGCAGCGTCCGCTCTCACAAGTGTAGCGTCCTCTCACAAGCGCAGCATCCGCTCTCACAAGCGCAGCGTCCGCTCTCACAAGCGCAGCGTCCGCTCTCACAAGCGCAGCGTCCGCTCTCACAAGCGCAGAGTCCTCTCACAAGCGCAGCGTCCGCTCTCACAAGTGCAGTGGCGAGAGCACGCCGGTTCGAGCATTGTGACGCAGCCCGACACACCCCTAGCGTGACTGTCCTGGGCAAATAAGTTATATAAGAAATCCGGCCGTGGGATTTCAGAGTCTTTGTGTGCAAATGAAATAAAAATTATACGTCCAAAGATGTAGATCCTCCGTATAACCTTAACACTGTTGGGGCAAGTGCTGTTAGCAAGGACTAATGAAGGTTTGGGGATAGCACACGAGGGTGTGGGTTGACCAGCACCACGCCCGGCCGCCTTTGTCTCCCCGAGTGGCGAAGTTTACACACCGCACCAGGTACTCATTTGAGACCAAGTCGACTGGTCCAGATAATAGTCCAGATAAGTCACTGGTGTTGGCCGTGAGCTGGAATTGAACCACAGGCTGTTTGGTTTGTAGGGCAGCGCGCGAACCGCTGCGCCACCGTTCCCCACAAATGTACGTCCACCACCACCGCGACCCGAGCGCGAGCTCCAAACGAGACCAATGACAGCCCAGGGACACGACGAGTGAATGGTGCGCGAGGCCGGCGTCACGCTCAGCCTCACCCTTGGATGATGCCTCCACTGAAGCCGAGGTGCTCGGAAAATGACTCCTGCAACAACAACGAGCGCCGTTGTGATAGTCCGTAACGCACACAGCATTCTCCCATTGCAGCATGTGGGGGGGGGAAGCTTTTAATAACAGCCGAGATGCGTCAAGCAGCACAAAGCCTCCGCCGCTTTACTGCCAGGCGGCTGCTCAGCTGACGGTTGTGAGTTTAAAATCCTGGTTCGGGAAGGGGGGGGGAGGGTGGGGGTTGACTCTAGACATCATCCCTCCCTCCGGGGTAGATAAAATGAATACCATTTTGTCGGGAAATCATTGGTTGTTTTTCAGATAAGCAGCTATTGGAATGTGCAGGGTGGCTGTAAGCAGATGTTGGACATCGCTAGGTTCAATGCTCAATTCAAATTTACTTTTAACTATTTAGGCTCTAACGAGCAATTGTGCAATCACATGCACTGTTCATGAATGATCATGTAAATCACACAGCGTGGCATGAATTTCCACCTCTGAATCATTTGAGCCGACTTCAGTGAAGCCATTAAACGTTTCACACACGCACGCACACATCACCTCGATGTGCTGGAATATGTACACGTGGTTGCAGATCTTGCGCAGCTGCATGATGGTGTTCATGAGTGTCTTGGTGCCTCCCTTTCCCTGCACACACGTCCACACGTAACACCAACGCAAATATTTAACACGTGGGGTTTCGCGACCAACGTTACGATTCATACGTGTCGTAAACCTTCATTTACCGGACAAAGGCAATCCTATGGGTGCACGTTCATTACACCTATTGAAGGCCTAAGACTGGAGGACACTTTGACAATCGTGGCGACTGCTTCACGATGCCGGTCGTCGGTCAGAGCGCCACGTCCGCACCCCGGTGTGCACCGCGTGCGAAATCGCTCTCCAGCAACGCCACCGCTGGGGCTGCTGGGGCAGTCACCAACCGGCAGGTTTGGTCATCGCGTGACAGCGTTATTGAAATGGTCATGTCGGGTGGAGGAGGGTGTACGACATGCAATTTATACAGGTGATCTGACAAAAAAATCAGTTATGAATCAACAAGTCGATTGAAACACATAGCCAATACACAATAACATGAATACAAGACATAAATCCCCAAAATAGCCGTAACAGACTGTTGAGGCAAGTGCTGCTTGCGAGCACCTATAAAGGCCGTACACTCACTCATCCGCACACACACACAGCAAACACGTACTGACACGTGTACACACATTCTACTACATCTACAATGTGTGCGAGTAGAACAGCAGCAGCACCTTCTTGTCCTTCTCGGAGCCGTCAGTGAGCAGCACCCCCTTGGCCTGCATGTGCCGGTAGAGCACCTTCTGCAGCGCTGACATGTCGCACTTGATCACGTACTCGACCTGTCACACGTGCACACAAAGATACAAAGATCCCCCATATAGCCTTTAACAGATTGCTCAGGCAAGTGCTGTTAGCGAGCAACCTACAAAGGCCTACACAGCACACGAATGGGGAAGGTGTGGCCGGCACCACACCCGGCCGGCCTTTCTACATCAAGAACCACGAGCCATCGGGGCGCTCCCATGGGGTCGACGCCATCTCGGTTACCTTCTCAGGCAGCTGCGCCTCCACCTCCTTCTTAAGGCGGCGCAGCAGGAAGGGGCGGAGCACCTTGTGCAATCGGCGGATGATGAGGATGGTCTCCTCCTCGTTCAGGTCGACCTGAACATGCACGCACGCACCCACCCACACACACACGCACGCACGCACGGCCGAGCTCAGTGAAGCAGCTGTGCGTGAGGCTCAATCACGCAGCTTTGGTCAAGGCACGCCTGTGCGTGCCTAGGCCAAATCGGGGATGAGCGGGCGACAGAGCCTTCAGCAGCAGCCAGGCGCAGCCTAATCCTCCTCGTCCCCAGAGCGTTGAGAACTCTCAGTCACTTGAGTCTTTTAGGTCCCCATCTTAAAAGTTTTTGTCTTCACTTGCGAACCACCCATCTGTGTAGGTCCTGTGCCTTTAACATTGTTTTGTTCTTGTTAGGGTTATTCAGTTTTATTTGTTAACGGTTTGTTCAGGTTTGGATTATTTAATGTCAAGCGCTGTGAGTAATTGTGCGAACGGTGCTGAATAAAATTGAGACTGCACTGAGATATAACAAATAAATGGACATTGCGCTAATTGCATTTCCTGAGTGTCATTTTATGTTCCTGGAGATCATTTTACATTCCTGCGGGGAGGCAGCAGCGAGGAGGTGAGCCAACACTACAAACAATTTCCAAAGCTCTGCGGTTCTATATATATGTTAAGCTGTTATTGACAAATTAATGATTGCATACATGTGGAGGGACCCCAAGCACCTGGAGAAATCCCACGTGTGTGAAGGCGGACAACACTCTATCCCACACAGTCGGAACAACTGAGGTCCCACATTCGGGCTGTATCGCCTTCTGCTGGTGCGCCATGGTATGGCTCCTTCTCGATGCGCAATATCCGCGTGCGATCCACCAACCCTCGCCGCTGCCTCTAAAGCGCTAGATTTCAGGCACGCACGGCACGTCCACAGGGCCCGTTCTCCTGACGAACGCTTCCTCTTTGCAGTGGATCGGAGTTGAGCAGCGGGGTAGTAAACCCGCGGTCTACGTTGTGAAGGGCGGCAATGGCTGGGCACCAGCGAATTCCGCTCATGCCCTCGGAAGGAGATGGTGCCGCGGTGGCCCGAGGGGCTCGCGCTCCATCCCCCCTTCCGGCGGCGACCAATCCCGTGAGGGGCGTACCTTCTCTCCGGTCATGGCG
This sequence comes from Lampetra fluviatilis, assembly GCF_964198595.1. Taxonomy (NCBI): domain Eukaryota; kingdom Metazoa; phylum Chordata; class Hyperoartia; order Petromyzontiformes; family Petromyzontidae; genus Lampetra; species Lampetra fluviatilis. Next base: position 1,219,183 of record NC_136298.1, read on the forward strand.
AAGGGCGCGTTGAACCACTGCTCGAAGGTGCTGCAACTCTTGAAGATGGTGGGCAGCAGGAAGTTGAGCAAGGCCCACAGCTCGGGCAGCTTGTTCTGCAGCGGCGTGCCGGTGAGCAGCAGGCGGCGCGGCGCAATGTAGTGCGAGTTGAGCACCTAGGGGAGGCGCCCGGGCAACAGTGGTTCAGCCCCGAGCCGCTTGCGGAAAGGCGTAACAGGAGGTGCGGTCACCCATCCTTCGTCGAAGGAAGGTGAAGAAGAGTCGGCAATGTAACCCCGCTGCGGACCACGGGTCACATAATCCGGCACGGCCCGCACTGCTGATTCTCAGGACAATATCACCAAAATCCACCAGGCCCTCCACAGATGCTATTGAAAGGCTTCGTAACTTCGATACGCACGCACACATATATGACATATTGTTTGGTTCTTTCGGTAAAGTCACGTAGATAGAAAAATAAAAATAAAGTGAATACAAATTAAATAAAAATGAAAAAAACACAAATGTAGATTGTAGCCTGGTTCTAAGTCTGAGTGAGTGTACTGGCAGTCTATAATATAGACTGTAGCCTGGTTATTTAGTTTGGTGAGTGTACTGGCAGTCTATAATGTAGACATGTAGCAATGGTTATTAAGCTGGGTGAGTGTACTGGCAGTCTATAATGTAGACTGTAGCAATGGTTAAGTCTGAGTGAGTGTAATGGCAGTCGAAATGTAGACTGGAGCCTGGTTTTTCAGCTTAAGCCCTATTTTCGTTTGGGGCAAATTATAATTTACCTCGCCATTCACGTAACATTCACGCGCTGCATTGAATTCCTTCTGTACCACGCTTATTTGTTATGCTTCGATTAACTCTCTGCATCATTGTAGCACTTTGCTACTCTTTTAATTTTGGTGACCCAGGTCACTCTTGCAAATGAGTCTCGTCCTTTAGTCTACTTTGATTTATCACCTTGGTTGAAATAAAATCAACTCGAGGACTCACCTGGGTGAGCTTGCAGTGGTGGTTTTTCATGCGATGTCCTTCATCCACGATCATGTATTTCCATCGTATCTGCACACAGACAGAGTCCCCCAGGCGGTTAACTTTGCGCTGAGCTTCCCTGCACACGCAAAGAGCTTAACGGAGAAACTCGGGACGCTATTGCAGATCGCAAATCGACGCCAGACACCACCGCGTGTGCATCCCGGTCCACGTTAGCACGTGATTCAAGCGAATCCGTACGACCCGCGACGTCATTATGCACTCACCAAGCAGAAAACCCAAGGAAAGCCCGGGTTGTGATTACGGAGACTTACCAAAGCATATGGCTCATTACAAACCCTAGAGTGCCTTGCAAACTGTAGGGCGCCTTGTGAACCGAAAGGCGCGTTGCGAATCGCAGGGCACATTGCAAACTGTAGAGTGCATTGTGACCCATAGGGCGCAGCGTAACTTTCAATTGAGCAAATTTCATGAAGATTCCGCAACAGGCAGTGACATAGCCCATTGGTAGTGCATTTTCAGCTTGTTACAGAGGTTCCCGGTTGGAATCCAGCAGTCCATCCTGGTTAGTACTGCGGTGTGTCGTCACCATAAAATGCCTGGCGACGTCCACTTTGCTCACAGTGGACGTTAAAGATCCCGGGACGTCACTTGAAAAGAGTAGGCCATTGTGTGGCGGGTGTCACGATCCAGATTTGCTACATTCGAAAACTAAACTAATGACTCAACTGGGATTAAGCCCGCTCACAGGTCGATGTCTGATCACCTTGTGCCCCACAGAGACAGCTGCCACTTGGGCGGGGGTGGGGTCCCCTAGGCGAGACAACATTGTAATCGTCACCCACCTCCTGGGAGCCTCATGCCCGCTCGCAGGACGGGTGCTAAATCACCTGGTGCCACAAGAGGGACAGCCACGGGGGAGTGCCCGTTGAAACGTGTTGAGACAATACGTGATGCAAGCTGCCTGGGCGTGAAGGCGGGGCGTGGCTCTAGTAAAATCAAATCACGATCATCGTTAGAATCGCGAGCAAGACTGTCAGCCAGGGTGGAAGAGTCTGGCCGGAGCGAGGGTACCTTGGCCAGCACGTGTTTGTCCTTGATGATGTACTCGTAGGTCGTGAGAAGAACATTGAACTTCCCGCTACGCAGCTGCACCATGAAAGCACGTCGAGCAGCCGGGGAGCCCTGGCAAACGCCGCAGGTCACACACACACACACACGCACGCCCATTACGCACTTGCAGGCACACACGCACACACATTGCGCACACACACAGGCCCATTACGCACGTAAATGCACACACGCACACATGACGCACACACACAAATAAAATATGTAGGCTTTACTAGACTGTTGAGGCAAGTTCTGTTAAGCGAGCACCTATTAAGACCAGCACGGCACACGAGGGAGTGGGGGGGTGGCCAGCACCATGCCCGGCCATCTTTGTCTCCCCAATGGCGATATTTACATACTGCACCAGTACTTATTTGAGGCCGAGTCGACCTAGAAGAGGCCCAGGACTGCTTCAGATAATTGTCACTGGTGATGGCTGCGAGGGGGAATCGAACCCGGGTCGCCAGGTTCGTAGCGCAGTGTACTAAACGCTACATTACCGCTACACACACACGCACCCATTATGCACATACAGAATCAGGATCTTTATTTTATTCTGGAAAAATCCGATGAGCTATAATGCTCTTTTTCACAGATGTCCAGAAGGGGAAAGGTCGGAAAGTTATAACAACAATACAAAAACACGATGGGAGTGCAGAGCATAGGAAAGGTAAGCAAGTCAGGAAAAAGTAATTAATTAATTACTTAATGTTCCTAAATAACGTACTTAAGTAAAAATTGCAAAAGTACACCAAAAGGAGATAGCCAAGGATTCTGACAGGTCCCAAATATCAACGCGACCACTGAGCAAACGTCACACACGTCACATGACAGCGCCGTGATGTAGTGGACACGTTTCGCTGGCCGACATCCAGAATCAGAATATTTATTTAAAACTGGAGGAAACCCGATGAGCTATAAAGCTTTTTTTCACAGATGTCCAGTAGGGGCATGGGGTAAGAAGGTGACAACAATCGGTGCAGTCAGTAGTCCAGTGCGGAGCCCACCACTCTAGCCAGGCACTTGCAGCTCCACACAGACAGATTCACAAACGCAGCCCCCCATGCATTTACCTTGTAGGAGATCTTCACCACGGAGGGCGCCCATTTGTCAAACTCAATCACCCAGTTGGACAAGGTCCTGTGGGTGGAAAAGATCCAGGGTCACCGGGAGGTTCAAGGCTCGCGTGGCGTATTACCATGTCACCTCTTAATGTTGCGCCACCGCTGCTCGCTCTCGATAAGAGGATAACTCAGAGGTGCAAGGATGAACCGCGGACAAGGCCTATACCAACAAATGTTCGAGCTCTGCGGGCCTCTAAATATCAAGATGCTATCGCTCAATGAGGGAGTGATTACACGTGGGAGAAAAGCGCATCACCTGTAGAACACCCACGCGTGCGAGGGGGAAACGCTGTATTCCATACAGGAGAAACAGGTGGAGTCCACCTTTTTGCTGTACTGCCTTCTCCAGGCAAGTTGGGGTACTACACCTCAACACCAACGGGAAGAGAGTTTTCGCAACATCTGTGCGGCGATCCAGCAACCCTCGCAGCTGCTGCCTCCAGTGCTGGATTACAGGAACCCACGTGCAGCAGCGCAGCTACCACCGGCCCGGTACCGAGTGACCATGACGCGAGGTTGACGCTCGTTTAACTCAGGGCCTTCACTCCAGAGTGACATTGGGCCAATTCTCCCACACTGATGAGACGCGTTGGAAGATGTGGGAGGACTTACACTTTACCCTCATCACACGCAACTGTGGCTGTACCCATTCATCCTACTGCTGGGTAGAGAGAGGCAGTGGCAGTGGGGATTTGAGAAACTTGCACCGCTGTTTCAACCGCTTCGCCAGGAGATCGTATCGAACCGGCGACCACTGGATTGGCAAGTCCACTGTGCTGACCGTTACATGAATGCAGCTCCCTCATAATCAAGGACATTCACCAATCAGGCATCGTCATTACAATCTTAAGCAAAATTACTGTCTCTTCAACAGCTGTTGGGCGCAAGTCCCCAAAGGCCCAACACATCAAGCGGCCAGCAACACTATCAGAGTTGTAACAGATAACAGCAAGTGAACGTGTGGTTCGGTAGGTGAGTGGGTGGTTTGGTGGGTGCGTGGTTCGGCGAGCAGGCGGGTGAGTGAATGATGGTATGAATGTATGTTGAACTTTTTTCGCACCTAAACGGAGCCAACCGTGCTAATCGGAGGTGCTGACCGTGCTAATCGGGGGTGTGTTGTTGTGACCTACAGTGTGGTGATGGCTGAACAGTGTGGATGAGACAAAACAGTCTGGAAGAACCAAGTCCCTTAACATGGATGTAGTAGCGATAGAACGTATGTATGTCGAAATTATTTTGCACAGTACGTAGACAATCGTGCTAATCGGAGGTGTGCGGGAAGGACATCAAACGAAACACAAAAAGCAGTTTTGAAGAAATGAGTTTTCCAATCCAGATTTAAAAGTGCCTAGCTCTGGCGGCTTCCTAACAGCAGTGCGGATGAGGAGGCGACTGACGAGAGCGGCACGATGATGAGGTAGGGCCCGTTGAGACGCTTGTTCTCCATGAGGTAGGTGATGAGCCCGATGGTCTGGATGGTCTTGCCGAGCCCCATCTCGTCCGCCAGAATGCCGTTGAGGTTATTGTTGTAGAGGGACACCATCCACTCGAGGCCTTGCACCTGTCAATCGGCATCACACGGCACAGACTCAGCGTTCCAGTGTAAGAGCACGGGGCTCGCAAAATAGTTCGTTCTGCTGCAATTTGCCGCGTGGACTCTGGGCGCGTTGCAAAACGTTACGGTGTTTGGACACGTGGTGGCGCTATACAGAAATAACAAATCTCACATTGCACAGCACACCAGATTCACGTCATCGTATGTTTAGTTATTTATCCAGGAAAGCCACACTGAGTCCAAAGACTCTTTTACAGAAGGGTCCTGCTGCTACATTGGAATGTTTAATCAAAACCAATGACAATGTTTTTCGCTATAGGAGGAAACCAGAAAACCCAGAGGAAATCCATGCACAACAGGTGAGAGAACATACAAACTCCACACAGAAAGACGCCCGAGTTGGAAATCGAATCCAGGCACCTTCTTGCTCTGCCAACCTGCCGCCCCACAATGCGCCGAGTGAACACGCATCACACGTGTGACGCACGCGCGCGTGCATGTGTGTAGATGCACATACACACCAGGCCCCTGCATCCGACACCCCATGAGTGTGCGGCAGGCGGTTGCACGCGGGACAGGGCTCACTCACCTGGTACATCTTGAGGGAGCCGTTGATCATGAGCGACGACTGGCGATGCACGGACTCGGTGATGGCGTGAGCCATGGCGTAGTAGGAGGAGGAGCCGATCAGGTCCATGCCTTCCTTGATCTTGTACTCATCATCCACGTCCTGCTTGGCGCTCCTAGCGGTGGACGGACAGACGACAACGCGAAACATTTAAATCCCGATGCACGGGCATACCAGAAAATATCGCGGTATACACACGTCCACATTGTGTTGGTTTTTTTTTTTACAAATCTGCTGGAATACAGAGGAAGGACCTCATCCCCCAAAACAGAGGACCTCATTCAACACCGCTGTCTCGGCCTATTCAGGCAGGTAGCTCCTCTCTTCGTCAGCCAGATGCTCCTATGCTCTCAATTTATGGATAAATCGTTGGCGGTGGAGGGGGTTAAAATTGGAGTTGTCAGGAACAGAGTTTACTTTGTTTGTGCTACTGGCGGCCAAGGGCCGAGTTGGGATAAGAGCGGTAGGCCTGATCAGGAGTGGGGAGTCCGTAGCGTGGGGGGTGACAAGTGTTGGGCAGGGAGGCGGAGGGGGAGAAGAGGGCACCTCTGCTCAGCCGCAACCCCTGTTGCAAACCGCGTCTACACTCGCCCGTCTGTGCGGTGTGGCGTGCGCCTGCTGCAAGTGATCCTGCTGCTGCTGTTGCCACGGTTGGGAGTGAGCACGTGCGTGAAGGAGTCGCGTCGTGTTAATGTGCTGTGGGAGTACCGTGATATGTCGCATGTGGTGGGAATAGGCCGCTACAGCGTGCAGTAGGTGGTGTGTTGGTGAATGGCTGCATGCCATAATGGCTAGAGGTTGTTTGTGTGTGCACTACTGTTCTGCGTAAGTAGGTGACCTCCAGAGGAAGAAGAGCTCGTGGAGAAAAGAGAAGACGGGAGGGAAATCCCAAAGTGGGAGCAGCGCGGGGATTCTCACAAAATAATGTCCTTGGCCACGTGCTCCGAAACCTCGTCGGGGTCCGTGATCTTCTTGCGTTCCTCGACGGAAGACGGCGGCTGGTGGGGCAGCTCGTCCTCTTTGTCGTCCTCCTCCTCATCATCCTGAGCAGGGCGAAGGTTCGATTGAGAAGGTCGTGATACCTCTCCTCCCCAAATGGTTTATTTCTACTTCATTCAGCCATGACAGCTTGATCCAAACAAAATCAGAATATTTATTTATACTGGAGGAATCCGGTGAGCTATAAAGCTCTTTCACAGATGTCCAGGAGGGGCGGCTAAGAACGTTACATTTGTTACTTAAAGTCGCCCTCCTTCCACCCAGCCTCTGTCGACCACCCCACCAAGAACCAGTAGGCCTGAGGAAGACTGATGCAGATAAACTAAACTAGTTTTTATTTTACCAGGTAAGGCCCACTTAGCTTTATAGCTCTTTTTCAGGAGCGACCTGGCTACAAATGATAGCTCAACTACGTGGATTATCATTTTGAAAATGTATAACAGCCAAATAGTTTAAATGTATGTTTCTAAATATGGAGGGCAAAAACCGGAGGACTCGGAGAAAAAATCCATGTGACCAGATCAGGTGAATCTGATGCCAGTTCAGGTGAATTTGATGCCAGTTCAGGTGAATCTGATGCCAGATCAGGTGAATCTGATGCCAGATCAGGCTTCACAAACCCGACTGCTGCTACAGTCTAAAAAACTGTTGCTGCTGCTGATGTTGACGTGCGTGCCGCTGCAGCGTGCCTGCTGCTACGCAAGCCGCCTGGGTCTACAGCAAACGGTTGGTCCAGAGACACAATCAGTGTGTATCACAGCTGGCACTCGCTGGTATCAAAATATGTATTTATCCTGGAGTAATCCGATGAGCTGTGAAGCTCTTTTTCACCACCGTGGTGTTACATTCCCACTTCTAATTCGATGTTTGACTTTTATGGTCTTGGGGGACCAGGAGGGTGACTTCAGCAACAACTGTGAATCCACATCACGCCACACACCAAATAAAGTGGGAAAAATACATTTTAAATTCAGTCAGCGAAAACCTCTCTCGTCCACTGTTGCTGGGTGACTGTCACCAGCGCAGTTAACTCGTGTGACTGTGATCATCAACCCTCCACACCATGACAGCAGATGCGGACACTCGATGCGCAAATAGAAATGGAAAACTTTACGGCAGAGTGCGGCGACTGGGGTCACCCGAAAGAGACCACAAGATCATCGAGAGACTCAATGCCCGATTCACAAACACGAAGAAGGCACCATCAAAAACGATGCACCACTCCGCAACTCCTGACGCAATTATCTGGCTGTGTGATTTGCGCACGTACCTCTTCCTCGTCTTCCGAGCCGCTCTCCTCGCTGTCAGAACGCAGTGCCACCTCGTATCTGCAACACGAGTCGACACACGGAAGCACGTCGCGATTCCGCATGGCAATGGGAGATTGTTTGGGTTGTTTTTTGTTTGGGACGCCACGGTGGCTACGAGATGGAACTACCTCGTCTGGTGTACAGGAGGTCGTTAGTTCGTTCCCGACCTTGATACCTATATATTTGGGGTTTCATGTCCTCCCGGTGGTCTTGTGGATTTTTCTCCGGGTCCTCCGGTTTTTCCCTGCACATTTAGAATCAACATGTGTTAAGAGTAGCATTCCAACTACAGCCAAATGTGAGTTTTGTATAGAAGTAGTGTCAGTTCGGAGTTAAAGATGGAGGCTTTGGACACAACTGGCTCTGCAGGACTGTCAACTGGAGATAAGCACCAATGCCTCAATGACCTTAGTAGCAAGAGGACATGGCTCTTGATTCGGATGCCGAGATCTCTCCGTGCAAGTCGTGTGTGTGTCCTGGGCCCTGCCAACAAAAGTTACCCTGGGTTCATCTCGAGCCAGGCGTCCAGCTGATTGGCCCGGGGGGCATCCTCTCCCGACAGGATCCGCCCCGATTCCACGTGGATCACGCGCACCGGCAGCTCGCTCATCTGGCTGCTCTCATCCAGCGGCTGTGACGCAGCCACAAAACGCAGCGACAGCAGCAGCAGCAGCACAAGGTCATCATCGTCTTGTACGCTTGCCAGAATATCGAAAATATCTTTTTTTTTTTTATCCATCAACATTTTAACCTGGATATTCCTTGAGATGGAAACTTCACGTTTGCAAGGGTGTCCACCAGGAGGTTGATTGACTCATGCATAGCAAACACATAGTAGAATTTACACACACACACGTATATAATCACTCACATATACACATACACACTCACGCACGCAATAAATGCTCAAACATGTACACACACTTACCCATAGCAAATACATAATGAAACATATGCAAATATTTTACACCTATAATTTAAGCAGTGCAAATTTCTACAATGAGTATCGCACTGAGCGAACCTACATATAAATCAATAAAAACAGTGGTGCCCACCGCCGCGCCAAGTAAAACGGACTCGTTCCGCAACAGCTGCTCGTGCTGTGCGAGTTTTAATCAGAGGCTTCAATCGTTCGAGACTGGCGGCGTAGTGTCGTGTCTGTGTGTCTGTGCGTGTGTGGGAGATCGCTCCGTGTTGAAGCAGCGGCTCTGTGTCTTAGCGAGGGCGCCTGATCGGGTTTATACTCTCTAGGGACGGTGACGTTGCTGTGAGGTCGAAATGAGCATCATCTGAATGAGCATCAGATGAGCATCATCTGAATGAGCATCAGATGAGCATCATCTGAATGAGCATCAAATGAGCATCAGATGAGCATCAGATGAGCATCAGATGAGCATCATCTGAGCATCATCTGAGCATCAGATGAGCATCAGATGAGCATCAGATGAGCATCAGATGAGCATCAGATGAGCATCAGATGAGCATCAGATGAGCAACAGATGAGCATCAGATGAGCATCAGATGAGCATCAGATGCGCATCATCTGAATGAGCATCAGATGCTGCTACTTGGCTCTTGGGGTGAATGGCTCACCTCTCCATCGGGGCCCACCGCTCCTCCCTCCGCCTTCTCTGCCGCCTTCTGTTAAACACAGATCGCACCCAACATTACAATGCATCAGCCTCCCTATGCCGACAGCCACCATGGTAGTCTCAACCTGGTCACTGGTGGTAAAGGTCAAGAGGTAAAGGTGCAGCCTTGCAATTGCTTGCTCACGCCACTTCCTTCCAGAAGGGGCCTCCACTACAGCAAACTCCAGAGGGGTAATTGGTCTACTCTTCCAAAATTGACCAGAAGGGGCTGGAAGATGTGGGAGTGCCCACACTCTACCCCACCACAGAGGACTTGCTGATCGACTAACCATGGGTTGTACCCATTCATACTGCTGGGTTGGCAGAGGCGGTGGTGTTGGGGATTTATTAAACTTGCACCGGTGTTTAAACTGCCGCGCCGTGATATTGAATCGAACTGGCAACCTGGATCCCGATTAAACCACGGCAGCTCCAGTTACCAACTTCACAAAAAAACCATGACACTCAAATATGAGTTCTGAAAATAATTTGGCTAAAATTTCACCTCTGATAGTTTCAATTTGACTACTGCGCAACAAACCACCAATATCTCAGCAGACTCTGTGGGATTGATACCCATGTAGTATCGAGAGTAACATTTGAATGTGCAATTCTATTGAGGGACTGTGTTGCTGCCTTGCCGAAGCTTATGATTTGGTGAACTTACGTAACTTGAACACGTATACTTTATCTATTTTACATATTTAACTTTTAGTGACTTGCTTACCTTTCCTATGCTTTGCACTCCTATTGTGTGTGTTGTATGGATGTTGTTGCAAATTTATGACCAACTCCCTTCCTTGACATTTGTGAAAAGGACCTTCACAGCTCATCGGATTTCTCCAGGATAAATAAAAGTTCCGATTCTGATTCTCAACTTTATACAGACTCGAGCAAGCCATTTCCCAGACACACGGGGGGTCCGAACTGCTCACAATCACAATATTTCCGCACAAGGGCCTCGGCGTTCAAAAGCCTCACTCACCTTCTTCTTTTTCTTCTTCTTCTCGCGGTCCTTGGCAGCCTGCGTGGCTTTGTGCTCGCACACCAGGTCCGTGAGGTTACCGATGTACTCGTCCGTCTGCTGCAGCAGGTACGCAAGGCGCTTGTCCTTCTTCTGGTCGATTAACTTCCGGTAGCCCTCCTCATCCTCGGCCTGCGTCCGAAGGCCGACGCAAGCACACGCAAGATCAGGATGGCATCGCCACCACCACAAAGCTTCAATCAAAATGCCTTTTTACCCTCCCCGCTGCTGCACGGTCGACATGCAGCGACCCTGCAAAATATGCACCGACAGTCTCCTAACCGTCTGCTCTTAGATCTTCTCTTCCCCTTGGTCGCCAGACTTGTGGAAACCACTCCAATCCCGGTCTCGGCAATGGGCCCCACAGCCAACGCTGCACACACGGCCCACCCAGCGCAATCGTTTACGCCGAATCGTAGCTATAGCACTCACCTGCACCGTGTTCTCTGCAGGACCTCTGCATTGCTTATTCTATCTGGCCACTGAATGCAAATAGATTTTTAATAAAAATGTTACGTAAAATCATGAATGCAAATTTCATCTCAAAACGCTACAGAGTTTGATTCGTAATCGTTTTTTGTCATTGGGCCACAACGTCATGATCTGTGTTAAGAACCCTCCACCACCCAACGCAATGCAGCAAAAAAACGATCACATGGTGTATAAGCGTTTAACGACATTCCAGTTATTATCGTTTCAGTTCACTCACCCGCCGAGTTGAAGAACAATTCTCATAACCAAATTTAGCAGCAATTAGGAGGAACGTTTCACTCAAAACTACGGCAAACATCGTCAGGACAACAACCAGGTAACGGCGTCACTTGACCAGGCTTGCTGAAATAGGTATCGTGACCTCACAAAAACCGATCAAATTAATGTGTAATGCATGCAGTTATTTGCACGGAGGTGTGCGGAAAACCAAAGACAAAGCCGGGAGAAGGCAGCCAGAACCGACGCTGACAAATTGCCCAAGCTCCGTAGGTCCTACGTTGGTTACACTTGACCAAGCGGGCAACGGGCAAGGGGTGGCCCCCGGCGACGCGACCCACCATGAGACGCCGCATGCGCTCCTTCTCGATGCGCTCGTTCTCCTTCTTCTGCTCACGCTCCGTGTTGGCGTGGTACGTGGACACCGCCTTGGTCAGCTTCTGCACTTTGGCCGCCATGGAGCGGTGGTATTCCTTGAAGTCCTTGGCATGCTGCAAGATGCTGGTCAGGTACTCCTACACACGGGGAGCACCGAGCGACATCAGATACAATTCAGCTCAGGTGTACGCGTACGTATGTTGAACATCTTTCGCACTGTCCATAGCCAACCGTGCTAATCGGAGGTGATGATGACGCCAGTCTGGAAACGTGCCGCGCAGACCCCGAGCAATGCAAAATTTCAGCCTCAAAATCAGCGTGAGTATGGTGTGGGTGGGGTGTGGAGTGGGGTGTGGGTATGTATGGTGGGGTGTGGGGGGAGAGGAATGGGGTGTGGGTTGATAGAGTGGTTCTGTAATTCACCAACTCACACAAAGCAAGCGATTTGTCAAATCACTTACAGCAGCATCTCTAATGGTTGCTCGGCAGAAGCCTTACCGAAGAAGGTATGACCAAACAATTATCAGCCACTAACCCAGAAATAAACAAATTTACCACACACACATGCAAAAAAGACAAAGATCCCCCGTATAGCCTGAACATACTGTTGGACCAAGTGCTGTTAGCGAACACCTATGGCACACGAGAGGGTGGGTGGCCAACACCATGCACAGCGGCCTTTGTCTGCCCAGTGGTGATGGTTACACACCGCACCAGGTACTCATTTGGGGCAGAGTCGACCTAGGAGAGGTCCATGACCGGTTCAGATAATCATCACTGGTGTTGGTGGCCATGAGCGGGGATCGAACTCCGCACCCCACACACACACATAAAACAAAGACACACAAAACAAAGACACACACACACAAAACAAGACACACACAAAGACAAACACACACACACAAAGGCATCGACTTCAGCCCATTATCCTTCTATGTGCTATGGATATACTCACCCCCGCTTTAGGAATGAGGAATTTCCACCACTGGATTTGCAGGGCTGTAAACGAGAAATGAGCCCCAGTGCCTCAATGCTCATTTGAGATTCGCTTTGGCTTTTTCAACTTAGCTTGGGCGCTGCGGTGACGAGATGTTATCTACCTCGCCTGGTATGCAGGTCGTGGTTTCGATCCCGACCCTGACGATGCCTGTATATTTGGAGTTTTCACATTCTCCTCGTGTTCTTGGTTCTTTCGGTAAAGTCACGTAGAAGGGAAGTAATAAAATAATACTTCCCTTCTACGTGACTTTACCGAAAGAACCAAGAAGATGGATCCCTGCAGTCACGAAAGCTTTAAATCAAAATTTATTCTCCTCGTGGTCGCGTGGATTTTCCTCTGGCCGATATAAATTTCCACATGTTCTGCGTTGAGCTATCATTTGTGGCCAGGTCGCCACCCAGTGGGCCTGATAAAATATAAAAGTTAAAAATAACTTTAGTTTAACTCTGACGCCAAGACAACGGACCAGCCTCCAGCACCGATGCCGACCCGCCGGGAGGAGAGGGCCACATGTAGCGTTCACGGGCACCTGATGCTTCTGCCGTCGCTTCTTCTCCTGCTCGATCTTCTGTTGCTTCTCCAGCTTCTCGGTGATGCGCGCTTCACGCAGGGACTGCCGCTTGCTTCGCTTGTACGCCTTGGCGTTGAGGGCCGTATCCAGGGTGGAGTCGCGTCGCATGCACGCGACCACCTCCTGCCGGAGCTGCACACACATAGACGCGCACACGCGAGTGAGCGAGCAAGTGGCGCGCTCGCGCGAGGTAAGCGACTCGTGTGTGGGGCGCGACGTCAACGTCAACGTGCCGGCACTGCGCTCTGCGCGGCGGCTGCGATATTCGCCCGAAATCCGCGTTGATGTTTAATTTGACCATCGAGAATGGTTTTAAAAATTGTTAAGAGAAACGTACTTTTGTTAAGGGAAACGTATTTTATATAAATTTCGGTGTCTTTGCTCCGATTGCTATGTTGGTTGTTTTTGCTCTGATTGGAATTTCGTTGCCTCTGCACTGATTTCTCTTTGCTTCATTGCTACGCTTTGTTTCTATGTTATTGCTTTTGTCGTGTTGGTGACCCAGGTCACACTTACAATTGAGAGTCATCCTGGTCTTTTGAGTTCTCACCCAGTTCAACAAAATCAACTTGCAACTTAATTTATGAGAAGCTTACCTTATCGTATGCATATAGAACTTCTTTTATCACTGTACGTAGCTTACGGTGCTAATCGGAAGTGCTACTGCTAGCAAGTTATACACAAAAAGTAATCGATTTTCAAAAGTTTTTTTAGACAAGAGAACTTTGGTTGAATAAACCAACAATCAAGTCTCAGTTCACTGCTTCAGCAGTGAGCCCAGAGGCCACAGGTCTGGCGCGGTGGTGCCGTGAGGACGCAGATGTCCAGGTTGCATCTACTCTCCGTGACCACAGTGGGACCCGCGCACCACTTACCTGGCGCTGGAAGTTTAACAGACGAAGGGCCTTGAGTTCCACGGTGGCCTTGGTACGAAGGTCAAAGGGCAGCGCGGCCGTGAGTCCCTCAAGCTCCTGAATGCGATGTGTAATCCGAGCCTGCAGCCTACAACAAGAAAAATAGTGCCCCGTATAGCCTTAACAAACCGATGGGGCAAGTGCTGTTGGAGAGTGGCACCCATGAAGCACAGCGCAGGATGAAAGGAGAATGGTGTGGCCGGCATCACACCCGGCCGCCTTTGTCTTCCCAGTGCTAATGTTTACACCCCACACGCTGTATGCATAGGGAGGCTCAAAACCAGTTCAGATATTTGGCATGAATGTTTGTCACGAGTGGGAATTTAACTTGGGTCGCTGAGTTCGTAGCACAGTTCGCTTTCCACTCTATAACTACTGCCCACACAAATACAAAGATCCCCCATATAACCTTTCGCAGAGTGTAAGGGTAAGTGCTGTTAGCGAGCACCTATGAAGGCCAGCACGACACACAAGAGAGTGGGTAGCCAGCACCACGCCCGGCCGCCTTTGTCTGTCTCGTGGCGATGTTTATGCATCGCACCATATACTCATTTGAGGCTGAGTCGACCTCGGGGAGGCCCTGGTATTGGCCATGAGCGGGAATCAAACTCGGGTTAACGGGTTCGTAGGTCAGCGCGCTCCCCACAACACACACTACCGCTCCCCACAACACACTAACACATCTATATACATAAGCAAAAGTTGACTGCACAATATGGAAAATCCACAAACAAATCTTGCCTGTTTATAAACAAAGTCTACAGTTCTCCTTATGAAATTGGTCTGTGGGTCCCTGGGTCATCTGTTGAATCGTGAAGGCAGATGAGCCTCTCAGTGGCCAATGGACCCCACGAGCACTGGGAACCAGGAGATCCACCTTACGCATCGTTTCCGACCACCAACCACCACCGGTGGCATCACTGGCTCTGGCCATGATGCCATGTGGGTCTTGGGTCTTTAAGAGAATGAACCCAGGCACAATTCCCATCCACGCTGGTGCATGCATGTGCCTGCATATGGACGAGGATTGTTAACCGGTAACCGCTCTCGTAATCGGTTACCAGTTCAGAGTCGGCATCGGGTAACCGATTCCAGTGGAACGTAATGAATGCGCAGATGGACAGTGAACGTACAAACTACACGGTGCAGGCCTAAGTCACGGCGTGGTTTATTATTTATCCTCTCAGTTCTCAGTTAACATGTAAAGGTGCAGCCCTGCAATTGCTTGCTTGCTCGCACACCACGCAGTATGCATCAGGAAGCCACTGGAGCTATGCACTTTTTAATCTAGATTGAAAACTAATTTCTTTACAATTGCTTTTTGTGTCTAGTTTGTTGTCTTTCCCCCGCACCTCCGATTACCACGGTTGTCTACGTAATGGTGCGAAAGAATGTACGTACATACATACATAAGTATGTGAACCGTGAATCTCCGCATCAATCGGCGAACGCACTACAGCTGCTGGGCCACGTTAGAGCCCCTTGCGCAGTGCAAAACGACGACCCGAGTGCAGGCGGCACCTGTACTCTCTCTCCTGCAGGATCTCCACGGGGTCCAGGCCACGAGGCTTCTGCACCGGCACCATCTTGGTCTGCTTCGACTGAAGCGGCGCGGCGCCACCGCCTCCGCCGCCGCCCTGGTGCGGCACAGGCCCCTGGGGGCCCAGCGGTAGTGGCGGGCCTTGCTGGGCCCCACCGCCAGGCCCCGGCGGGCCGGACATGTGCGCGGGGGCCGTGGGAGCGCTCACGGGCGTGATGGCGGCGTGCGGTGCCGGCACGGGGGTCTGGGCTGGAGACGGCCGGCTTGTGCCCGTCTGTGGGGGCGCCACTTTCTGGGGGACTCCCGCCGCGTTTTGGGGTGGGCCTGAGACAGCAATAACAACGACGACGATGACGACCAATACAAAAGCCGACCAGGAACACCCTCGCTGACACGGAGTCGCCGCTTCAACATGGAAGGATCTCCCACACACGCATGATGCAACGCCACCAGTCTCGGCTTTGCTGTATTTTATGTGTGCTTTATGAGTGTCTGAGTTTATATGTGCATATTTGGATGGGTGAGCGTATATGTGTCTGGGTGCATGGGTGAATGTGTATTTGTTTGTGTAGGTGGATGAACAATTGCGTGTATGATTATCTTTGCATATTGTGTGCGTATTTGTATACGTGTGGGTGAGTGTGTGGGTGAGTGAACGTGTAGGGGGGCGAGTGATTACGTGTATGTATGTGTATCTTTGTATATTGCGTGTGTGTAGACCTTTAATTACGTGTGGGTGAGTGTGTGGGTGAGTGTACATTCGTATATCTGTGTGTGTATATGCATGGGTGTGGATATAGGTGTGGGTTAGTGTGGGTGAGTGTGCACGTGTATATCTGTGAGTGTGTATATGCGTGGTTGTGTGTGTACGTGTCATCATGTGATTGCGATGCATGTGTGCGAATCGACCCCCTGGATACCCTTTTAAACAAGATGTTCCGTCTCTCGGGATTTTTCCATTTTTTTTTTATTAAAAAGCGAAATCCGGTATTTGCAAAATGCAACAATGGTGTCATTGTAAACAATGACGCAGCTGCCCTGAGGTAGTAGCACGTTCGCCATTTGTTGCAGAGGTTCGACTCCAGCATGCTCCTCTGGTTAATACTAGAGTGAGCATGAACCATAAAATACAGCAAGGCCGTCTGCTTCACTCACAGTGGACAGTAAAGACCCTGTGACGTCATTGGCCTACTCCTCTGCAATTGTGTGCTGGCTTTACGGAAAAAATGTTTTGAAAACAAAAAATACCACACATTACATAATTGGGATTACACACAGCAGCAGTCGTTAAACTATTTTACCAGGTAAGGCCCACTGTGCTAGAACACCTCTTTTTCAGATGTGACCTCGTCACAAATGATAGCTCAACGAAGGGACTTATCATATGGAAATTTAAAGCAGCCAAATACTCTAAACACACTTGTCAAAATGTGGAGGGAAACACCGGAGGACCGGGAGAAAAATCCACGCGATCACGGGGAAAGAGAGAAACATGCAAACTCCAAACAAACAGGCGTCAGGGTCGGGATGGAACCCAATGAACTCCTGCGTACCCGGCAAGGTAGTTAACATCATACCACGGCAGCACCGCCATTGCTATCGTCTTAGCAATTTATCAGGACCCTCCTGGAAGAGTCGAGCCTCGGTGAGGTTTTCCTGGGTGAACAAGCATAGGACAGTAGTCCCCTCTGTAAACGTTTTAGTCCGTTCCACGAAAACTACTGTTAACCGAAAAAACTGTTCATCGATTGAGTCTGCAAGAGAGCTGTTTCCACTGCAAATACATAAAACGTAATATAAACAAAGCCATTAAAGGTCGTCGCTGATTGGCTGAGGGCATGGCTCAGCCCCACTTACAAGCACTCGGGTTGGCCGAAATTGGTGCCCGCATGCGTAACATAAACATACCGTTAATCAAAATGTTAACGTTCGTCGAAACCATGGGGGTCCTGTGGGAGACGAAACGTTAACCGAAAAACCGCTAACCAATGTCACTCTGAACCAAGGGACTACTGTAGTCGTAATAATAATGTACGTTTCCATTGATGCTGATGCTGGTGTGTGGCGTTACCATCAGGCCAGGGCTTGGTGTTGCTGGGGGGGTGTTGCTGCTGAGCCGGCATCCCCGGCAGAGCCCCCACAGGTGCCCCGGACGGAACAGGGGGCACCCCCATCCCTAATTCACGTCGCCACAAAACACACACGTTACACACAATCAATTGTACAATTGTGTTTTTTTTATCTGAGCCACGTGGCTCAGCCCATCATCTCTCAGGGGTCGATTAATTTAGTACTAGTTTATAAGGAAAGTCAACAGTGGTTATCTTTAGGACAGACTCACCCCTTGCCACAGGAATGTTTAATATCAACCAATGTCTCAGGGCTGTAATTTGATATTACTCATCACAGATGTTAATGGTGGCTGGGAATTGAACTCAAATTTGTAGAGCAGCGCGCTAACCACTGTACCACCACTGCACAGGTACACGCACACCAGTAACTATATAAAGACAAAGATCCCCCGTGTAGCATGAACAGACTCTTGGGGCAAATGCTGTTAGCGAGCAACTATCAAGGCTGGCACGGCACACGAGGGGGTGGGTGGCCAACATCATGCCCGGCCATCTTTGTCTCTCCAGTGGTGATGTTAACACACCACACCAGGTACTCATTTGAGACTGGGTAGACCGAGGAAAGCCATAGGACCGGTTCAGACAATTGTTACTGATGTTGGCCGTGAGCAGGAATCGAACTTGGGACACCAGATTCGTAGCCTAGTGCACTAACCGCTACGCCATACACACACACACGTATTCACACACATAGCCGCAGTAGTTGACTGAACAATATGCAAAACCCACATACATGTTAACACAAGCACCCAGACATGCAATAACACAACTAACCACACAAGAGATACGCTGAGTGCAAATAAAGGGACTGTGATTATGCAGGCAGCGTATGCACAAGCACAGACACGTATAATCCAGTGGTCACGAATTGACACCAGTCACATGCTAACTCACCTGCAGCCAGTCATCTCCCTGTCCCTCTATTGCTACTAACACGGTTACTGTTCCTGTGAAATTCACTTGTTGATTCCCCCACCAGGACTCACTTCTACCAGACTGACTGTTTTGTGTTGTCTATTCCAACCACCACACTGCAGTTTACAACAACGCACACCTACTCATTTACTATCCTACTCACTAACTCCCTCACCGACTCACCCACTTCACCCACCACACTGCAGGTCACAATACAGCTCTTTCTGCTTCTTCTCCTCGAACTGCTCCACTTTGGAATTCCCTCTCATCCTCATCGTCCATTTTCCAAAAGCTTTTATCATAACAACCTTACACAAATCTTCACTTTATTATTATAGAACAATAAAATAATAAAAATATTATGACGATTGCTTGTGTTGCGATCAGAATGTCGTGATATTTGTATCATTTTTTATTCACTTTATTTTCATTTTTATTATTTTATTGTTCTATCTACATGACTTTACCAAAAGACCCAAAGAATAACCTTACACAATTCAAGAAACGCGTCACCTCTGGACGATTACAACTTTGATGAGTGCCGTATGTTGCCGGCCGTGTGACGATTTGGGCCTGTGGGCTTACGCTCAGAAACTGCGCTTCGAAAATAATGTAACTGATCAAAATTAAAGGGATAAAAGGCGGACGGACGCACAGACGGACAGACAAACCTTGCGGACGGCCCCCGAATGCCGGCGGCTGGTGCTGCAGGTGGCCCTGCGGAGGAGAGCCCAGGGGCGGTGGCTGCTGGGCCGACTGCTGGGGAGGGGGCGGCTGGCTCTGCGCGTTCTGTGGGGGCGCCAGGCCGCCCATGGGGCGCTTGCCCTGCAGCGCCATCTGCAGTCCCTCGGGGAGCGGCTGCCCCCGTGCCAGCAGCTTGTAGGCCATGATCTGCGCCCGCAGCTGCTGCAGCTGCATCGGGTTAAACGGGGAGGGGGCGCCGGGCCCCCCGTTCGCTGTTGGCGACAGGCAACACCGACAGCATTGGTGAAAGTACGTCGGTGCTCGTAAAGACGATTTGACGATTGCTGCTGCATTCACAGCCTTGCACACAGACGAACTCCACAAATTCAACACATTTCTTCAAAGCACTTGGGTGCTGTGAAGAAGCACCATACCATCACCTTTAGCAGTCGGGGTGAGTGATAATTTAGCAGTCACGGATCCACTCCGGTCACTTGTTTACCGGCTATCGGTCACCTCATTATCACTCTTCTATCGCTACTGCCATGGCTATCTTTCCCGTGATCCCTCAATCGTCGGTTCCTCCTCGCATGCTGAGAACTAGGTCGACCAGACAGTTTGGTCTCGTCCAAACGGTGTTCAATCACTGGGCAGCAAGTCACAATACTTCAGTGTTTCCACTAAATTTTCCTCGCACTGCTCCCACCTTGGAATTTCCTTCCATCGTCTATTTTCCCAAACTCTTGGAATAATTACCATTCTCAATTCGAGAAAAGCGTTACACTCATCTATTAAAACCCTGACAGTGCTTTATTTATTGTTGCTGGCCTTTCTCGGTGTTTTGGACCCCTTTGGCCGGCTTGTGCTCGGCAAACGTAAAATGAAAGCGCCTACAACGACGTTCGCTTGGTGAAGTCCGAACCTGCATTTGGCACAGCGGGTCCTGAAGCCTGGGCATCTCCCTTTGGAGGGGGGCCATTCGGGTTCGAGGCCATGGGCACGGATGAAGTGGGGGGCCCTCCCCCCGACATGGGACTGGATGCATGCTCTGGGCCCCCCAGCGGGGACGGGTGTGGTGATGCGTAACCTGCGAGACACAGAGCACAAGTTCAGCAGCAGCACACAGGCAAAGACAAAGATCCCCACTCCCACATTATAGCCTTAACAGGCTATTGGGGAAAGTGCTGTTAGCGAGCACCAATGCAGGCCAGCATGGCACACGAGGGGGTGGGTGGCCAGCACCACGCCTGGCCGCATTTGTTTCCCCATTTGCGATGTTTACACACCGCATCAGATACTCATTTGAAGCAGAGTCGACCTAGGGGAGGGCCCAGGACCGGTTCAAATCATCGTCACTGGTGTTGGCCCGTGAGCGGGAATTGAACTCAGGTTGCCGGGGTCATAGCGCATTACCGCTCCCCATGCACACAGGAAGGGGACACCCCCGCGTACACCTCAGTTCAGTTGGCACGTGTCGGTGGTATCTTCTGAACCTTTCACTTGAGCAATGAATGCAAGTGAAAGTCATTTGACACAAAGTCAGTGGTGGAAATGTAAACGTGCAGAAGCCAAGATAAGAAACCCCCATTCATCCTGCAGCAGCCCCCCTCTACGGAAACACCGTGGTATAGGAATATGAGCGGAAACGCCGTGGTGTAGGAATAGCAGCCCTTCTGGAAAGTGCCGGTGAACAAGAAGTATATTGTCTTTTGGGTGAGGGAATTTGGTGCTTGTTTTAAGCCAAAAGTCTCATCATTGACCCTCCACCACCTCACAAGATTATTACTTCTAAGTCCCAATGTAATCAATAAAATTATCACCGGGAATGCTCCTCCTCCTCATCGGTGGTGGCTTATGACTTTTCACGAGTGAATTTAACATCGACGTAGAATTTGTCACGCACCGGTGTTTGCACAGAGGCATGGGGGAAACCACACAGAACCGGCTCTACCATAAATTGCTGTTGCTCCATGCTCCTATATCGTGATGTTTGTCCACCTCCATGAATGAGTGTTTATACGTGTGTGTGTGGGATAAAACCGCAGCTCCCGGAAAAAATCCACGAATGATCCCTTCATTTTGGGACATGTGGCCTACACAAAGGGAAGTGAGAGAGAGAGGGCACCTTGTGAGTGCTGATCCATGGGGCTGGGAGGGAACATGGCCGGGTGGCCCGGCTTCATCACAACCAGGGGCTTCCGTTGGCCAAAGCGAGCATCGTCGCCCGCTCCCTTCTCCTGCAGGGACTCCACGGTCTGCGCACGCGGTCCACAGTCACCGTCACCCCTCGTGATCATCTCGCCCGAGACGCCGTCTCGCGTAAAAAGAGAGCCCTGCGATACTATTGGCTCCTAATGCAGTCCGTTCTCCTACAACGCCGCGCGTTGTTTTCATAACGCAATTGAATATCATGTGATGAATGTATTGGGAAACACATTTTCTTCATAACGCGGATGTGAATTGGCTATAACGCGTTCGAGTGAGCGGAAGTACATTGCGCGAGCAGGAATAAGCGGTCGAACGGCTGCCTCTGCGTAGCATCGCAGGAGGTGGGATGCTGCTGGATGCTTCTAGATGCTGTGTATGCATCTTATGTGTTAACGCGGACTGTGCTTTGCCCTCTATTAAAGATGATTTATTATAACGCGATGTTTCCATAACGCGGTGATCTTGAGAAACGCAACAACTACCACTGCGTTAAAGGAGAACGGACTGTGATGTCAACTCATAACGCGCCCGCCGCCGCACAGTATTCACTCACTCTCCAAGAGAGACAATGACTCGGAGGCACGAGCAGGAACCACAGATTAGTGGGAAGGCAGCCACATGGTGAGCTGGTGTCAACAATTGCCCAAGCTCTGCATTCCTCTATATATTAAGGTTTGTGCTCCTCTCAAACAGGAACATGCAAATATACAAATAATCACGGACAGTTTAGAAGACAGCACAACGTTAAGAAACATTTATCACAAATGACACTCAATTTTGTTCAAGAAAAAGCAGTGAATTGGTTGTCACACATGGGAAGTAGTGTCAGGGTTTAGTAAATGTCAAAATGTCTGTGATGACACGCATACCGTTACCCAGAGAAAACACATATATATCGTTACCCAGGGATATGTATACCATTACCCAGGGATGTTATGCATACCGTTACACAGGGGTGGTACGTAAACCGTTACCCATGGGTGGTACGTACACAGTAAATCACCGTTTAACGCATGTTCACACTCCTCGCCATATCCACACTTTATATTTAAGTAAATGACTGTCACACGTAGTATATGTATATAAACATTATATAAACCAAAGCTATTTAAAACTAAACATGTTCAACAATGTACTGGAGTGTCAAATAATAACAATAAAAAAATTACGGGCTGGAACGGCATCCCCACCTTATTATTCCTTATAGGAAAACGATTCCCCGCTTAATGCAAATTCTCTTTACGCGGGAAATTTCAGGAGCGCAAACTCCCACGTTAAGCGAGGACTTGCTGTATACTGGTACCCAGGGGTGATAAGTATTAAACATTACCAGGGGTAATATATCGTTACCCAGGGGTGATAAGTATTAGCATTACCCAGAGGTGAGCCTCATGGAAATTGATGGCATATCAGTGATGTTACTGAATCGCCTCGCTTCACAACAGCGTAGTATAGTGTGTATGGAACAGGATGTTTTGAGGAAGTGAAATCTGTATTAAACTATGAAAACGAATTACACACTTTTATTGAACTTGCCTTGTTGTCTGTTTTTATTCTTTCAAATCTTTGACGCTTAATAACGAGCTGATATTTTCTACACCGACTCATCTCGCGTGACAATTCAAGAATTCATAAAAAAACGGTCCAGTTCCCGCCGATCCTGCGCCTATGTGTTTTTTACTTCCTGTGAATAAGCAATACTTGTATATTCTGTCCCCCCCATTTCAAATCAAGAATGGTTGTGCCCCACAAATGCGGGTAAACGTCTTATCCAATCAGAGCGGCTGATTTTGGGGAGCCTCTGACCAATGCAAGGCGCGCTTACATCGCCACTCATCATGGCGCTAGAGCGGCCGTTGTGGTACCCTTTGTGCGAGATCAACAATTACGATAATAATTACTACTGCAATAATGACTATTGTTATTGTTAAAATAATGAGTTATAATCTTAATAAATCGCATTATCGTTTGCTTTGTCACGTCCGTTCCGATGCGCGAGTGCAACATGGTTATGCTCAAGTTGAGCGAGCAGGTGAGAGCCGTGATCATGATTTAGAATTAAGTGCCGTAATGCTATGCCTATTTTGATTGCCAAAATGTTCTTATTATGATTGTTGATATAAGTGCTTTAAGTTAATGTGCTAAATCTTGGAAACTGTGTAGCGATATGCACCGTTGTGCATATGGACGCATTGTTATAACATTGCAGTCTCAATGTTTTACCGTCTTTCATAGAGTACAGTACTCAATGTTCGCAAATAACGACAATTTCAACGTGTTATACGTATCGTGTTGTTCTAATTGTAATTCACTACTTTGCAATCGGGGTGATCGTTATTCTCATTGCAATAGCCGTTCTTCGGGCTGCGTGCTATTAACTTTCATTACATTTATTGTTGTATAGCAATATGTATGCTTTCATTTATTGTAGGGTCAAGGGTTCACATAGGCAAGCCATCGTTGTCATCTCTACAAGGTCATAAAATAGATACCACTTTGTGCGAAGTCGTCAGTGCTTCTTAAAGATGGTCCCTGCCATGGGAATCTGGAATTTCCACTGGTGGAGATGAGTGCCACACAATGCCTGCAGGAGCATATACACCTCTTGTCAATCCACTGCTGGATGAGGGCCTCTCCACGCCCTGTTGGTCGTGGAGGCCATTTGACCATACTTCGCCCCGGCTGGTCAGTGCAGATTAGTAAAGGGCCCGCAGCCCTATGCCAACCTGTTTGTGCATGGTGGGCACCCATCCAGGCACTGTCCAAGCTCATATTTGCTTGGCTTTCGAAGTCCGACCAGAGAGGGAACGTTCCAAGTCCGGGTGATTTGTTCATAACATCTCGCCACCGTGGCACCCTCTATGAGATGTTAACTTCCTCGCCTTGTATACAGGAGGCCATGGGCTCGATGCTGACCCTCACGCTTGCATATGTGGAGTGTGCATGTACTCTCCGTAGCGGTTAAATAGTTAAAATAGTTTTCACGGTAACAAAAAAATGGTTAATAAAATAGTTGTTTGATGCACATACTTTTATTTACATTCAAAAGTAAAAAAATAATTAGTTTCACCCCAGAAATTAATTAAATTGTATGTACTGAATAAAAGTGGGTGGCTTCCTTTTGATATGTTTAATTTCCTTAATGCAAGCCACCCAGCACATGAAGTTGTATGAATTTCTGGGGTGAAAATAATACATTTTCTACTTTTCAGTGGAAATAAAAGTGTGTGGCCCTCTGAGCTCTTCTTCTCTTTTACAGAAGCGACCTGGCTACAAATGATAACCCAACGACTTATCATGTGGAAATGTATAACATACTCTTAGTTCTTTCGGTAAAGGCACGTAGGTAAAAAATGAAATTAAAATTAATAAAAATAAAACAATAAAAATCACGACGTTTTATTGTTTAATTTCATTTTTTACCTACGTGACTTTACCGAAAGAACTAAGAGTATGAATCCTTGCAGTCACGAAAGCTTCAAATCTAGAATAAATGTATAACAGTCAAAAAAATCCACGAGACCATGGGGAGAGAGACATGCAAACTCTAAATATACAGACGTCAGGGTTGGAATTGAACCCACGACCTCCTGCATACCAGGCGAGGGAGTTAACATCTCGCCCCAATTACTGTGGGGATCAGAGCTGGAGGCGAAGCAGCCCAAAAGGAAGTTTCTGGAAAATAGAGCCCAGGCATCCCGAGAGACACTGGGAACTCCGGAGCATGCAAACAGACGGGGATGAACGTGAAAGTGTGTGCTGCCGATCGGGCCGGCACGGCCGCAGCCAGACGCGTCGTCGTGACGCTCACCTTGTGTAGGGCGTGGATGTTGTCATGCGGGAAGGGACCTGGCACCCCAGGGTGCATATAGTGCCCTCCTCCGTGAGCGTGGCCCGAGTGCGCCCCGGGAGGGAGCGGGTGCGGGGGCGGCGCCGGGCCCGGGCTCATGCCCATGAGGCCGTGCGAGGACCCGCCCCCCGGGGAGGGCCCGGGACCCGGGCTGGGGCCCATCATGGGGCTGTGAGAAGGCCCGGGATTGGGCACCGTCGATCCTCCCACGCCGGACGGCACGCCGCCCTGCTCGCCTGACATGGCCTCCTGTCGCTGGGCCGAGACAAGACCTGCAAAGAACACAGTGCCGGTCAGTCACAGCACCGAGAACAGCAGTTCAGTGTAAAGCAGCAGTCAGCATGATTGATGATCCTGCACTCATTCATTTATTCCAGTCACTCACTCACTGCCTGTCAATCGCTTCTCAATCACTCTTTTATCACTAATACTACCATAGTGATTGTTCCCGTGAACTTAACTCGATGATTACACCTCCAAAGTTGAGGATTCGGTTCCACCAATACTGGATTATGGACCGGGCCAGTGGGGCCAGTGCCTCGGGGCCTCGGACTGCCAGGGGGCCTCCAAGCTTCAGGCCGCACGCAGTGGCATGGCCCAAGACTTCCGAAGAAAGTTGAACGCCAGGGCCCCCAGCACGCACAGTGCAAGCTGACCATTAGGCCCCTGGGTGCTTATAGCGTGAGCTCACCACTAGGACCCCTCAGTGCTTACAATGTGAGGATCCCCCAGACCCCTTGGTGTTTAAAATGTGAGTTGACCACTACTGCCCCCCAGACCCCTCGGCGCTTACAATGTGAGGGCCCCCAGGCCCCTTGGCATTTAAAGAGTAAGCTGACCACTAGGACCCCGGGCCCCGCAGCGCTTACAATGTGAGGCCCCTCGGTGCTTAAAGCGTGAGCTGACCACTAGGGCCCCCAGGCCTCTCGGTGCACACGCGTAACACCTGGGGCCCCTTGGTACGTACAGTGCATGCTTAAAACGAGAGCGTCTCGGAGAGTATAGTGCTTCTGTACAACTAAGCCACTGGTTGTCACACTACAATATGCTGTGACATGATACAATATTCACCAACAAGTCAGTACATTCTGCATAACAGGACAGTTTGAAGGGCGTCATTATGGCAAGCTTTGTCTTTGGACCAATCAGTTTCAAAGACAATGCATTTTTTATCAAGAGTATGTTTTTTGCATTCTGACCACAAGTATTGTGGTTAATGCAGACATGATTCCTTGTAAAATGCTTCAGTTTGGTGTTTAATCATCTTAACACCTGTGTTGCCAGAAAAAAGGGGAAAATCTATTCTCAGGGTTAGGGTTATTTTCTTTTTTGTGCTTTTCTATGTTTTTCTTTTATCTACTCAAAGCTGCCTCTAGGTACAAGTAGACTATAAAATACTACCACTTGATTGTATTTTCCAACAAAAGTATCTGAAGGGTGTTGTCATTATTAATATATGTTCATTCAATTATTATTTAATAAGTATTGAGATATGCTATCAATATATTCATATAAATAGCATACTAGTTCTGAAATATGGACCACAAACGTTGCAATAGTGGTGCTTCCAAAAGGAAAGCCAAAAAAGAAGAGGCAAGAGAGGCAGTTTTGCTTCAAAGTGTTCCACTCATTGCCAACTTCTTTCAAAAAACCCTTGAGTAGTAATAATGATGACAGCAGCACTATTGTCAGCTGTGAGGAAGGAACTAGCACTAGTTCAGTTTCCAGTAATGTTGTCACTCCCCCAGAGCCATCCTTTGAAGGCGAACCCTCAACAGCTAATGGTATACAAGAACCATCATTTCCACCTCAGGAGCAGTTGGGCAGTTCATAAGAATCAAATCAGCAACCAAGCCATTCCTGGTGCTATGAGGTCACTGACCCTGCATTATGGCAAAGCACTTCCAGTGACATTGTGAAGTCAGTGCTTATTGAAAGAGGAGCAGTCCACATCCAAAACCGCAGTGAAAAATACCCAGCTTCAATCCGAGATAGAGCGCTTGGTGGAAAGACTAGAAGTTCCAACAATTAACTTCTGAACTAGAAATTGCCAAATGGGCAGAAGGTTCTTAGACAGTGGCTACTGTACTCACCCTCAACAAATTATGTGCACTGTTTTGCCTGCAAACTGTTATCCAGCAAGCTCGGTGGCTTTAGTCAGGGGTTTAGTGACTGGAAGCACTCTGAAAGAATAGGGGAACATGAAAAGAGTTGCAGAACACAGATCATGCACGCTTGCCTTGCACCAGCTGACAAAGGGCAGTGCTATAGATGCAGATCTCATGTAGCAACCTGATGGGGAATGTAAATACTGGAGGGACATTTTGAAAAGAGTTGTAGCAGTGATAAAGTTATTGGGTGAAAGAGGACTTGCGTTTAGGGGAGATGATGAACGGTTTGGGTCAACCCATAACAGTAATTTCCTTGGCATCCTTGAATTGCTGTCACAATTTGACCCATTCTTATCTGAACTTATTCAATAGTTTGGCAGAAAATCAAGACGGACAGTGTCCTATTTGTCATCGACAATATGTGAATAACTCATTGAGCTAATGGGTCAGACAACTGACCAAACAATAGCAGATGAGATTCGGGATGCCAAATATTTTTCAATAATTGTTGACTCCACCCCAGACCTGTCACATGTGGACCAATTGACGTTCATATTCCGGTTTGTTAACAGCAGCGGGAAGATGGTGGAGCGATTCCTGGGCTTTGAGCCAATTGAGAGCCACACTGGTAAAAGTTTAAGAGACTGTAACTCTGATGGTGGAGGGCCTTGGGTTGGACCTCTCAAACTGTAGAGATCAGTCATATGAAAATGCAAGCAACATGTCAGGAAAATACAATAGGCTACAGGCCCACCTGAAACAAAAAACCCTCTGATAGAGTATGTGCCTTACGCAGCGCATTCACTTAACTTAGTTGGTGTTAACACCTTAGACGGCAGTAGCCCAGAGGCTGACGAGTTTTTTAACATGTTGCAGTCACTGTACACATTTTGCTCTTCATCCACACACAGATGGAGGAAAGTCTTTCGGAAGACAGATGTCAGACTGACATTAAAATCGCTGTCCAGTACTCGGTGGAGTGCTCGGGCAGAGTCAACCAAGGTACTGTGGAGAAATTACACCCACATTAGAGAGGCCTTCGGTGGTATGTGCAATGATGATAATGATAAAAAAAGATACTCGAATTGAGGCCGCTGGACTATGTGCTAAATTGGACACCTTAGAGATGATGTTCATGGCACATTTCTGGGATGTCATACTTGACCGGTTCCACACTACAAGCATGCATCTACAGAAACGTGACATTCACATCTCTGTAGCAGCACAGCTTTTATCTTCGTTAACGGGTTTTGTGGCGAGACAGTTTGAGGCTTTTGGAAGGGCAGCCTTAAATGTGACAGGTGTCTCTCAGTCATATGAGCACGATCTTCAGCGAAAGAAGAAACGCAAAACATTTGCAGATGAGAGCTCAGAGCCAGGTGTGACACTTGAGGGGAGGGAGAAGTTGAAAATAGAAACATTTTATGTGGTCATTGATAAGCTAGTGGCATGCCTTGAATATCGCTTGGACGCTTACAAGTGTTTGACCAGTCTCTTTGGAGTTCTGTTTATGTCAGATCAGGTGTCTAACAGTGATGTCATAGTGTAAAAGGTAAATGCACTCTCTGCTGCATATCCATCAGACCTGGACATGAACTTTGCCAACGAACTCATCTAATTCAAGTATTTCATGTCTGACTGAGAGTGAGAACTGCCCAACTAAATTGCTTGAGACGTTGCAGGCACTTAATCTGCAGTGTTCCCCAATATTTTCGTGGCACTTAGGATTTGTCAAACTTTGCCAGTGACAAACTGCCAGGGTGAGCGGACATTTTCCCTTTTAGGCAAAATAAAAAATAAGCTGCGGAGTAGCATGTTGCCAAACACGTCTCAGCTCATTGCAACTCAAGTCAATAGAGTCAGACCTTGTCAGACAGCTAGATTTTGACGATCTAGTGGATGATTTTGCGAGGAGGAAGGCAAGAAAGACACCAATATAGAAAATCTGGGGGGGGGCTCCAAAAGAAATGTGCCCAGGGGCCTCACGGGACCATGATCCGGCCCTGGGTTCCACCACACTCTTTTGTTTCATCCCCACTGTACAACCACCACACTGCAGATCACAACACTTACAGACTCCCTCACCCACTCACTCACCACACTGCAGATCACATTTCTCTTCATGCTTTTTACCGTGCACTGCTCAACTCTGAAATTCTCTCCCATCGCCTCATTTCCAAAACATTCATAATAATAAACTTGCTCGATTCAAAGAAATATGCCACTCGTAAACTTTGAAGTTGCTGTTTGTTGCTGGCTGCTTGACGTGTTGGCCCTTTGGGGCCCTGTGCTCGGTAACGGTGTTAAAAATAAAGCCATGTGATCAGATCTTCACAATGAGCTCAAACAACCAACGTCTCCGTCCAGGAGAGCTCCATGACTGAACCTCTGAGTTAACTGAACCTCTGAGTTAATCGACTCCCTGCTGAAATGGGAATTGTTGCAGCATCCGTGGCCATCTCCCGCTTAGAAGCCTTGCACAGAGCGATTGGTGGAAGTTCCACATTACTACGGCAGGGACTCATTAACAAACGCGGCAGGGACTCACTCACAAACGGGGCAATCTCTGTTGACTTCCCTAGACAGTGGTGCTCATGTCATTGACTCCGGACGCAATGATGTTAATGGGCTGAGACGCCCCAAGCACCCCAACTCCCCCCAACCAGGATTTGAACCTCTCAGCATTCCCCGCTCGCTCTACCGCTGAGCAGCAGCAGTAGCCTGGCCCGATTAGTGCTTGTCTCAGTGGAACGATGGCCATTTAACTTTTCTCTAGTTTAATTTTGTGGAGACTCATTCGTCTACTCTGCGTCTATTGTGTCTGTGTTTACTGGGTGAAGGCGGATTAGACAATAGCATCCCCAGCGTGTGACCTCGTGAGGGAGTGCGAGATCGTCAGCGGGAGATCTGGACACAGCCGACAAGACCCAACAACCACCGCATGCCCCAAGCGCCTTCTGTTTGGCCGGATAGAGGGGGGGGCTAAAAGAGCACAGAAACGGGCTAGAGAAGAGATGGACTGTTGTGAAAGTGTGAGTGTGTGAGTGTTTGCGAGTGAATGGCACGGGCTGGTAAGGAGATGGGGCTGATGTGAGACTGTGAGTGAATGTGTGCCTGAGTGGGCTGAGTGTCTGAGTGGCACGGGCTAGAGGAGACGGCTGACGCGGTACGTGCACCGAGTGAGTGGACGTGGCGATGGCTGGTACCCGTGGTACCAAGATCGACCGTGGAGGAGGCTCCTGGGCAGTAGGAGGCAGTCGCCCCTCCAACAAAAGCGGGGAGGGCAGAGATACGACGCTCACAACAACGACGGGCGGAGCGCCAGGGCGGATAAAACGCAGCGAAGTGTCACACGGAGGACCACAGGTAGTGCCAGTCATCTCAGTCAGTCAACCCATAGCACCCGGGTCTGTCCCGTGACCTCATGTCAGCAGCGAGCATTCGACACTCCACGTGGCCTCCTTGGTGCACCTAGCCTGGCACAAGCGCCTCGGTGACGTCACTGCCACTTGGTGGCAAATGTGCAGCTGCTGTCGTCGATAATGAGCGAGTGACAGAGCGAGTGACGGAGCGATTGTGTGAATGGCAACGTGCCCGAGCGAGTGAGGAGAGTTCGTG
The DNA here is from genome assembly GCF_964198595.1 of Lampetra fluviatilis. Lineage (NCBI taxonomy): Eukaryota > Metazoa > Chordata > Hyperoartia > Petromyzontiformes > Petromyzontidae > Lampetra > Lampetra fluviatilis. The sequence continues at coordinate 1,250,180 of NC_136298.1, forward strand.
ATGGGGAGGCGAGGCGCGAGTCTGAATGAATGGGACGGCGTGTTGAGTGGGGAGCGGTGGCGCAGCGATTCTGTCCCTCGCCGGTGATGAACCGCCCCTGGATAGAATCGGCACCAAATGGTTATTTGGCCGATGCAGTTTGCAAACATTCGCACCGAGGAGACAAAGGCAGAGTGCTGCTGCCCCCCCGTGGGTCGCTAAGAGCGATCGTCTCTGCCGGTGCGTGAGGATCACCGCACGGGGGCCCCGCACCGCCTCCACCGCCTACCGAGCGCCTCGCGTTCTCCGCGTCTCTTGTCGTTCCCCTGCACCCCGAGCTCGCATCTCCCCGTCCCGCTGTCCTCGCTTCTCTCACGGTCCCGTGTCTCCATGCGGCGCCGCCTTTTGTCTCGCGATCGCCATGCCTCCCTCGTCTCTCGTTCCCTTCATGCTTAACCCCCAACACCACCGTCCTCGGGTCTTCTCATCCCCGCGTCTCACCGCCTGTCCACCCTGCCTCTCCCCCCCATCGCGTGCCTCCGAGCGCGACGTTGTCTCCCTGCCCCGACCTCTCGGTCCTCCTCTCCCTTCTCCCGGCGTCTCCCACCGCCTAAACCCGCGGTGTTCTCCCGGCGTGACCCCCCCACCCCCACACGCTGCATATCCCCGCGTCAGCTCAGCGGTACCTTGCGTCTCCCCGTCCCCGCGCCGTGTCGCCTCCCTCGCTCCTGGCCTTCGATCTCCCGTCGCGGCGTGCGCGTTGTGTGTGCGGCGTGCGTCTCTCTCTGCCTCGCCGCTTCTCCCCGGGGTCTCCGCTAACAAAGCCAAATGGCGGCGCCGGGCAGGGACGCGGCGTCACTGCGGCAACGCGGCAAGGCCGCGCCGATCACATTCCACACAGCGGATGCGCGCGCGCGCCCTCCCCATTGGCCCGCGCTCTCGAGCGCTCGCCCCAGAGGCCGCGCGCCATTGGCTCGCCGCGGCGCACGCCGCCGATGCGCGGTGGGGAATACAACGGAGGGGAGAGGGGGGAGCAAGACAACGCTGTATGGGGGAGGGGGCTTCACCGGGGCCCAGAGCCCCCCCCCCGCTGCTCCGATTGGTTGAAGTGAGAGCGCGAGCCGGGTGAGAGCGCGCGTCGTGATTGGTCCGCGGTTACCTCATCGTCCAATGAGGGCGAGTTCCCCCCCCCACGCCGTGGTCAATAGTCCACTGCTGGATGTGGATGGAGGCGAGGGGTCTTCACGTGGCTGTCTGAGCCACACTTCACCACCTTGGTCAATGTGGGCCGTCGACGGCGTGGAGGGGTTGAGAAACGCCGAGGTGCATTCGCCAGATGACGGGTGTCCCCGCACCTCCGATTGTCGCGGTTGGCTACGTGCGGTGCGAAAGAAGTTCAACAGACTCGACATCCAGCACGGTGTCGACGGCCTCTCCCAGAGACCACGGCCCTCACAATCGTCGCCCCTCGGGGACAGAAAGCCAACGCGAGCCAAAGCAGCCCAGGTCCTGTTGCGAGGAGGCCGTCGTGTGTGATGCCCCCACAGTTGCCGCCTGGGTGGCCCCGCGGAGGGAGCATAAAAGTAGAGTACAACAGTGCTCGTGGTTCCACAATACCCCGAATCGCCCCCCCCCCCCTGACGGACTCGAAACTTTAACCTGCCATACCGACAGGATGATCATGAGAGATGGCATTAACAGGACCGCTTCAGATATCTGAGATCTTGAGATGCGACCAGTCCGCTGAGAGGCGCTGGGGTCCCATGAGGGCCCCCCTATAGAAATAAGTTCAACAAGCACGTGCGCGAACTTGAGCGATGACCCTGTAGGCCCTCTGATTCTCCGGCAGGCCGTGAAATCCCACGAGAGCGCCCATAGCTGCTGAGGCTGCAGGGTTCCCCCCCCCCCCCCCGAGAGCTACCGGCCGCAGACACGTGCGTGGGAGACTCCCAACGAGACCACATCCGTGACCGCACAACCGAATCGCGACCACAGCAGAGATTGTTGGAGAGCCCTCTCTCGCTGCGAGGATACGGACTCCTTCCTCTATACCAGGGGTCTGCAACCTTTAAGACATAAAGAGCCACTTGGACCCGTTTCCGAAGGAAAAAATAAACTGGGAGCCGCAAAACCATTGCAACATTTAAAACAAATATAACACTGCATATATTGTTTCTTACCTTATTGCTATATACAGGATCGTGCAGTCAGCTGTCAATCTGAATAAAAAAATGACTTTTTCACTTAACAATGTAAAATATATTTTTGCAAATTAATAGCTAAATTACCTGGTTAATGGGATTTTTGCTCCTGAACCTCAGTGCACAGTGTCTGCACATCAGGGCTGTAAGACGTCACCTTCATTTTCACACAGGCTTGCAAGCTGTCATCTGTGAGGCGTGATCGATGTTTGTTTTTAATATAGTTCATGTTGGAGAAGACCTGCTCACATACATATGTGGAGCCGAAGATCGACAGGACTCCAAATGCATACTTTTTCATGTTTATATAAGTGTTGGGGATGGCATTCCATGTTTCGAATACAAGTTTGTCCTGTTTGGGAAGGTTTTCAATATCACTCCATTTATGATTCTGAGCCAGAATGGCCTTCTGACGGGCAACATCCTCAAGAGTAGCGGTCAAGCATTTGAACTTGGACACCCATATATCTTTGTCGGCTATATCGGCCAGTTCCATCTCAAGATCAGGTTGACTTACACCTGCAAATGCAGTCATATTCAATAGGGATGGATCGATCGCCAGGGGAGTGACAGGGAAGGATAATGTCGTTTTTTCCTCTCTGAACTCACATAATCGTTTCCCAAACGAACTTTGCATTGTGGTGATTGCAGACTTGAAATATTCCAAATTTATCGTATCATGACTTTGTTTGAACTCTCTCAAAGAGGAAAAGTGAGACAGTGTACCTCTCTGTAAATCTTTGACAAACACTGTCAACTTGCGCTCGAATGCCAAAACCTCCTCCAGCATGTGCAGGGCTGTGCCTCCTTTCCCCTGAAGGGTTGTATTTAGCGTGTTTAGATGTGCTGTCATGTCTACCATAAAATGTAATTTTTCCAGCCACTCTGGCTGTTCCAGCTCAGCAAAGGTGAGCTCTTTGCTGCCCAGGAAGGTTTTTACTTCTTCCAAACATGTGACAAAGCAACGGCAACGTTATTGCCTGTCACCGGGCGGGCAGTGTGGAGCGGAGCGGCGACCTGTCAGCAGCGGCAACGCCAGAGCAGGTGTCACAGTGCGTCTCCTCCCCTCGCTAGCATCCGCCCCGGAGCCGCGGTCAAGGTTCAAAAGAGCCGCATGCGGCTCCGGAGCCGCAGGTTGCCGACCCCTGCTCTATACTGTCCCTCCACATACACGAGGCGAATACATTTTTTTTGACACACCCCATCAGCCTGCACGGCCTTCAGGAATGCACAATTTCACAAGCATTGATTGGGTGATGACACAAGCAAACAAAAACACAACTCTGGACCGGTTTCGACATTCAGTGTCTCATGCGCAGGGTTGATTAAAGCAATGCTGCTGAACTACCCAACGATTATTGACAATCAACGTGTCTGTTAGATATGTGTCTCGGATGGTGAAGCTTACCGGGCTTAATTGAAACAATGCGAGTGAGCTGCCAGATGTTTAAGGTTTTGTGGCTGATCTGTTTCGCTCCGTGACTCTCAAATTGCTATGGCGAATACGTAGCAACATCGCCCCCTTACTGCAAAAAAACTTGGCAGGACCCTCCTGAAAAATAGTCATGGAACTTAAGTCAGACTTTCCTTGCTAAACTACCACAATAATAATGCACAAAAATAATCATCCAGATGCGCTTCTGCGGCCGTCAGGAAGCCACTGCAGCTATGCACTTTTAAATCATCTAGATTGAAAACTCGTTTCTTTATAACTGCTTTTTGTGTTGAGTTGTCCTTCCCCCGCACCTCCGATTAGCACCAGTTGGTTACGTACGAAGTTCAACATACAAACAATATAATGCACGCTAAGAGTCACGTAAATATCAAGTGACCCGTTCTGTTTGGAAGTGTTGTGTTTATATAATTACGTATGAACTTATTTCGCACCCTACCTAGCCACCCGTGCTAATCCGTTGGCTACGTATGGCACAGAGAAGAAGAAGACCAAAGGGCATAGTGTAAGAGGGCACGGTGTGGTGAATGAGGACGGTGTCGAAGAACGAAGGATGGAAGGGAAAAGAACGGAGAGGAAGGCCGAGGATTGAGATACTGTTGTAGCTGAAGGGGTCGTGTGTGGAACTAAAGAGACTGGGGGCAGGAAACAGAGGATGGAGACTATGGCAGTCAAGGGCCTGCCGCGAAGGCAGAGCACCAAAGACAAATAAGATCATTATTTTGTTGTTGTTTCATTCAGGAGAGCTTCGCTGAGTTTTCGGACTTTTTTCAGGAGGGTCTTGCCAAGTGTTTGCAGAAGGGGGTGGTGTTGTTGCTATATTTCGATTTAAAGCTTTCGTGACTGCAAGGATTCATCTTCTTGGTTCTTTCGGTAAAGTCACGTAGAAGGGAAATAATAAAATAATACAATAATTGTTTTTCCCTTTTTTATTATTTTACATTATTATATTATAATATTTAATGTTTTATTTTCATTATGTTATTATTTCCCTTCTACGTGACTTTACCGAAAGAACCAAGAAGATTGTTGCTATATGTTATCCAAACTGAGTAATTTACAGTTAAAATGTCAAGCTTTTGGATGTTTTGGCCAATACCAGTTACATTCTGTGTGTGTGTTGAGCTCTGGGAGAAAATTGGGAGTACTCAGAGGAAAATCATGCAGAACATCGGGGGGGACATCTAAACCCCTCACCCAGAGTCTGGTATCGAACCCAGGGCCTTCTTTCTGAGGCACGAGTCTTCCCAGTGTGCAGCGCAGTCCTGTAGCCCAATTGCATTGCAGATACAGCGTATAAATGAGGAACTCGCCTCAATGTGTATCCCTCTGTGCGAGACGAATCACTCACGCGTCTTTATATGCCCATGGGTGATGACATTTCGCATTCATGAGATGGATGATACAAAATTATAATTGGCGTCGTTGCGCAGAACTTAAAAATAAATAAGCAATCTGATTTCTCTCACATAACTGGTCATGCACATTCCATTTTCTTTACACATCTCATCAGCCACACCGCCTTGTGGGAGTGCATAATTTCAGTAAGCGACCTGAATTAGGACCCATATCTAACCCTTGTCTATGAACATCTGTTGGCAGTTCAAACACGCCTGACTGCTGATCACTGATCAGACATTAAATGTCTACGCCGGTCCAGAGTTTTGCTTGCATTGAACCAATGTTCCTAAAAAAAATATGCATTATTGTGACATCACAGGATGGCGACGGCGTGGGGATTAATTACTCCAGCAGTGGATACATGGATGATAATGATCTGATATGACCATAGGGCTACATCCAACATCCTCCTGTAAATAAATACGGTCACGGGACAACAGCACACCAGGACCCCGAGACCCCAAGAGTCAAAAACCCCGAGACCCTGGGGCCATAAAAACCTAAGGTCCTCCAGCGGTACCTGCAAGCACTCGTCCGTGTGAACTCGCCGTGTCCGCTATCCACGTGAGACCAATAACCCAGCTCCGACCATAGCCAGCAGAGAGCGCTGCTGCCTCTGGGAACAAGCCGGCTCCCTGCTCCACCACCCCTCCATCTCTTCTCCACCCTCCCTGCTTCATCATCCCTGCTCCACCCTCCATCCCAGCTACACCCTTCATCTCTGCTCCACCCTCCATCTCTGAGCCACCTTCCCTGCTCCACCCTACGTGTTCCACCTTCCCAGCTCCACCCTCCATCTCTGCTCCACCCTCCCCGATCCTCCCTCAATCTCTGCTCAATTCTAGCTGATCCACCCTTCATCTCTGCTCCATCCCACCTGCTCCACCCTCATTACTCCACCCTCCATATCTGCTCTATCCATCTTCCCATCTCTGCTCAATATTCCCATCTCTGCTCAATCTCCCCATCTTTGCTCCACCATCCCCCCTCCACCCAATCTTCCGTGCTCCACCCTCCCACCTCTGCTCCATCTTCCCTGCTCCACCCTCCATCTCGACTCCATCCTCCCTCCCTTCCTCCCCCGCCGTCTGTCTCGCCACCCCTGGCCCTTCCCTCCCTCCTCTCCGCGGAGCCGCCCTCTCCTCCCATCTCCCCTCTCTCTCTCTCCCCCAGCCTCCTCCTCCTTCCTCCACCACTCCCGCAACTTTGTCGGGCCGCGGGGGGGCCGCTCGGCTCAGTGAGTGACGCCGCGAGGAGTGAGGGAGGCGACGACGGCATGCGAGGGGGGCACGGCCGCGCGGAGCGGCCCACGCAGCGTGGCGGAGGAGGCGGCGCGGACAGGTAGCGAGAGAGAGACGCGAGGGTGGGTGGGTGGCGGCACGAGAGATGCGGGACGAGGGACGCGGGGTGAGGGATGAGGATCGGATGCACAGAGGGCACGGGATGGTCGTAACCGCGGCGAGCCACAGGACGGTCTCCCCCCCCCCCTCATCACCGACTGGGTTCGATGTCCCGGACCGTGCGCGCGTCTCTCGGGGTCGCAGACAAAGAGGCTGCTGCCATGAGCGCAGTGAGGTGCTGGCGTGTGTCCGCGTGTCTTCCCCCCCACCGTCTCCCCATATTGCCCCGTTATGTCTCGGCATGGTCGTGCTCATGGCATAATCCCTTTGTGTGGCTGTGCCCGCGTCTCCGCCGCCTGCGTCTATGTGCCCAGGAATCTCGGCGCGTCTTTGTCTTCACGTGTCTCGGAATGTTGCCCCCACCCTCACCTCTCTGTGGTGCGTGCGCCCGTCCCCTTTGTCCCCTGTCTCCACGTGTCTCTGTGTGTGCGTGCGTCAGTTATTACCCCGTGTCTAGCAACTTGTTTGTCTGTCTCGCCTCTCTCTCTCTCTGTGCCCTCCGCGTGTCTCTTTGTCTCTCCGTCTCGCACGCGTGTGCCCCCCCTCCCCCGTGTCTCGGTACGTGTGTCTCAGTCTCAGTCATGCCCCCGTGGATCGCGACTTGTCTCGTGTCTTTGTCTCCATGCGTCTCCACATGTCTACATGCGTCTCCCCCCTCCTGTATCTCGGTACGTGCGCCTGCGTGAGTCTCGGCATACTCCTCTGTATCTGGCGACTTGTCTCCGTGAGTCTCCGCGTCTCCGTGAGTCTCAGTTACACCCCCCCCCCCTCGGTATGTGGCTTTGTCCTGAGCGTAAACATTGACTGCGCCTTCGTAAGGTGGTGGTGGTGGGGGGGTGCGAGGTGGGGCAGTAGGGGGCACGAAGGGGGTTGACAAGGCGGGGGGGGGGCTTAGGGGGATGCAGGAGCATGCGAGAGGCTGTGGGGATGAAGGAGAGGAGGGGGGGGTCTCCCGTGTTGTCGATATGCGTGGATGTTAAGGAATGTGCGTGGCAGCCTGGCTCGGATTGGCGATGATGGTGATGTGTGGGGGGGGGGTGGTTTGTGTTGCTCTATTTGTGGATTGTTATTTTTACGTTTTGTAAACACAGTTGCTGAGCACAGCGCAGTACTCCAACATGAAAAAGCACGACCAAAGTTGTAATAGATAAAGAGTTGACACTGTTCGTGAATTGATTAAGGGTGTCTGGGATTGTGAGGGAATGTGATGGGATGTGACGTGATGTGATGGCGATGTTTTGGCACGTTGGTGGATGTGACAGGGATGTGATGGGGCATGATGGGATGTGATGGGGATGTTTTGGCACGTTGGTGGATGTGACAGGGCACGTGATTGGGATGCGATGGGGCTTGATGGGATGTGACAGGGCACGTGATGAGGTTGTGATGGTTCGTGATAGGGATGTGAGGGGATGCGATGCGGATCAAGGGGTCTTAAATGTAGTGCAGCAGTGGAGTGTGGTGGATTGTGTGGTGGAGTGTGTGGAGTGTGGTGGAGTGTTGTGCAGTGTTGTGGATTGTGTGGAGTGTGGTGGATTGTGTGCAGTGTGGTGGAGTGTGGTGGATTGTGTGGAGTGTTGTGCAGTGTGGTGGAGTGTGGTGGATTGTGTGGAGTGTGGTGGATTGTGTGGAGTGTGTGGAGTGTGGTGGAGTGTGTGGAGTGTGGTGCAGTGTGGTGGAGTGTGTGGAGGGTGGTGGATTGTGTGGAGTGTGGTGGATTGTGTGGAGTGTGGTGGATTGTGTGGAGTGTGGTGGAGTGTGTGGAGTGTGGTGGATTGTGTGGAGTGTTGTGGATTGTGTGGAGTGTTGTGGAGTGTGGTGGAGTGTGTGGTGCAGTGTGGTGGAGTGTGGTGCTATTGTGAACTTCATTTCCGTGTCCACGAAAGCCTCGAGTTTTTTTTCCCAGAAGGGTCCTGCCAAGTTGTCCCAGTAGGGGGCGATGTTGCCGCTTTGTGTAATCCCAATTGGTCAATTTACAGGTAACGTTTCAGCGTCGTGATATTTCGCACCAATGCCGGTTGCGTTGTGTGTTGAGCTGTGGGAGGAAACGGGAGAAGTTGGATCAAACCAATGCAGACCAGGGGGAGAACATACAAACTCCACACACACTCAAAAGACAAGGGCCCTCCCTCGCCTTGCAAGTGCTGTGAGCGAGTAAGCACATGAGGAAGTGGGTGGCCAAATCCACGTCTTTGTCTTTCCGGCAGTGATGTTTACACACCGCACCAGGTACTCATGTGAGACCTAGTCGACCCAGGGGAGGGCCCAGGACGTGGTTGAGACAATTGCCACCGATGTTGGTCACGAGCAGGAATCGAAATTGGGTCGCCGAGTTCCGTAGGCGCGCTGCCACCCGCTCCCCCGTTCACTCGCGCACAATTCACGCGCAGAATGGGGCCCCGGGGGTTGAGCGGAAGCCCGGGCGGGCGGCCCCCTTCGTTCCCGCCGCCAGTCGCGAGGGTTCCCGCTGCGCTGCCTCCACCACCACCACCGCCGCCGCCTTTGCCGCGCCGCCAAGGGCAGTGGCGGATGACCCCTCGACGCCGCCGCCTCAGCCCCCGTGCCACGCGCTGCGCCAGCCTCGTGCCCCACTGGCAGCAGCAGCAGCCGCGGTCCGGCCTAGCGAGGGGGAGAACATCGCAGCGCAGATCCCCGAGAGATCAGCGACAACAAAACACAACACGTGGCCTAAAGAACAGGCAGGGGCTGCGGTTTCGCACTTAAAATCCGTGCTTTGCGAACTCGCAGAAAGTGCCATCTCGCAACTGCTCCTGCTGCGCTCCGTCTGGGTTGTCGCACGCACGCACCACACGCACTACACACACTACACACACACGTGTGTGTGTGTAGTGTGTGTGTACGGATGGAGCTCTGCCCGGCCTCGGTGTGGAATGGTCCAGCGCGCGCACGTAACTCGCTAAAGCCGGAGCGAGGGTTCGCCGTGTTCGATTCCATCATCCCGGCATCGCGGCTGTTGAAATAAAGAGGCAAAGTTTCTCAAATCCCTCCCCACCTCCCCATTCATGGTGTGGTGGGGTAAAATGTGGGGATGCCGGCCTCTTCCAGCACGTCTGGTGACCGCGGAAGAAGAGGCCGAGTGCCGCTCACTCGTTGGCTGTGGTGGGGAGCAATCTCAGGGCTGAACCGCTACAACCTCCACGTGCTTTCGTTGTCCTCCGTTTTGTCTGATCTGTTCAAACGCCCCTGGGTCGATAGCCGCTGGATGTTGAGTGGTGTTCGTCTTTTATGCGGATTTTTATTTATTTAACTGTTTCTGAGCACAGTGCCCCAGAGGCACAACGTGTCAAGCGGCCAGTAACACACAGCACCCTTATCGAAGTTGTAACAGATAAGAGAGCGTTAACACATTTCTCGAATGGAGCAAGATTATTATTATTGCAATAGCTTGGGAAATAGAGACGATTGGAGGGAATCCCGAAGTGTGAGCAGCGCAAGGGAGGAGCAGAAAGAGAAGCAGTGTGGTGAGTGAGTGGGTGGGTGAGTAGGTGAGAGGGTGAGTGAGTGAGTGAATGAGTGCGTTGTGACCTGCAGTATGGTGAGTGAGTGGGTGAGTAGGTGAGAGGGTGAGTGAGTGAATGAGTGCGTTGTGACCTGCAGTGTGGTAAGTGAGTGGGTGAGTAGGTGAGAGAGTGAGCGAGTGAGTGGATGAGTGCATTGTTGTGATCTGCTGTGTGGTGAGTGAGTGGGTGAGTAGGTGAGAGGGTGAGCGAAGGAGTGGTTGAATGCGTTGTAACCTGCAGTGTGGTGAGTAAATGGGTGAGTAGGTGAGAGGGTGAGTGAGTGAGTGAGTGGATGAGTGCATTGTTGTGATCTGCTGTGTGGTGAGTGAGTGGGTGAGAGGGTGAGTGAGTGAGTGGATGAGTGCATTGTTGTGATCTGCTGTGTGGTGAGTGAGTGGGTGAGAGGGTGATTGAGGGAGGGAGTGGATGAGTGCGTTGTGACCTGCAGTGTGGTGAGTGAATGGGCGAGTAGGTGAGAGGGTGAGTGAGTGAGTGGATGAGTGCATTGTTGTGATCTGCTGTGTGGTGAGTGAGTGGGTGAGTAGGTGAGAGGGTGATTGAGTGAGTGAGTAGATGAGTGCGTTGTTGTGATCTGCTGTGTGGTGAGTGAGTAGGTGAGAGGGTGAGTGAGTGGATGAGTGCGTTTTTGTGACCTGCAGTGTGGTGAATGAGTGGGTGAGTAGGTGAGAGAGTGGATGAGTGCGTTGTTGTGATTTGCTCTGTGGTGAGTGGGTGAGTAGGTGAGAGGGTGAGTGAGTGAGTGAGTGGATGAGTGCGTTGTGATCTGCTGTGTGGTGAGTGAGTGGGTGAGTAGGTGAGGGGGTGATTGAGTGAGGGAGTGGATGAGTGCGTTGTTGTGACCTGCAGTGTGGTGAGTGAGTGGGTGAGTAGGTGAGAGAATGAGTGAGTGGGTGAGTGCGTTGTTGTGATCTGCTGTGTGGTGAGTGAGTAGGTGAGAGGGTGATTGAGTGAGTGAGTGGATGAGTGCGTTGTTGTGATCTGCTGTGTGGTGAGTGAGTGGGTGAGTAGGTGAGAGAGTGAGTGAGTGGGTGAGTGCGTTGTTGTGATCTGCTGTGTGGTGAGTGAGTGGGTGAGTAGGTGAGAGGGTGATTGAGTGAGTGAGTGGATGAGTGCGTTGTTGTAATCTGCTGTGTGGTGAGTGAGACGAGGCAAGTGTCTGTTAGACCGAATCCTCCACATGGGTGGAGGATTCGAAGAGTGAACTTCACGGGAAGAGCAAATCAATCGTAGCGATAGCAGAGTGACAGGGATGTGACTGACCACCAGTTCGTGAGCGAGCGGGGTGACTGGAGTTAATCCGTGAGTGCTGAATCATCAATCACCCTGCTGGCGGCACCAGGATCGCTGGGGAAACTGTTGTTGAGCTGCCTCACAGGACCCCCTCTCTTGCGATGGAGAGTTTTTTTAATTGAAATATTTTACCTGGAAAATCTCACGAGATGGAACATTTTGTTTGCAGGAGGAGGCCCTCCATGGCAGAGCGAGCGCGGCTCGTAATTGAAAGGTTTGCGATTTCACATCCTGACCGGAGGTTAACTCAACCCGTTTTCCAATCTGGGTCGATAGAATGAGTGCCCACTTCTGTGGGGGAGTCAACGGTGGTTGTCCTTTGGATATACTCGCCCCCCCCCCCCCCGCCATAGTAATGCAACATTTCCACCACTGGCTCTGCAGGGCTTTGAGACAGGAGACGGGCGGCAATGCCTCAACGCTCACTTAAAACTATTATGAACTATTTTGTATTTTACCACGTAAGGCCTACTGAGCTATACGGCTCTTTTTCAGAAGCGACCTGGCCACAAATGGTTGCTCAATGCAGTGGCTTATCACGTGGAAATTTATAGCAGCCAAAGACTCTAAACGCATGTTTGCAAATGTGGCGGGAAAACCCGGAGGACCCGGAGAAAAATCCACGGGAAGAGAGCCACACAAACTCCAAATATACAGCATCAGCGTCGGGATGAAACCCACGACGTCCTGTATACCAGGAGAGGTCGTTAACATCTCGCCACCGTGAGCAGGAAGTCACTCTTGACTTGTTGATGACTTGATGGAGGCACTCGAGTGGCACGTAATCAAGCATTCACGAGGCACACACGCACGTAGTTTGCAGCGTTGTCATTGCCGCTTTGGGGAGGATGCGTTACGGTTGCTCGCGACGTTGTTGTGTGGTGGAGCCGGAAGCGGTAACATGGCTAAGGCAGCGGCACGTCTGGTGTTTATGAGGCCACTCTTGCGTCGGGCACGTGGCAGCAATTACAGTGAAGTCAGCGACTTCCCCACCCCCTCCCTCTCTGTCGCAGCGGTTGAACACAAGCAACTTTCATGTTATGAAAGAAAATAGCCAGATGTTTATTATCGGCAGCGCTTGAAATAGTTGAGCTCTAGGAAGTGTGTTTTGTTTAACCAGGTGAGAACGCGAGAGGCCAGGATGGAAGTCTAATTCGCAAGGGTGACCTGGGTCACCAAAATGACAAAAGGAATGACATAGAAATTTAGAGCAAAACAACCGGAATAGAAATTATAGCAAAGACATCCTGATAGAAATAAGAGCAACACAAAAATAAATCAGAGCAAAACCAACGAAATAGGAATTAGAGGAAGTGAAAGCCAGACATTTGTTGGAGCTTGTCATACTTGGGCCAGACGCTGCTTTAGATCAGCCATATATTTATTTACGACGCTTTTGTGGTTACTCTTTGCAGAATGATTGCAGAGACTATTTAACCACGCATCATAACACAAAATCATCATTGGCGTCGTGGTGGAGAATGTAAGTAACAAAATAACTAAGCAGACAGGACGCCTCCTTCCGCATCTTGCCTCCAAATAAAAGCACGAGTATGTCTCTACACATCCCATTGGTCACACGACCTGGGAGCATACAATTTCAGCATCATCGGTTCAACACAAGAGAAACTCTGGATCGCTTTTGACATCTCGAGTCTCGTCAGCCGAGTCAGGCTTGTGTGAACCAATGCTGGTGAACTGCCGGATGATTATATTGCTATCACTCTCTGTTCGATAAGTATTTCGAGTGTGTGTGTTGAACTTCTATAGCACCGTACATAGCCAACCGTGCTAATGGGAGGTGTGAGCTACGTGAAGGAGGAGGCGTATTGTCTGCTAATTTTAGACATTACATGAGGTCGTCATGGACCTTAAGAGTCATAGAGACTGCAAAGAAGATGCATCTCATGGGGCCTTGGAGCTCCCTGACTGCAAAGAGCATCAATCCACATACTCGCGTGACCTGAAATTTAACATTTGGATCACACAGGGTCATTCAGGTAAGCATGGAGAGGCTACTTGTGGCCAGCATCACACTGCCTTGGCAGTCTGCGGTCATTCCGCATTGTGATGTGAAGGCCAAGAAAGAGGGCCCACTTGCCAAAACTTCACAATGCCCACCGTGTTGCCCGCAGGATCTCAGTTCGACTGCCATGCAGCTGTCGGACTTTCTGTGATAACTTCATTTGCAGTTGCGTTTGATTCATTTTTCCGTGTCTGCTTCCATACCAGTGCAATAATCACCCCCTGAATAAATTCATGTTGTTTATGTAGTTTAAGTTTTACTCACGTACGAACAGATTTTTCAAAGTTATTTGTCCAACCCAACTTTAATTACAGGGCATTTAAAAATATATATTATTTATGTTTGTACACTGTGTTCGATTTCTTCTGTAACACAGTTGAGTTTGCTCTGAATTCTATTTGAAATCTATTTTCTAATTTGAAACTTGACCATGTAGAGTTATTTTTGGATAATAGTTTTTTTATGCATGTTTTGTTGTTGTTGCAGTAACCAGGTTTCTTTGATGTAACCAGGGGCCTGAATACAGAAGAAATTGCGTATATAAACTAATAACTATTTTTAAACTAAACTTTTTTATTTTACCAGGTAAGGCCCACTCAGCTAAATAGCTCTTTTTCAGAAGTGACCTGGCCACAAATGATAGCTCAAAGAAGTGGTTTATCAAGTGGAAACATAGCAGCCAAATACTCTAAACGCATGTTCCTTTCTATGGAGGGGGAAAAAACGAGATAAAAATCCACGTGACCACGGGGAGAACGTGCAAACTCCAGATATACAGGAGGCGTCAGTCGGGATCGAACCCACGACCCTCCTACATTCTAGGCGAGCTCGTCAACACCTCGCCACCATGGCGTCCCACATATATAACAGGAAGCAATCGCCTTGCGCTACGAAGATTCGTAGCGAGAGAAACGACATTCACAGCCGTGTTTCAGACATGGACGGTCGCGTCAGTGGTCGTGATGGTTGACGTCACGACCCCCCCCTCACACCGCCGCCACCAGCCAATAGGCTGCAACGGGGATTTTGGCGCAAATTTTTAACGGACGCTGCTCCACGTTTCCTCCTCTTCCTCGGTGGGGGAGGGAGCGAACGTCGCGTTCGATGAGGTGGACGCCGCCCTTGTTTACGACGCGAGGGCGGTTGTCCACCTCTGTGAAAGGAAGCCGGAGTGTAGCAGTGGCGGACGCGGCAGCAGTGGCTGTGACGTGGGAAAGGAGCGCGCGTGGCCGAGATGAGCACGTGGCAACCATGTGAAATTTGCGAGTTTATTATATCCCTATGAATAGCGTTGGCCGCGTTAGAAAGGTGATCAAAGTTGACAGTAGAATTTAATGTTAACGATTTAATATTTCATTGTATCGTTATAAATAACGTTAACTATATTATAAAGGTTATCTAAGTTATTGTAAAGTGCGATGTTGTTAATGTTATACATTTATTGCATCGTTAGAAATAATGTTGACGACAACCACTCAACCACAACCCTTCCACCATAAGAAGCACTCAAGCAACCACAACCATTACACCATTTAAACGCCAATCATACAACACAAAAAGCGCGCCAACACAACCACAAAGAACCACACAACCACAACGATAGCCCACAACAACCAGTTTCAACCACAACCATTACACCATTCAAACCACAATCATACATCACAAGAAGTACAACACCATCACAACTACACATGCAAACAACACAACCGCAGAATAACGAACGACAATAGCGGAGATCTCTCCTTGCACCGGGTAGACGTGATAGACGTGCGGACGCTCGCTTATCGTACGTCCGTTCTCGCGGAAATGTCCGCGGTCCCCGTTGTAAACGCCGTGGGGAACTAGGGAATGCGAAAGATCGTGGCCTACGCAGCTTTTTTTTTTATCGGGCCCCATGTCCCCATTTAAAATGAAAATGTATTGCCCAACGGGGTTTTAACTGCCCGAAAAAATGAAACCTAAAGATAAATGTAGTTGGTTTTTTTATTCTCTCATTTTTGTTCGATTGGTTTTTCTTCCGATTTCTGTTTGCCTCATTGCCGTACTTTATTGTAATGATTTTTTTGTATCATATTGGTGACCCAGGCCACGTTAGCAAATGAGTCTGATCCTCGCCCCTTGAGTTCTCACCTGCTTGAACAAAATCAACTAAACGGATTAAACTGTGAATTAGCTGCTTCTGAACAATCCTGCCATAGTTTTGACATGAGCTTGCTTTATGCACAAAAGCCAAATATTCGTTACGTTTGTAAAGAGACAGATATGGGAAGGGGAGGCGTCATGTCTGACTCGTGATTATTTTATCACTGGCTTCTGCGAGATTGCAAGGCAGGCTTGGCAGCCAGGCCTGGCGAGGGGAGACGCGTGGATGATGTGTTGGGGGAATGGAGGAGGATGGCACCAGGCGGCCAATCGCATGCAGCGCTTGGTTGAGGCAGGGAGCGAGGGTTGGGTTGAGAGTGTCTCTGCTCTCTGTGCGTGGTGGAGGGAGCGAGGGTTGGGTTGAGAGTGTCTCTGCTCTCTGTGTGTGGTGGAGGGAGCGAGGGTTGGGTTGAGAGTGGCTCTGCTCTCTGTGCGTGGTGGAGGGAGCGAGGGTTGGGTTGAGAGTGGATCTGCTCTCTGTGCGTGGTGGAGGGAGCGAGGGTTAGGTTGAGAGTGTCTCTGCTCTCTGTGCGTGGTGGAGGGAGCGAGGGTTGGGTTGAGAGTGTCTCTGCTCTCTGTGCGTGGTGGAGGGAGCGAGGGTTGGGTTGAGAGTGGCTCTGCTCTTTGTGCGTGGTGGAGGGAGCGAGGGTTGGGTTGAGAGTGGCTCTGCTCTCTGTGCGTGGTGGAGGAAGCGAGGGTTGGGTTGAGAGTGGATCTGCTCTCTGTGCGTGGTGGAGGGAGCGAGGGTTGGGTTGAGAGTGTCTCTGCTCTCTGTGCGTGGTGGAGAGAGCGAGGGTTGGGTTGAGAGTGTCTCTGCTCTCTGTGCGTGGTGGAGGGAGCGAGGGTTGGGTTGAGAGTGTCTCTGCTCTCTGTGCGTGGTGGAGGGAGCGAGGGTTGGGTTGAGAGTGTCTCTGCTCTCTGTGCGTGGTGGAGGGAGAGAGGGTTGGGTTGAGATTGGCTCTGCTCTCTGTGCGTGGTGGAGGGAGCGAGGGTTGGGTTGAGAGTGTCTCTGCTCTCTGTGTGTGGTGGAGGGAGCGAGGGTTGGGTTGAGAGTGGCTCTGCTCTCTGTGCGTGGTGGAGGGAGCGAGGGTTGGGTTGAGAGTGGATCTGCTCTCTGTGCGTGGTGGAGGGAGCGAGGGTTGGGTTGAGAGTGGCTCTGCTCTCTGTGCGTGGTGGAGGGAGCGAGGGTTGGGTTGAGAGTGTATCTGCTCTCTGTGTGTGGTGGAGGGAGCGAGGGTTGGGTTGAGAGTGTCTCTGCTCTCTGTGCGTGGTGGAGGGAGCGAGGGTTGGGTTGAGAGTGGATCTGCTCTCTGTGCGTGGTGGAGGGAGCGAGGGTTGGGTTGAGAGTGTCTCTGCTCTCTGTGCGTGGTGGAGGGAGCGAGGGTTGGGTTGAGAGTGTCTCTGCTCTCTGTGTGTGGTGGAGGGAGCGAGGGTTGGGTTGAGAGTGTCTCTGCTCTCTGTGCGTGGTGGAGGGAGCGAGGGTTGGGTTGAGAGTGGCTCTGCTCTCTGTGCGTGGTGGAGGGAGCGAGGGTTGGGTTGAGAGTGGATCTGCTCTCTGTGCGTGGTGGAGGGAGCGAGGGTTGGGTTGAGAGTGGCTCTGCTCTCTGTGCGTGGTGGAGGGAGCGAGGGTTGGGTTGAGAGTGTATCTGCTCTCTGTGTGTGGTGGAGGGAGCGAGGGTTGGGTTGAGAGTGTCTCTGCTCTCTGTGCGTGGTGGAGGGAGCGAGGGTTGGGTTGAGAGTGGATCTGCTCTCTGTGCGTGGTGGAGGGAGCGAGGGTTGGGTTGAGAGTGTCTCTGCTCTCTGTGCGTGGTGGAGGGAGCGAGGGTTGGGTTGAGAGTGTCTCTGCTCTCTGTGTGTGGTGGAGGGAGCGAGGGTTGGGTTGAGAGTGTCTCTGCTCTCTGTGCGTGGTGGAGGGAGCGAGGGTTGGGTTGAGAGTGTCTCTGCTCTCTGTGCGTGGTGGAGGGAGCGAGGGTTGGGTTGAGAGTGTCTCTGCTCTCTGTGTGTGGTGGAGGGAGCGAGGGTTGGGTTGAGAGTGTCTCTGCTCTCTGTGCGTGGTGGAGGGAGCGAGGGTTGGGTTGAGAGTGTCTCTGCTCTCTGTGCGTGGTGGAGGGAGCGAGGGTTGGGTTGAGAGTGGATCTGCTCTCTGTGCGTGGTGGAGGGAGCGAGGGTTGGGTTGAGAGTGTCTCTGCTCTCTGTGTGTGGTGGAGGGAGCGAGGGTTGGGTTGAAAGTGGCTCTGCTCTCTGTGTGTGGTGGAGGGAGCGAGGGTTGGGTTGAGAGTGGATCTGCTCTCTGTGCGTGGTGGAGGGAGCGAGGGTTGGGTTGAAAGTGTCTCTGCTCTCTGTGCGTGGTGGAGGGAGCGAGGGTTGGGTTGAGAGTGTCTCTGCTCTCTGTGCGTGGTGGAGGGAGCGAGGGTTGGGTTGAGAGTGTCTCTGCTCTCTGTGTGTGGTGGAGGGAGCGAGGGTTGGGTTGAGAGTGTCTCTGCTCTCTGTGCGTGGTGGAGGGAGCGAGGGTTGGGTTGAGAGTGTCTCTGCTCTCTGTGCGTGGTGGAGGGAGCGAGGGTTGGGTTGAGAGTGGATCTGCTCTCTGTGCGTGGTGGAGGGAGCGAGGGTTGGGTTGAGAGTGTCTCTGCTCTCTGTTCGTGGTGGAGGGAGCGAGGGTTGGGTTGAGAGTGTCTCTGCTCTCTGTGTGTGGTGGAGGGAGCGAGGGTTGGGTTGAGAGTGTCTCTGCTCTCTGTGCGTGGTGGAGGGAGCGAGGGTTGGGTTGAGAGTGGATCTGCTCTCTGTGCGTGGTGGAGGGAGCGAGGGTTGGGTTGAGAGTGTCTCTGTTCGTGGTGGAGGGAGCGAGGGTTGGGTTGAGAGTGTCTCTGCTCTCTGTGCGTGGTGGAGGGAGCGAGGGTTGGGTTGAGAGTGTCTCTGCTCTCTGTGCGTGGTGGAGGGAGCGAGGGTTGGGTTGAGAGTGTCTCTGCTCTCTGTGTGTGGTGGAGGGAGCGAGGGTTGGGTTGAGAGTGTCTCTGCTCTCTGTGCGTGGTGGAGGGAGCGAGGGTTAGGTTGAGAGTGTCTCTGCTCTCTGTGCGTGGTGGAGGGAGCGAGGGTTGGGTTGAGAGTGTCTCTGCTCTCTGTGCGTGGTGGAGGGAGCGAGGGTTGGGTTGAGAGTGTCTCTGCTCTCTGTGTGGTGGAGGGAGCGAGGGTTGGGTTGAGAGTGGATCTGCTCTCTGTGTGTGGTGGAGGGAGCGAGGGTTGGGTTGATAGTGTCTCTGCTCTCTGTGCGTGGTGGAGGGAGCGAGGATTTTGTTGAGAGTGGCTCTGATCTCTGTGCGTGGTGGAGGGAGCGAGGGTTGGGTTGAGAGTGGCTCTGCTCTGTGTGTGGTGGAGGGAGCGAGGGTTGGGTTGTGAGTGGTTCTGCTCGCCTATGGCGTCTCAGGCAGCGCAGTCACCACGTGCTCATTCATGCCCCCTGGGTAACCCTGCCAATTTAAGTGGCTGTCTCTCATCGCATGCACCCACCTTCTGCGGCTAGACACAAGCATTGCTGAATATCGGTTGTTAATTAAAATATTGCACGTGGAGAATCCTCTGAGGCGGAGCATCTCATTTTGCAATGGTGTCCAGGGTGTCAATTGACACACGTACAGCAAACACGGGACGGCACGTATACCCATGCATACACTCACAGATACACACATGTACACTCACGCACACATATATTAACCACCTTTAACCACTAAGTAGCGGTGACAGGCTAGGTGCACCTTTGTGGTCACATGAAGTGTCGGAAGTTTCGCTAGCAGGAGGTCACGGGACTGACCCATGTGCAGTGAGTTGACTGAGATGCCTAGTAGATGCACCACCTGTGCTCCCCACTGTGCCAATTTGCTGTGTTTAGCCGCCCAGCACTCCTTATGTTCTGAGCGTTACTCCTATGCCCTCCGCGGTTGTTGGAGGGTGGCCGTTAAACAATGTAGGGACCAGATAACATCCCTGTCTCACTTCAAGGTGAGCAGGAATGGTTCCGACTTCCAGCCACGCAGCTTTACCCAGACCTGCCCACCATCATGAATGATTGTGAGCAGAAGGTCATACTCGGAAAACATGAGGAATAACCCAGAGCCCTGGCCCCTTGAATGTATCATATGCCTTGTCCAGATCAATAATGCAGAGATGCATGATCCTGCTGAAATCTCATGCATCTCAGTGTAGTCGAGAGACAGAGAATATGGCGTCAGTGCAGGACTGCCCCGGTCTGAAACCACATTGGGGATCTGCAATTCTCTCTCCAACGTGCCTGGCAAGGCGCCGTTGCATAATCCTTGCCCGGAGCTTTCCCGGCTTCACACAGAGGAGGGATATGTCTACGTAGTTATTGCAATTAGTGCGGTCCCCCTTCTTAAAAATAGGGACCATTAGGGCATCTTTCCAATCCTGCACAACCTGTCCTGTGGACCAGACGGTGGTAATGATGTCATATAGGGCAGCCTGTACACAAACCCCACCCTCAGAAAATTCACTTCAAAGGTCATCTCTGCCTCGTGCTTTAGCTGGTCTCAGACTAGATCGCCCTTCACCCTTCCTCATTAGATGACACATCAGCCAGTCAATCACAGAGGGTGACTTCTTCCTCCAAAAATTGAGGCACTGCAGCCCCCTGCAGGATCAAGCCTACCTTGCCCTATGGTGTAATCTGAACTGAGAGGGTTTCTCTTCCCCAAAGACCTCGCAGGAATGCTCAGAAAATCTGCAAACCTCTTTCTGTGGGTCAGATTGGATCCCCATTTGTTCCCTAAAGGATGGTAATCGGTGTGGCTCTGCAAGTTACGTTATTGATGGAATTAACGAGTGATTTGTGATGCCAAGATGCTGAGGCAGTTTCCATCTCAGCAACCCGCAACCACCAATCATCTTTGCAGCACCATACGGCTCCCCAAACCTCTGAGAGAAGGCTGTGGTAAGCCTCCTCATTCTCAGAGTGGGATATTGTAGATGGTGGGAGTGGGCAAGCCGCTCTCTCTCAGGTAGCCAGAACACCTCCTCCATCAGCTAGGGTCTCTGAGGAGGTCTGGACCACGTACCAGATGCAGCCATTGCAACTATGAGCCACAGTCCTGAACCTCACCCATTTCGGGCATGTGCCTACCCACACTCTCTGTGCCGCCACTATGTTGCAAGCAGATGTTCTTTCTTGGACCCAGTGTGCATTTATGATGTGTGGATGCACCGATGCAGGAACAGCGTGTTGGTGCTTACTATCCCATGGGATTCTCAGAAGTTTAGCAACCTCTTACCATTGTCATTGAGCTAATCTGACCCATGTCTTCCAATCACTCCAGCCCTGTTGCCTGTATCATGACTCACTCAAGTCACTAAACAAGATGACTATTGTGAGGGACCACTTTAGCCAGCACCTGTAACAGGAGGTCATAGAAGACAGCTGACTCAACCTTGCCGGAATCTTTCGACTGATATTCACTTTCGGTGGGGGAGTAAGCCACCACCACCATTCCTCACCTCCTGTGGATAGCTAGACGAGTTCACAACAGCCTGGGACTTGGAGCTTCCCAAACCTCGTCTCCACGCTCCACTGCCACCTTTATTCTATTATTCATAAGAAGAGCCGCTCCCTGTTATTTACCAGTATCCTGCCCCGAGTGGAGGACTGTCCACCCCACTTGATGACCGGAGCCAAAGCCAGTCCACCAGACCTCCTGTATTCCACAGAGCTCCAGGCTGTACCGGAGCAGCTCCCGACAGATGAATGGCAGCCTGTCCATTCAGAAATTGCGCATTGCCAACCGCAGTGGTTTCCCCCTGCTTCTAGAGAAACCCCGAGGGGGTAGATTGGGGAGGGGGCGGGTACCGTCTTCTGGCTCCGTCAAACGGGGTTTGGCTAGAAAATGTCATTGTCTGCCTGTCCCTCCGGGGTCTTGGGCATAAGCTTGGTTTGGGGATTTCACTATGGTTATTGGTGTGGTAATTTTCGCAGAGAGGTTACCAGCCCCTCGCACGCAATTGCACTCACTCACTCACCCACACATGCACGCATACATACATATACACTAATTCACCCACACATATAAAAAATAAAGATCCTCGTATAACCTTAGCAGACTGTTGGGACAGTGCTGTTAGCGGGCACCTATGAAGGCCGGAACGGCACATGAGGGGGTGGGTGGCTTAACACCACGTGCCCGAGCGTCAAGGCGCTTTTGTCTCCCCAGTGGTGATGTTTTACACACCAGGCCAGGTACTCATTTGAGGCTAAATCGACCTAAGGGAGGCCCAGGACCGATTCAGATAATCGTCACTGGTGTTGGCCGTGAGCGGGAATCGAACTCGGGTAGCTGGGTTCGTAGTGCAGCCCACTAACCGCGACACTACCGCTCCCCACGCACGTACACATACACACACACACGCGTAGCAAAACATGCAATGACACGTGTACACACATTTTTAATCTACAACTTATACAATGTGCATTGATACGGCGAATATGACACGCAGTCACCACACACACCGATGCATACAGCCAATGGTGAGATGGTGCACACCGCGTTCCATGTAGAATCCACACTCGTTGCCTCTCTCTCTCCGTGTGCCGCATCCTTTCTCAAACGACGTCGGCGATCGTGGCCGTCTTCCATTTATCTCCGTCTGTTATCCTACTTGAGAAATTAGCATCGGATACTCCCAGTTCGTTGCATTCAATTGTCCAAATTGCTTACGGAACGTGATTCGCTGTCTTCCCCCAGCATATTGTTGTGCCTATAATTTTCCCAGTCAAAACACATTTATATTCCGTCTAGTTTTTACATGACACGTCCAAGAAATCTATAACTCTGCCTTTCTCGAGTTATCGTATTAATTTTCTGTTTTGTACTTGGGCTGTAACAATTGCAAACATTGTGCCGAGAGTGTTTTGAATAATTTGAGACTGGCGGTTGTGGTCCCAAGCCGTGACAATTCCTGACAATTCATTAAGATATTCACTTGTAAGTGGGATGACAACACAGGCACATTCTAAATTAATAAATCACATTATTTCGATTTGTGATGCGCAGTACGGTATTCAATCACCCTCGTAGATGGAGAACAGCTCGTGGGGGGCATGAGGAGGAACCGCAGACTAGTGGGGAGGGAACCACGCGCTGAGCTGGTGTGCCAACTATTGCCAAAGCTCTACGGTCTTCTACATGTTAAGATGTTTTCAGCCAATTAATGAGTGCTCACCTGTGCGAGTAAAACGAATCGCCCGGCGAAAACCGACGCGCGCTCGAGGGAGTAACACGCTATCCCGCACGGACAGAACAGGCGGAGCCCACGTCTTGCTGGACCGCCTTCTCCTGGCGAGCCGTGAAGGGGAGTTTAGCAACATTTGTGTGTGAACCACCAGGCCCTCGCTGCCTCCACAGTGCTCGGACTGCAGGCTACGTGCAGCGTAGCTGCCACCGGCCCAGTCCCCAAATCGCGCAGCGATGCGCGCAGCTCGGGTCCGTGAAAATAAAGAAAGATAGAAGCCCCAAGAGTTCTCTAAAGTGTTTCACGGCGCGATGGCATTCAGGTTGTTGGGTCCCGGAAGTTCACGGGCAGTGAGCGGCGTTAGGGTTGGCCGCCCGTCTGGTTTCACCTGGTACGATCCGGGAATTGGCCACCCGTGTGTTAGGGGGCAGGAATTGATTTGTAACCGAGGTCTGGTCGCGGCACTGTCGTTATCAACTTTATTTGTGGTTTACTGCGGCACCGTGTGGACAGTAGACCGAGCGTTGAGGGAAGGCGGTCCTGATTTGGTCTACGGCGGAACAAAGAGAACACGTGGCCACCAGTCGCAGGGCCTCCAACTGTTGCCAAATACCGATGCTTGTGTCGAGTGTGGGCAGTGCAGGCATTCAAGGTGACGGGAGTGTGTTGTGCAGCTCGGACTGCATGACAGCAAGTCTACGATTATGCATGTTGAATTTATCTTATTTATTCAAATATTTCACATGGCTAAACCCTTGGAGCAGTTGTTGTTTTTCAAGGGTGACCAGGGTGTCGATTGACGCAGGTGCATAGAAAACACGTGGTGACCTACTGTAAAAATACCCACACATCATGCGTAAACTCACACATTCACACCGCATACTAAAAACAAAGAACCCCCATGTAGCATTCATTGACTGTTGCAGCAAGTGCTGTTAGCGAGTAGCACCTATGAAGGCCGGCACTGTGGCACACAAAGGGCTGGGTCGCTGGTACCACACCCGGCCACTTTTGTCTCCCTAATGCCGAGGTTTATACGCCGCACAAGGTAATCATTTGATGCTGAGTCGACCTAGGGGAGGCGCAGGACCGGCTCATAATCGTTACTCTTGTAGGCCGTGAGCAGGAATCGAACTCGGGTCACCGGGTTCGTAGCGCAGCGCGCTAATCACTACGCTACCACTTCACACAAACAACAACGACGGCTATTTGCCACGGTGACGATGACGCCACCACGACACTTGTGCCAGGCTATGTGCACTTTAAGGCCACGTGAAGTGTCGAAGGCTCGCTGGCATGTCACGGGACAGACCAAGGTGCTATGGGTTAATTTACTGAGGTGACT